>NW_028283624.1:0-312500 GCF_059441095.1 Idiotropiscis lumnitzeri
AGTTGTACACATTTGAGGATACTTCAGCCCTGAAGACATCTACCAACTTATTTTCCATCGTAGTAGTAGCGCCACCAACTGGTAAAAGCTAATACAAGTTATTTTCTTGGATGTTTTTCTCCGTGCAACTCAACAAGGTCGCCCTCATATATGCTCGGATGACTGTTTCGGCCATGAGGATGTCACAATACGAAATTCGTCCTTTTTCATGAAAAGTTGTGGGAGTGGCATTGCACTGTTCGGCAATAAAACAAAGCTGATTATGAGGTTCTAAATATGAACGACAACTCGTAAAACTTTACACACACATCAGGCCGAGCAAATTTATCAATATTTTATACGTTAGTTGTGCAGCTTTTTTGAAATGGCTCGCCATGGCCCTCGAGAAATGTTAAAAAAAGCAGCTCTGGTTGAGTGTTTCACCTCGCTTTTTGTAAATTTTATGGAGTACAGTGAACCCTCGGTTATCGCGGTTAACGGGGACCGAGACCACCCGCGAAAACTGAAAATCCGCGAAGTAGCGGCGCACCTTCAAAAATGCTTAAAAAAAATAAACAATATATATAATAAATATATATATATATATATATATATATATATATATATATATATATACGGGGAGAGAGAGAGTGAAATTCATGTTATAACAAAAAAACCAAATTATTATTAAAACGTATTATTTTTTTATTCCCCAGCCATTCTTTTAGTATTTATTTAATTACTCCGACTTTTACCTGCTGGTACGCCGTCCGGTGTGCCCTGTGAAATGAAAGGTGGCATTCTTTATTTATTTATTCATTTATTCATTCATAACTGACAGCCTCGCGCTCCGCTCGTGCCCGGGCAGAAGAGGTGCTCCAATTTGGCTTAACTGTGACACACGCCCGCCCTCCTCCCCCGGAGCTTCCATTCGGTTAAACTTAGGGGCCGCTTGGCACCGCCCGTGCCCGGGGAAGGTGCTCCTCTTCGGCTTACTGTGACGCGAGCATGCCCTCCTCCTCCGGAGCTTCCATTCGGTTAAACTTAGGGGCCGCTTGGAACCGCCCGTGCCCGGGGAAGGTGCTCCTCTACGGCTTAACTGCCACGCACGCCGGCCGGAGCTCTGGTACGGTCCGAACCGCGCGAAACGTCGCCACCGATCGTGTCCGGGGGAACGTGCTCTTCTTCGTCCACTCTCCTCTTCGCCCACGCTCTTCTTCGGCGCACGCCGGCCGTCTAACCGCTCCAGCGCCCCGTCGTGCCGCTCGGCGAAACTACAATGCCCCCGAATATTTTTTAGACCCGCGAAGCACTGAACCCGCGAAAGGTGAACCGCGAAGTAGCGAGGGTTCACTGTATGTATAAGACCAAGACCTACAAAAAAGTCTCTTGGAGCAATGAGCTAGGTTTTACAGGAAGTCGGCCATTTTGAATTTACTTAAAAGGGGGCGGGTCACCACAATGGACTTTGTGTAGAAATTATTATTGGGCCCCGAGCAGCGACCGCGGCGAGGTCCCTATTGTTTTTGTAGAAAACATTATTACTTTTATTATTATTATTATTATTATTATTAGGGCCTGAGCAGCGACCGCTGCGAAGTCCCTATTGTTTTTGTAGAAATTATTATTATTATTATTTTTCCGATTGTTCGATCGCATTTTTGACCCCCGAAACATGCACAAAAACTCACCAAACTTGGCAGTCTCATCGGGCATGGCGAAAAATTTGATATTTTAACGTCTAATATGAACAGGAAGTGAGTTATGAATTTTTGAAAGTCCGACTTTTGCCCTTTTTTGCATGTTTACAGGGGTCATTCTTTTGCACCCTGATCCTAAAGGCTTCATCTGATTGCCTTAAAATTCTGTCTGTAGCATCTGAAGACCTGGGACAAACACTGGGGCTAAAATTTTTTGTTTCCGAAATACTATATGACGGGGGCGGGGCTTCAAAGTTTTCACTTAAGATTTCCTTCGCCGCAATGGACAAAATGCTTAATAACATTCCTGCACATGCTGCTAAAAATCCAAAACTTCACATGTACATAAAGAGTCTGTACCTGAAGACATCTATATGTTTATATTCAGTTATACACCTTGCGCCAATCAATATCAATTTTTACATTTTGACGTACTGCACGGTGCCCTTTTAACGAATCTGATTGAAAATTGGCTAGAAAAGACTCAAGACATTGATCTTACTCTATCCCTATTTTTGTGACTTTCCTTCGAAGGGCGTGGCTATTACGGTGCCGCAGAGTCTGATTATTCTCCGTGGCAACAAAAGTTCCTGCAAAATGATTCAGATGATCCATCTTCTCGAAATTTTTCACATTTGAGGATATTCAGGCCCTGAAGACGGCTGCCAACTTATTTTTGATCGCAGTGGTAGCGCCACCAACTGGTTAAAACAAATACAAATTATTTTCGTTGATTTTTTTCTCCGGGCAGGTTAACAAAATCTACCTTACATTTGCTCGGATGAGTGTTTAGGCCTTGAGGATGTCACAATACGAAAGTCTTTCGCCTTCTTCAGAGTGTCACATGATGGTGTCTTGTGGCCCGTCTTTATCAGCTGATGTGACTTACCTGTCACAAGAATGAAGGCAAGTCACGCCCCCCGCTGTCCGTTCACTCCGCCAAAATGCTGCTCCAGGTGGTAGAGAGGATGAAGGCTCCCTTGTCTCTGTTCATGGTTTTTATGCCTCGCTTGCAGATCTCAATGGCCTCTCTGATCCAGCGCTGTTGTTTGTTCTCTTCGGTGCGGATGACCCTGCCCTTCTCCCGGTCCATGATGTGGTTTTCCCTTTTGCAGTGGTCAGTGATTGCTGATTTGTAATGTTCATGTTGTGCTTGTTCTTTTACTGCTCTGATTTTTTCATTTTTTTGACAGGTAAGTCACACCCTCATGGAACATCAGCTGATAAAGACGGGTCTCAAGACACCATCATGCGACACTCTGAAGAAGGCAAAAGACTCGCCGAAACATGTCAGGTAAAAAATTAACCTAAAACATAATTGTCTGCTTTTAATGAATCAGTCAAATATCAATAATAAGAAGACAAAATGAACCTAATACAAATAAATGAATGCTTAATAACTCCCCTGCACATGCTCCTAAAAATCCAAACCTTCACCTGTAAATAAAACGTCCCGACCTGAAGACATCTTAATGTTATTATTTTGTTATACACACAGCGCCGCCAAGTGGAATCAAAAATTTGTTTTTATTTTAATTTTCACGTACTGCACGGTGCCCTTTTGACGAATCCGACTGAAAATTAGTCAGAAAAGACTCAAGACAATGATCTTACTCTCTGCCGAATTTTGTGACGTTTTGGCAAAAGGCGTGGCTATTACGGTGCTGAAAAGTCCGATTGTACTCTGTGGCAACAAAAGCTCCGGCAACATGACTCAGATGATCCTATCTTCTCGAAGTTGTACACATTTGAGGATACTTCAGCCCAGAAGACATCTACCAACTTATTTTACATCGTAGTAGTAGCGCCACCAACTGGTAAAAGCTAATACAAGTTATTTTCTTGGATGTTTTTCTCCGTGCAACTCAACAAGGTCGCCCTCATATATGCTCGGATGACTGTTTCGGCCATGAGGATGTCACAATACGAAATTAGTCCTTTTTCGTGAAAAGTTGTGGGAGTGGCATTGCACTGTTCGGCAATAAAACAACGCTGATTATGAGGTTCTAAATATGAACGACAACTCGTGAAACTTTACACACACATCAGGCCGAGCAAATTTATCAATATTTTATACGTTAGTTGTGCAGCTTTTTTGAAATGGCTCGCCATGGCCCTCGAGAAATGTTCAAAAAAGCAGCCCTGATTGAGTGTTTCACCTCGCTTTTTGTAAATTTTATGGAGTACAGTGAACCCTCGGTTATCGCGGTTAATGGGGACCGAGACCACCCGCGAAAACTGAAAATCCGCGAAGTAGCGGCGCACCTTCAAAAATGCTTAAAAAAAATATACAATATATATATATATATATATATATATATATATATATATATATATACGGGGAGAGAGAGAGTGAAATTCATTTTATAACAAAAAAACCAAATTATTATTAAAACGTATTATTTTTTTATTCCCCAGCCATTCTTTTTGTATTTATTTAATTACTCCGACTTTTACCTGCTGGTACGCCGTCCGGTGTGCCCTGTGAAATGAAAGGTGGCATTCTTTATTTATTTACTCATTTATTCATTCATAACTGACAGCCTCGCGCTCCGCTCGTGCCCGGGCGGAAGAGGTGCTCCAATTCGGCTTAACTGTGACACACGCCCGCCCTCCTCCCCCGGAACTTCCATTCTGTTAAACTTAGGGGCCGCTTGGCACCGCCCGTGCCCGGGGAAGGTGCTCCTCTTCGGCTTACTGTGACGCGAGCATGCCCTCCTCCTCCGGAGCTTCCATTCAGTTAAACTTAGGGGCCGCTTGGAACCGCCCGTGCCCGGGGAAGGTGCTCCTCTTCGGCTTACTGTGACGCGAGCATGCCCTCCTCCTCCGGAGCTTCCATTCGGTTAAACTTAGGGGCCGCTTGGAACCGCCCGTGCCCGGGGAAGGTGCTCCTCTTCGGCTTACTGTGACGCGAGCATGCCCTCCTCCTCCGGAGCTTCCATTCGGTTAAACTTAGGGGCCGCTTGGCACCGCCCGTGCCCGGGGAAGGTGCTCCTCTACGGCTTAACTGCCACGCACGCCGGCCGGAGCTCTGGTACGGTCCGAACCGCGCGAAACGTCGCCACCGATCGTGTCCGGGAGAACGTGCTCTTCTTCGTCCACTCTCCTCTTCGCCCACGCTCTTCTTCGGCGCACGCCGGCCGTCTAACCGCTCCAGCGCCCCATTTGAGGATATTCAGGCCCTGAAGACGGCTGCCAACTTATTTTTGATCGCAGTGGTAGCGCCACCAACTGGTTAAAACAAATACAAATTATTTTCGTTGATTTTTTTCTCCGGGCAGGTTAACAAAATCTACCTTACATTTGCTCGGATGAGTGTTTAGGCCTTGAGGATGTCACAATACGAAAGTCTTTCGCCTTCTTCAGAGTGTCACATGATGGTGTCTTGTGGCCCGTCTTTATCAGCTGATGTTCCATGAGGGCGTGACTTACCTGTCACAAGAATGAAGGCAAGTCACGCCCCCCGCTGTCCGTTCACTCCGCCAAAATGCTGCTCCAGGTGGTAGGTGCTCCAATTCGGCTTAACTGTGACACACGCCCGCCCACCTCCCCCGGAACTTCCATTCTGTTAAACTTAGGGGCCGCTTGGCACCGCCCGTGCCCGGGGAAGGTGCTCCTCTTCGGCTTACTGTGACGCGAGCATGCCCTCCTCCTCCGGAGCTTCCATTCAGTTAAACTTAGGGGCCGCTTGGAACCGCCCGTGCCCGGGGAAGGTGCTCCTCTTCGGCTTACTGTGACGCGAGCATGCCCTCCTCCTCCGGAGCTTCCATTCGGTTAAACTTAGGGGCCGCTTGGAACCGCCCGTGCCCGGGGAAGGTGCTCCTCTTCGGCTTACTGTGACGCGAGCATGCCCTCCTCCTCCGGAGCTTCCATTCGGTTAAACTTAGGGGCCGCTTGGCACCGCCCGTGCCCGGGGAAGGTGCTCCTCTACGGCTTAACTGCCACGCACGCCGGCCGGAGCTCTGGTACGGTCCGAACCGCGCGAAACGTCGCCACCGATCGTGTCCGGGAGAACGTGCTCTTCTTCGTCCACTCTCCTCTTCACCCACGCTCTTCTTCGGCGCACGCCGGCCGTCTAACCGCTCCAGCGCCCCATTTGAGGATATTCAGGCCCTGAAGACGGCTGCCAACTTATTTTTGATCGCAGTGGTAGCGCCACCAACTGGTTAAAACAAATACAAATTATTTTCGCTCGGCGAAACTACAATGCCCCCGAATATTTTTTAGACCCGCGAAGCACTGAACCCGCGAAAGGTGAACCGCGAAGTAGCGAGGGTTCACTGTATGTATAAGACCAAGACCTACAAAAAAGTCTCTTGGAGCAATGAGCTAGGTTTTACAGGAAGTCGGCCATTTTGAATTTACTTAAAAGGGGGCGGGTCACCACAATGGACTTTGTGTAGAAATTATTATTGGGGCCCGAGCAGCGACGGCGGCGAGGTCCCTATTGTTTTTGTAGAAATTATTATTAGGGCCTGAGCAGCGACCGCTACGAGGTCCCCATTGTTTTTGTGGAAATTATTATTATTTTTATTATTATTATTATTAGGGCCCGAGCAGTGACCGCTGCGAGGTCACTATTGTTTTTCTAGAAATTGTTATTAGGGCCCGAGCTGCGACGGCTGCGAGGTCCCTATTGTTTTTGTAGAAAATATTATTACTTTTATTATTATTAATATTATTATTATTATTATTAGGGCCTGAGCAGCGACCGCTGCGAAGTCCCTATTGTTTTTGTAGAAATTATTATTATTATTATTTTTCCGATTGTTCGATCGCATTTTTGACCCCCGAAACATGCACAAAAACTCACCAAACTTGGCAGTCTCATCGGGCATGGCGAAAAATTTGATATTTTAACGTCTAATATGAACAGGAAGTGAGTTATGAATTTTTGAAAGTCCGACTTTTGCCCTTTTTTGCATGTTTACAGGGGTCATTCTTTTGCACCCTGATCCTAAAGGCTTCATCTGATTGCCTTAAAATTCTGTCTGGAGCATCTGAAGACCTGGGACAAACACTGGGGCTAAAATTTTTTGTTTCCGAAATACTATATGACGGGGGCGGGTCTTCAAAGTTTTCACTTAAGATTTCCTTCGCCGCAATGGACAAAATGCTTAATAACTCTCCTGCACATGCTGCTAAAAATCCAAAACTTCACATGTACATAAAAAGTCTGTACCTGAAGACATCTATATGTTTATATTCAGTTATACACCTTGCGCCAATCAATATCATTTTTTACATTTTGACGTACTGCACGGTGCCCTTTTAACGAATCTGATTGAAAATTGGCTAGAAAAGACTCAAGACATTGATCTTACTCTATCCCTATTTTTGTGACTTTCCTTCGAAGGGCGTGGCTATTACGGTGCCGCAGAGTCTGATTATTCTCAGTGGCAACAAAAGTTCCTGCAAAATGATTCAGATGATCCATCTTCTCGAAATTTTTCACATTTGAGGATATTCAGGCCCTGAAGACGGCTGCCAACTTATTTTTGATCGCAGTGGTAGCGCCACCAACTGGTTAAAACAAATACAAATTATTTTCGTTGATGTTTTTCTCCGGGCAGGTGAACAAAATCTACCTTATATTTGCTCGGATGAGTGTTTAGGCCTTGAGCATGTCACAATACGAAAGTCTTTCGCCTTCTTCAGAGTGTCACATGATGCTGTCTTGTGACCCGTCTTTATCAGCTGATGTTCCATGAGGGCGTGACTTACCTGTCACAAGAATGAAGGCAAGTCACGCCCCCCGCTGTCCGTTCACTCCGCCAAAATGCTGCTCCAGGTGGTAGAGAGGATGAAGGCTCCCTTGTCTCTGTTCATGGTTTTTATGCCTCGCTTGCAGATCTCAATGGCCTCTCTGATCCAGCGCTGTTGTTTGTTCTCTTCGGTGCGGATGACCCTGCCCTTCTCCCGGTCCATGATGTGGTTTTCCCTTTTGCAGTGGTCAGTGATTGCTGATTTGTAATGTTCATGTTGTGCTTGTTCTTTTACTGCTCTGATTTTTTCATTTTTTTGACAGGTAAGTCACACCCTCATGGAACATCAGCTGATAAAGACGGGTCTCAAGACACCATCATGCGACACTCTGAAGAAGGCAAAAGACTCGCCGAAACATGTCAGGTAAAAAATTAACCTAAAACATAATTGTCTGCTTTTAATGAATCAGTCAAATATCAATAATAAGAAGACAAAATGAACCTAATACAAATAAATGAATGCTTAATAACTCCCCTGCACATGCTCCTAAAAATCCAAACCTTCACCTGTAAATAAAACGTCCCGACCTGAAGACATCTTAATGTTATTATTTTGTTATACACACAGCGCCGCCAAGTGGAATCAAAAATTTGTTTTTATTTTAATTTTCACGTACTGCACGGTGCCCTTTTGACGAATCCGACTGAAAATTAGTCAGAAAAGACTCAAGACAATGATCTTACTTTCTGCCGAATTTTGTGACGTTTTGGCAAAAGGCGTGGCTATTACGGTGCTGAAAAGTCCGATTGTACTCTGTGGCAACAAAAGCTCCGGCAACATGACTCAGATGATCCTATCTTCTCGAAGTTGTACACATTTGAGGATACTTCAGCCCAGAAGACATCTACCAACTTATTTTACATCGTAGTAGTAGCGCCACCAACTGGTAAAAGCTAATACAAGTTATTTTCTTGGATGTTTTTCTCCGTGCAACTCAACAAGGTCGCCCTCATATATGCTCGGATGACTGTTTCGGCCATGAGGATGTCACAATACGAAATTAGTCCTTTTTCGTGAAAAGTTGTGGGAGTGGCATTGCACTGTTCGGCAATAAAACAACGCTGATTATGAGGTTCTAAATATGAACGACAACTCGTGAAACTTTACACACACATCAGGCCGAGCAAATTTATCAATATTTTATACGTTAGTTGTGCAGCTTTTTTGAAATGGCTCGCCATGGCCCTCGAGAAATGTTCAAAAAAGCAGCCCTGATTGAGTGTTTCACCTCGCTTTTTGTAAATTTTATGGAGTACAGTGAACCCTCGGTTATCGCGGTTAATGGGGACCGAGACCACCCGCGAAAACTGAAAATCCGCGAAGTAGCGGCGCACCTTCAAAAATGCTTAAAAAAAATATACAATATATATATATATATATATATATATATATATATATATATATATATATATATACGGGGAGAGAGAGAGTGAAATTCATTTTATAACAAAAAAACCAAATTATTATTAAAACGTATTATTTTTTTATTCCCCAGCCATTCTTTTTGTATTTATTTAATTACTCCGACTTTTACCTGCTGGTACGCCGTCCGGTGTGCCCTGTGAAATGAAAGGTGGCATTCTTTATTTATTTATTCATTTATTCATTCATAACTGACAGCCTCGCGCTCCGCTCGTGCCCGGGCGGAAGAGGTGCTCCAATTCGG
Organism: Idiotropiscis lumnitzeri; assembly: GCF_059441095.1. Lineage (NCBI taxonomy): Eukaryota > Metazoa > Chordata > Actinopteri > Syngnathiformes > Syngnathidae > Idiotropiscis > Idiotropiscis lumnitzeri. The sequence continues at coordinate 9,112 of NW_028283624.1, forward strand.
CTTAACTGTGACACACGCCCGCCCTCCTCCCCCGGAACTTCCATTCTGTTAAACTTAGGGGCCGCTTGGCACCGCCCGTGCCCGGGGAAGGTGCTCCTCTTCGGCTTACTGTGACGCGAGCATGCCCTCCTCCTCCGGAGCTTCCATTCAGTTAAACTTAGGGGCCGCTTGGAACCGCCCGTGCCCGGGGAAGGTGCTCCTCTTCGGCTTACTGTGACGCGAGCATGCCCTCCTCCTCCGGAGCTTCCATTCGGTTAAACTTAGGGGCCGCTTGGAACCGCCCGTGCCCGGGGAAGGTGCTCCTCTTCGGCTTACTGTGACGCGAGCATGCCCTCCTCCTCCGGAGCTTCCATTCGGTTAAACTTAGGGGCCGCTTGGCACCGCCCGTGCCCGGGGAAGGTGCTCCTCTACGGCTTAACTGCCACGCACGCCGGCCGGAGCTCTGGTACGGTCCGAACCGCGCGAAACGTCGCCACCGATCGTGTCCGGGAGAACGTGCTCTTCTTCGTCCACTCTCCTCTTCGCCCACGCTCTTCTTCGGCGCACGCCGGCCGTCTAACCGCTCCAGCGCCCCGTCGTGCCGCTCGGCGAAACTACAATGCCCCCGAATATTTTTTAGACCCGCGAAGCACTGAACCCGCGAAAGGTGAACCGCGAAGTAGCGAGGGTTCACTGTATGTATAAGACCAAGACCTACAAAAAAGTCTCTTGGAGCAATGAGCTAGGTTTTACAGGAAGTCGGCCATTTTGAATTTACCTAAAAGGGGGCGGGTCACCACAATGGACTTTGTGTAGAAATTATTATTGGGGCCCGAGCAGCGACGGCGGCGAGGTCCCTATTGTTTTTGTAGAAATTATTAATAGGGCCTGAGCAGCGACCGCTACGAGGTCCCCATTGTTTTTGTGGAAATTATTATTATTTTTATTATTATTATTATTAGGGCCCGAGCAGTGACCGCTGCGAGGTCCCTATTGTTTTTCTAGAAATTGTTATTAGGGCCCGAGCTGCGACGGCTGCGAGGTCCCTATTGTTTTTGTAGAAAATATTATTACTTTTATTATTATTAATATTATTATTATTATTATTAGGGCCTGAGCAGCGACCGCTGCGAAGTCCCTATTGTTTTTGTAGAAATTATTATTATTATTATTTTTCCGATTGTTCGATCGCATTTTTGACCCCCGAAACATGCACAAAAACTCACCAAACTTGGCAGTCTCATCGGGCATGGCGAAAAATTTGTTATTTTAACGTCTAATATGAACAGGAAGTGAGTTATGAATTTTTGAAAGTCCGACTTTTGCCCTTTTTTGCATGTTTAGAGGGGTCATTCTTTTGCACCCTGATCCTAAAGGCTTCATCTGATTGCCTTAAAATTCTGTCTGTAGCATCTGAAGACCTGGGACAAACACTGGGGCTAAAATTTTTTGTTTCCGAAATACTATATGACGGGGGCGGGGCTTCAAAGTTTTCACTTAAGATTTCCTTCGCCGCAATGGACAAAATGCTTAATAACTCTCCTGCACATGCTGCTAAAAATCCAAAACTTCACATGTACATAAAAAGTCTGTACCTGAAGACATCTATATGTTTATATTCAGTTATACACCTTGCGCCAATCAATATCATTTTTTACATTTTGACTTACTGCACGGTGCCCTTTTAACGAATCTGATTGAAAATTGGCTAGAAAAGACTCAAGACATTGATCTTACTCTATCCCTATTTTTGTGACTTTCCTTCGAAGGGCGTGGCTATTACGGTGCCGCAGAGTCTGATTATTCTCCGTGGCAACAAAAGTTCCTGCAAAATGATTCAGATGATCCATCTTCTCGAAATTTTTCACATTTGAGGATATTCAGGCCCTGAAGACGGCTGCCAACTTATTTTTGATCGCAGTGGTAGCGCCACCAACTGGTTAAAACAAATACAAATTATTTTCGTTGATGTTTTTCTCCGGGCAGGTGAACAAAATCTACCTTATATTTGCTCGGATGAGTGTTTAGGCCTTGAGCATGTCACAATACGAAAGTCTTTCGCCTTCTTCAGAGTGTCACATGATGCTGTCTTGTGACCCGTCTTTATCAGCTGATGTTCCATGAGGGCGTGACTTACCTGTCACAAGAATGAAGGCAAGTCACGCCCCCGCTGTCCGTTCACTCCGCCAAGATGCTGGTCCAGGTGGTAGAGAGGATGAAGGCTCCCTTGTCTCTGTTCATGGTTTTTATGCCTCGCTTGCAGATCTCAATGGCCTCTCTGATCCAGCGCTGTTGTTTGTTCTCTTCTGTGCGGATGACCCTGCCCTTCTCCCGGTCCATGATGTAGTTTTCCCTTTTGCAGTGGTCAGTGATTGCTGATTTGTAATGTTCATGTTGTGCTTGTTCTTTTACTGCTCTGATTTTTTTCATTTTTTTGACAGGTAAGTCACACCCTCATGGAACATCAGCTCAAGACACCATCATGCGACACTCTGAAGAAGGCGAAAGACTCGCCGAAAGATGTCAGGTAAAAAATTAACCTAAAACATAATTGTCTGCTTTTAATGAATCAGTCAAATATCAATAATAAGAAGACAAAATGAACCTAATACAAATAAATGAATGCTTAATAACTCCCCTGCACATGCTCCTAAAAATCCAAACCTTCACCTGTAAATAAAACGTCCCGACCTGAAGACATCGTAATGTTATTATTTTGTTATACACACAGTGCCGCCAAGTGGAATCAAAAATTTGTTTTTATTTTAATTTTCACGTACTGCACGGTGCCCTTTTGACGAATCCGACTGAAAATTAGTCAGAAAAGACTCAAGACAATGATCTTACTCTCTGCCGAATTTTGTGACGTTTTGGCAAAAGGCGTGGCTATTAAGGTGCTGAAAAGTCCGATTGTACTCTGTGGCAACAAAAGCTCCGGCAACATGACTCAGATGATCCTATCTTCTCGAAGTTGTACACATTTGAGGATACTTCAGCCCTGAAGACATCTACCAACTTATTTTACATCGTAGTAGTAGCGCCACCAACTGGTAAAAGCTAATACAAGTTATTTTCTTGGATGTTTTTCTCCGTGCAACTCAACAAGGTCGCCCTCATATATGCTCGGATGACTGTTTCGGCCATGAGGATGTCACAATACGAAATTCGTCCTTTTTCGTGAAAAGTTGTGGGAGTGGCATTGCACTGTTCGGCAATAAAACAAAGCTGATTATGAGGTTCTAAATATGAACGACAACTCGTAAAACTTTACACACACATCAGGCCGAGCAAATTTATCAATATTTTATACGTTAGTTGTGCAGCTTTTTTGAAATGGCTCGCCATGGCCCTCGAGAAATGTTAAAAAAAGCAGCTCTGGTTGAGTGTTTCACCTCGCTTTTTGTAAATTTTATGGAGTACAGTGAACCCTCGGTTATCGCGGTTAATGGGGACCGAGACCACCCGCGAAAACTGAAAATCCGCGAAGTAGCGGCGCACCTTCAAAAATGCTTAAAAAAATATACATATATATAATAATATATATATATATATATATATATATATATATATATATATATATATATATATATATATATATATATATATATACGGGGAGAGAGAGAGTGAAATTCATGTTATAACAAAAAAACCAAATTATTATTAAAACGTATTATTTTTTTATTCCCCAGCCATTCTTTTTGTATTTATTTAATTACTCCGACTTTTACCTGCTGGTACGCCGTCCGGTGTGCCCTGTGAAATGAAAGGTGGCATTCTTTATTTATTTATTCATTTATTCATTCATAACTGACAGCCTCGCGCTCCGCTCGTGCCCGGGCAGAAGAGGTGCTCCAATTTGGCTTAACTGTGACACACGCCCGCCCTCCTCCCCCGGAGCTTCCATTCGGTTAAACTTAGGGGCCGCTTGGCACCGCCCGTGCCCGGGGAAGGTGCTCCTCTTCGGCTTACTGTGACGCGAGCATGCCCTCCTCCTCCGGAGCTTCCATTCGGTTAAACTTAGGGGCCGCTTGGAACCGCCCGTGCCCGGGGAAGGTGCTCCTCTACGGCTTAACTGCCACGCACGCTGGCCGGAGCTCTGGTACGGTCCGAACCGCGCGAAACGTCGCCACCGATCGTGTCCGGGGGAACGTGCTCTTCTTCGTCCACTCTCCTCTTCGCCCACGCTCTTCTTCGGCGCACGCCGGCCGTCTAACCGCTCCAGCGCCCCGTTGTGTCGCTCGGCGAAACTACAATGCCCCCGAATATTTTTTAGACCCGCGAAGCACTGAACCCGCGAAAGGTGAACCGCGAAGTAGCGAGGGTTCACTGTATGTATAAGACCAAGACCTACAAAATAGTCTCTTGGAGCAATGAGCTAGGTTTTACAGGAAGTCGGCCATTTTGAATTTACTTAAAAGGGGGCGGGTCACCACAATGGACTTTGTGTAGAAATTATTATTGGGGCCCGAGCAGCGACCGCGGCGAGGTCCCTATTGTTTTTGTAGAAATTGTTATTAGGGCCCGAGCTGCGACGGCTGCGAGGTCCCTATTGTTTTTGTAGAAAATATTATTACTTTTATTATTATTATTATTATTATTATTATTAGGGCCTGAGCAGCGACCACCTTGCACCACCCAGTGGTGACAAAAATTATAATTTTTTACATTTTGACGTACTGCACGGTGCCCTTTTAACGAATCTGATTGAAAATTGGCCAAAAATGACTTTAGACATTGATCTTGTTGAATCCTTTTGGGCAATTTATCGATACTCATAGTGGTGTCTTTGAAAAAGGTACCGATGACGCGCTGGTCCAATGATCAGCATCTCGGTTTTATCTGAGTTAAGACGCAAAAAATTGAAAGACATTCATAGTTTAATTTCGGCAAGGCATGCCTCTAATTTATAGCAATCACACGGATTCGTTATATCCAACGGCATGTATAATTGCGTATCATCAGCATAACAATGAAAACTAATGTTATATTTCCGTATAATATCACCAAGCGGTAGCATCTAGTACCAATCCCTGCGGAACTCCGCGTGTGATCTTACAAAGATCAGAAGTCGCATTGCCATGAATTACACGGTGCCTCCTCTCCGACAGATACGAATTAAACCAAGAAAGCGCTGAACCTGAAATGCCAACACAAGTTTCAAGGCGTTTTAATAATATGTTATGATCAAGTGTCAAAAGCGGCGCCAAGATCGAGTAAGAGTAATACAGTGAACCCTCGGTTATCGCGGTTAATGGGGACCGAGACCACCCGCGAAAACTGAAAATCCGCGAAGTAGCGGCGCACCTTCAAAAATGCTTAAATTATATATATATATATATATATATATATATATATATACGGGTAGAGAGAGAGAGAGTGAAATTCATGTTATAACAAAAAAAAATTATTATTAAAACTTCTTATTTTTTTATTCCCCAGCCATTATTTTTGTATTTATTCAATTACTTATTTTTGTATTTATTTAATTACTTCGACTTTTAACTTCTGGTACGCCGTCCGGTGTGCCCTGTGAATGTTATGATCCTCCAGCAGAGCTGGAGGATTGAGCAGGACTCTCCAAACGCAGACACAAGTAGGATAACAATCCGACGCCAGGTAGTCAGTGTAGGTGGTAGTGAGTGTAATCAGTGAGTGAATGGGAATCCGGTGCGGGGCTGGTGGGCGCGTCTCGCAGCAGCTGACCGCATGGCGCGAGACGATCGCTGGAGGAACGCCCACACAGCTGAAAAAACAAAAACACACGCGGCATGACAGGCACGGATCATGCCAGTGAAATGAAAGGTGGCATTCTTCATTTATTTATTTATTCATTTATTCATTCATAACTGACAGCCTCGCGCTCCGCTCGTGCCCGGGGGGAAGAGGTGCTCCTCTTCGGCTTAACTGTGACGCGAGCATGCCCTCCTCCTCCGGAGCTTCCATTCGGTTAAACTTAGGGGCCGCTTGACACCGCCCGTGCCCGGGGAAGGTGCTCCTCTTCGGCTTAACTGTGACGCGAGCATGCCCTCCTCCTCCGTAGCTTCCATTCGGTAAAACCTGATTGGAAAGGTTCAAATTGATTATTACTAGTCATATATTCATTAAGTTTTTCAAGATTTTTGCAATAAACGGAAGATTTGAAACCGGTCTATAGTTGTTGAGACTCTCTGGGTCGAGGTTTGGTTGCTTAAGTAGCGGTCGCATAATGGCGGTCCTAAAGCTGCTGGTACTATACCCGTGGTAAGTGATAGATTAATAATATTTAAGACAGACGGTCCTAGGGTCATAAACAGTTCTTTAATTAGTTTGCCAGGAAGCGGATCGAGCACACAAGTTGTCGGTTTTGCCCCACTAACCAATTTTGTTTGGCTTTCAAGAGATACTTTTTTAAATTGAGATAAGGTTATCGGACAGTTATCAGCCCTAATGTCCCTATTAACACCATTTATGACGGAATTCAACGGAATTGTAAGAACAGTGTCTTTAATCTCATCACGAATACACTCAATCTTCTGAGTAAAGAATTGCATGAAATCGTGAGCTGAATAGGAAGAGCTATCCGAGGTTGGTTGCTGTTGCGTTAGCATTGCTACAGTAGCAAATAAATATTTAGGGTTGTTTTTATGTAAAACAATTAATCTAGAGTAATAATTAGTTTTGGCTAGATTGAGCGCTTCCTTGTATAAACTAGCGCACCATGCCTGACGGAAGACCTCCAGTTTGGTCGCACGCCATTTGCGCTCAAGCTTCCTACAAGAATCGTTTCAGTATGCGTGTTTCCTCATAAAACCACGGAGTCAGCCTCTTTGGACAAGTTTTAGTTTTTAAAGGTGCGACGGAGTCAGGCGCATTTAACAGAGCGACATTAAAGTTGTTTGTAAGATCATCAATCGTACCAATATAATTAGGAAACGAATCGGTTACTAAAGGGAGTAGCTCAGAGAGCGCAGCGGTGGTTAAGGAGCTAATGTTGCGGCTGCTATAGCTTTGATCATGGTCAGAACGATGGCAATGCGCCAAGACTTCAAATTTGATTAAGTAATGGTCAGCTATAGCACTAGTATATGGTAATACAATTATTTTTGAGGATGCTAAGCCCCGGGTTAATACCAAATCTAACGTGTTACCATTTATATGCGTTGCTTCATCTATTATTTGCATGAAACCAAACATATCAATTATTGTCCGAAACGCCACGGTAAGTGGTTCCGACGGGAGATTCATATGAATGTTGAAGTCGCCCATGATATATTATCCGCATGAGTTACCAAATCAGCCACAAATTCAGAAAATTCATCTAAAAAGCCTGAGTAAGAGCCAGGGGGACGGTAAAAAACGGCAAGATAAAACGGCAGTGCGGCCGTGGATCGCATAATGAGAACTTCAAATGTTTTGAAGGAATTGCTAGGACGAGGACTAAGTTTTAGATTAAATTCGGAAATGAGGGCTACACCCCCATCTTTCTCATCATTGCCTCTCGCAGGCAAGGGGCCAGAGACAATTACTCGACTCAGACTCATCTTTCTGGCGAGATCACAAGTCCTTGCTATGTTTTTTCTTTGTGATCTCTGATTGCTTCATCCTAGTTGTTGGAGCAGTTTTCTTTTGAGTAATGCAGTATGGCAACACCACCACTAGGGCAATTGATGACGTCAGCACTGGTTGCGTTCATCCATAAATAACAAATGCAGGACAGGTGGGGGAACGCTGGTCGGATACCGTTTTTCAACCGCACTTACTCAAGACGCATTATTTATGTACAAACTGGAAGATAGAAGATAGTATATTGTATTGATTACCGCATATGCGCGGATGTTTTTGATTTGAAGTTTGGAAGACCGTAGCCATTGATTTATTTATTTGATTTACTTGACTTCACGGCATGACATCTGGACTGAAATGACTACGATTAAGACTAACCCTTGACTGTTTGACGTGACATACATAACTACACATCAACATCAAGACCAGTGAAGCCGAGCGAACGTCATCGCAACTTCAACCCATGGTGAGTGAGTGCGCGTTAAAACTTTCTTTAGCCAGCGTATCATTGAAACGGCAGTAACACTAGTGTCATTGGAGCCGACGTGTATTACTATATCTGAATAGCTAGCGTTGTTTGCACTGCGCTGGTGTCTAGGTCTCTTGCGTGCTAGCTCCATAAGATTAGCTTCAATGTCGGGTGCTCTGGCCCCAGCAATACACATTCTGTGGTTGGATTTTCAAGCTTAATGTATCGAGTAATGGAGTCACCTTTCACTAAAGTGCGGGAGCCAGGAGACCGAGGTGGAATGGAACTGCTCTGTGTCTTAACAGGCTCAACGCGATTAGCAAGCCGTTTACGGCCAATGCTAACCGGTGCTGTCCGCCACATTTACGCTTACCACATTACTCTGCTCTAGCTGGCGGACACGTCCCTCCAGCAGGGAGAGTCTTTCCATGAGAATGGTGCAAGTGTTGCATGTGGTGGTGCACGAAACCATAGTTGCGTTTTCACTTACTTTTGATACATTGTATCTGATAGTCCCTTGCAGACTAACCATGTGTTGCACGTCATCGCCCAAACAGACTCTATTGTGAGCTACTTCTAATAATTTATTGACGTCCTATTTTGTTCTTCCAAATGTAGCAACCGATAATAATGTGCCCTTTTAAAGTTTTGACGTTTGTTTGAATTCGCCCTTGCTTATTGACTCTGATATTAAGGTCCAATTGTGTCAGTGTATCACGGCCTAATAAGTAAAACGCACGTTCATGTAGAACTGCTTCTCCACTTGCTTTTTTTGTTTGTTTTTTACGTCACGTGATCCTCCGTTGCTTTCACGACTGGTCCTGACAAATCACAAATTTCTTATCAAACTTGATTCTGTCTGTGTAAATTGTAATCGGTTTTCCTGGGTGGTTGACGGCAGTTTCGAGCAAAGTGGCCATGTTTCCTACAGTTGTAGCAGACGTCGTCTTTTGTTGGCAGGTGTCCTCTTCCTCTTCCACGTCCTTGGTAGAAGATCGGTGCTGACGGGGTGGTCGTGAGGCCCGCAGCCCATTTACGCATATTATCTTGGATTGGTGTGATTGTTTGGCAGGCCGCTTTGCATTCATCTCTTGTGGCAGGCTTCCCAGGGCGCTGTTGTCCACTTGTTGAGGCAATCCCGGCTCCTTTTCTCGCTGGCCCTCCTCCTCAGCTCTCTCACCCTGACTTCCTTTTTCACTGTCACTGTCTCTTTGATCCTCGGCTGGTGCATTTCCTCCTTTTTTTCTCGCTCCTGTTTCTTCGTCTTTCTTTATCTCCATATTAAGTACTTTCTGCTTCTTCTCTTAAACGTCTTTCACTCTCTTTCTAAATCAGCACACATCTTTCTTGGAGATGATAACCACCGGACTGCACCACTCCGACTTGGAAGGCTCAATGACTCCAAGCTTCAGCATTTCCTGGAGCTCCTTGGTTAGTCTCTCCACCAAGTGTTGCGGAACTCGGTAGGGGCGCTGACGAATTGGTAATCCTTCTTTGAGACGAATGACGTGTTCTACCACCGTCGTCTTCCCTGGGCTGGCGGAAAAAAGAGAAGGCACCGTCTTGAAAATTAAGCACATCTCTGTGACTTGCTTGGGTTTCCGACGTGCCAGTGCAGGCGCATCTGTCGTCGTCGAGGACTCCAGCTCTGCCTCGTCATCATCATCATCATCATCATCATTGTCGTCGTCCTCGTCCTTGTCGTCGTCGTCGTCCTCCTCCACCTTCCGCGCGAGTATGACCTCCTTTGGAGCCTGGTTTGAACGCTCCTTCCACTCTTTGAGGAGGTTCACATGATAAGTTTGTTTATTTTTTTTCTTCTCCGGATGGAAAATCTCATAGGTCACTGGACCCATCTTCCGGGTGACCTCATATGGCCCCTGCCACTTTACTAAAAGCTTGTTGTTGCATGTGGGGAGAAGCCGCAATACTTTTTGGCCGGGTTTAAACTCCCGGTGGCGAGCTTGCTGGTCATACCAGGTCTTCTGGCTTTTCTGGGCCTCCCGCAGGTTGACCTCTGCCTCCTACTGGTACCTGGCCAGTCTCTCCCTCATTTCCAGCACAAATTTCACCACCCCCCGATCACTTCACGTGGTGGAAGGTGCCTCCTAGGCCTTTCGGAGCAAGTCCAATGGCCCCTGAACCTCCCAAGCATGCAAGAGTTCAAAGGGAGAGAAACCTGTTGACGCCTGAGGAACTTCGCGATAGGCAAACAGCAAAAAGGGCAGCCACCGGTCCCAGTCTTTTCCAGTATCATCCACAAATTTCTGGAGCATCTTCTTTAAGGTCTGATTGAACCTTTCCACTAGTCCATCAGTCTATGGGTGGTATGGAGTGGTTTTGATGGCGGAGATGCCCAGTTGTTTGTTGAACAGTTGCATTAACCTTGAAGTGAAATTGGTTCCCTGGTCTGTTAGAATCTCATCTGGTATGCCAACTCTGGAAAGGAGTTGCACCAAGGCACAAAGTACTGCCGGAGCAGTGATTGTGCGCAATGGAAATGCCTCTGGGAAACGTGTGGCGTTGTCACACACTACACCACTGCTTTTTGTCAAAGGACCCACAATGTCCATAGCAATCCTGCGGAATGGAATGTGCAGCTTTTTTAAAATGGCTTGCCATGGCCCTCTAGAAATATTCAAAAACTTCAGCCCTGGTTGAGTGATTCACCTACTTTTTGTAAATTCGATGGAGTATGTATAAGGCCAAGACCTACAAAAAAGTCTCTTGGAGCCATGCGCTAGGTTTTACAGGAAGTCGGCCATTTTGAATTTACTTAAATGGGGGCGGTTCACCACAATGGACTAAATGCTTAAAAACTCCCCTGCTCATGCTCTAAAAAAATCCCAAACTTACCCTGTACATAAGGTGCTAACTTTGATAGGTAAGCTAAACTTTAGCCACAGTAGACGCGTCAGCGACTATGCAATCGGTGGGTGGCATTCATGAGAATCGGGATCGCTCAACATACAGATAATAAATAAAATCACTGTAACTGGAGGGATTGTAAACTGCTAAAGCAGGTACAACAAGCGGATCCAAAAAATTTCTGAGAGTTACCGGTGAGCAGTGGCAGCCAAACGTGCCAGCGTCCACCCAACCGGGAGTTGATTCAATATTCACAATATTTTATTATTTTGTCGTACAGTTGTTTAAAAATGGCTCGCTATCGCCCCCTAGAAAAAAAAAACAACAAAAAAAAACAGCCCCATATCTCTGTTTCACCAAACTGAAAATTTGATGAAGTGTGTACAAAGCCAAGACCTAATAAAAAGTCTCATGGAGCCGTATGCTAAATTGAACAGGAAGTCGGCCATTCTAAATTTATCAGAATCCGAAATCCTTTTATTGTCATTGTACAGTGTGCAACAAGATTAGGGAGCTCCCCTCTCCAGTGCAATACAACAATAATTTAATCAAATATATAAATTAGATAAATAAGAGAATAAATATTGTGATGGAAAATAGTATGAAATTGGAGAAATACAACACAATACGTCGCTGTTCAGCAAGGTAAGGGTGGTCGTGTGTGTGTGCATGTGTGTGAGAGTTCAGAATGGTGATGGCGCTCGGAAAGAAAATGTTTTTCAGTCTATTAGTCTTTGATTTGATGCACCTGTAGTGCCTGCCAACAAATTTACTTCAAACATTGACGAGGCTTTGAAAACAAAAGCTGCTCTAACTTTAACTACAAGCAAATTCCTCTTGAAGATTCCTCACGTTATTTCTCGGAAATATTTCACATTTCCAACGTGCCAGTACCCCAACGTTGTCCGGGTGGCGAGGGCCCTTTATAGCTGCTCGCAGCTCTAGTTTTTAATTAATTTTTTAAAATCAATGGTGATGACAGTGAAATATGTCTGGTCTGGTATCATGATAGCTGGAGGATATTTTGTCATGATATTTTAGTCAGGCCTGATAACAGTGATGTATGCTGATTTCAGGCTACTTTTATTTTGAAATGCCGTATCACATTTTGGTGGGACCGCAATTGATGGACAACTGGGGTTGTCTAGTGTCCCCCAAAATGGGTCTGATATCACGATAGCTCGAGGGTATTTTGAAATGATTATTTTAAAATCAGTGTTGATGACAATGAAATGTGCATATTTCAGGTGTTTTTTTTTTTATTGTGAAATTACACCAGATTTTGATGGGACCACTTTTGATGAACAGCTGGGGTCGTCGAGTGTCCAACAAAACTAGTCTGGTATTACGACAGCTCCAGCTCTTTTATTTTAAAATGCCTCCTTACATTTTGATGGGACTACTTTTGGTGGAAAGCTGTGTTGTCTAGTGTCCTCCAAACCTGGTTTGGTATTACCATAGCTAGAGGATATTTTTTAATGAAATTTTAAAGTCAGGCATGATGACAGTGAAATGTGCAGATTTCAGGCAACTTTTAGTTTGAAATTACAAATTAGATTTCAATGGGACCACTTTTTATGGACAGCTGGGGTAGTCTCGTGTCCCACAAAACTGGTCTGGTATCACGAAAGCTCGAGCTATGTTTTTTTTTAACTCAGTGGTGATGACTGTGAAATAAGCGAATTTCAGGCTACTTTTATTTTGAAGTGCCACATCACATTTTGATGTGACCACTTTTGGTGGACAGCTGGTGTGGTCTAGTATCCCCAGTCCTGGTTTGGTATCACGATAGTTTGAGGATATTTTTTAAAGATTTTTCTTTTAAATCAGTGTTGATCACAGTGCATATTTCAGGTGATTTTTTTATTTTGAAATGCCACATCAAATTTTGAAGTGACCACTTTTTGTGGACAACTGGGGTGGTCTGGTGTCCCGCAGAACTCGTCTGGTATCACGATAGCTTGAGGATTTTGTAATGATTTTAATTTTTTTAATCATTGGTGACGACAGACAAATAAGCAAATTTTCACGCTTTTATTTTTAAATATCCAATCAGATTTTGATGGGACCACATTTGTTTTTCCGGTTCCGTCGCCACGCGAGTGGCTACCTGCTAGAGCAGCACGGCTCACTATTTGAGCCTTTTTCGCGTGTTTTTCCCTTTACCCAGTTTTATTTATTTTACCTCATCGCAGCAATGGACATCCAAATTGCGGTGGTTTTATTGCTGCTGAGGGCTGTTTTTTGCGTGATCGTGTCCGGAGATGTCACTGGGAGCTACGGATCAATCGTTTACACAAGAGATCAGCTGTTAGCACTTCGTGCTAACCCCGTGCCGACTCCCGGAGCGAGACCCGATATCCCCCACGAGTTGAGGAGGAAGAGACGGGGGATGTCGCGCGGGGGCGAAACGCCAGGCAAAGAGGAGGCGTGACCACCCCGTCCTCCCGTCCGTTTTTATGGGAAATGTTAGATACCTTCCCAAGAAAATGGACGAGCTAACAGCGCTAACGCGGCACGAGAGGAACTTCCAATGAGCTAGCTTGCTGATGTTCACGGATTCATGGCTAACAGAGCTAACGCCGGACACCGTTGTGGAATTTGACGGCTTCCAAATACTACTTGCGGACAGGACACTGGAAAGCGGTAAGAGGAAAGAGGAGGGCTGGCTGTGTTTGTTAATGATAGATAATGTAACCCTAGGCACATCACAGCTAAGGAGCAACTTTCCAGTCGGGACAATGAGCTGCTAGCTGTTAGCATGCGTCCATACTTGACAAGCATCGCGAGTTAACAAGGACGCGCACGTAACAGGTGCGTGAGTAAACTGCTTAAAACTTTGATCGTCATTCGGCTGACCTACAAATTGAGACGCTACAGTCAGTTTGACGTTTTTGTTTGCTTCATTGTGGATTGACATGGAGGAACAAGACAGTGGAAAGCGGACATTAAAAATGACGGAGAAAAGCTGTAGAAGATCACAAGCCTAAACGGATGCAGGCACGCAGCTGCAAATTTGCTCAATTGACCTCCATGCAACGTCAAATTGAACAATTGATGGAGGATGATGCAAATGTTGACGCTGTAAAAAACTGAGGTTCGTGTTTGCTTTAGCGGCATGGAGCAAGAATTTGTGGACCTCAATTCCGGTCTGCAAAATTTAAAGACTGAAGAGGATTTTGCCGATGACCAAAATAACTGGTTTGATCCAAAAAATGTAATTAATGGAAATGTGAGCAATGGAAGAAGGACGTTTTGAAACGTGCAGAGGAAGGATGCAATAAACAAATATCACCTGCTGATAGTAGATCTGCATCAACTAACTACACCCATAGAAGTAGAAGTAAAGAATCTAACAGACAGAAGCTCACTTCTGTCAACGTCTTCAATTAAATTAAAGGCTCAAATGGAACGAGCATGTTTAAAGGCAAAGGCTGCTGATTTACAACAAAGGTTGGCACTTGAGCAAGAAGAAGCTGCAATTAAAGCAAAGAAGGAAATGCATGCAATGCAAACGGCACTCCCTGAGTCTGATGCTAAATTGGATGTCTTGAGAAGATATGAAAATACCCAGGAGGATGGTATCCACATTCCTGATGAGTGTGTTACAATTTAAACAAGGAAAAACATTCAATTACCATCACAGCCTATCAGAGCAACAAGCAGTGTTGACCTGAAATGCTCCCACTTCGACTATTCCAATGGCTAGATTTCCACATCAGACAGAAAGTAGAGAACAACAGGGACATGTGCTTGATGGCCTTTGCCACGCAATCTCACAGCAAGCCAGTGTCGCAGAATACTTAGCAAAGAGTCAAAAAGCATCGCTTCTTCCCGAACTTTCCATTCCTACGTTTTACAGGCGACCCTCTGCATTATAAAACCTGTATAGGTGCCATTGAACATGGGATTGAAGGCCGTACAAGTGATAACCGTGATCATCTTCAATTTTAGCTGCAGTATACTAGTGAACAACCACATGAGTTGGTGAAGAGCTGCATCCATATGGAACCTCTGACAGGATATACCAAAGCAAAACAAATCTTGAAGGAGTTTTATGGTGATGACTTCATGATAGCAGAAGCATATTTAAAGGAAGCCATGGATTGGCCAACAATCAAGTCTGAAGATGGTGTTGCACTTCAGTCTTTCACATTATTCCTTATGGGCTGTTCGAACATAATGGCAGATGTTAATTACATGGAGGACTTGGACAACATGGCTAATATAAAGGCATTGGCAAACAAACTTCCATACAGACTTATAGAATCTTGGAGAAAATTTGCCTGCAATCTCCAAGAAAGAACAAATAGAAGAGTGAAGTTTAAGGATTTTGTTGACAAGCACGAAAGATTTCTATAAAACAGAAAACAAAATCACAACACACAGAAACAACAAAATCAAAGAACGTCTTCACAACAGTCATTGTGCCCGCCAAGATGGAAAACAACAAAACCACCACGCCAAAGGCAGAACCTGTTTCAGTGGATGCTATTGCCAAACCATGTGCTAATTGTAATGGAGAGCAACACAGTCTCACAATTGGTAAGGAATTTAGGAGAAAGCATCACAAGGATAAGATTGACTTCTTGAGGAGCAAGGGTCTGTGTTTTGCATGTTTGATGCACGGTCGCATTAGCAGTTGCTGGAAACAAAAGCTTCAATGTCAAGAATGCTCTAGACTGCATCCTACAGCACTACACATTGTCCATAAACTTCTGCAAAGAAACAGCCTAAGACGATTGTGAATAGCAGTACCTATTAAGCGCCCTCGTACAAACAACAGAAACCTGGGGTGTCACTGGGGCCTGTAAATAGGACTGCATCCTTTCAATAATTCCGGTATGGGTCAAGGCACAAAAAGGAACCAAGACAGTGGCGACTTACTGTCCGGTTTAAAAATGCCCTGACGCCTTTTTTAGACTGAAATAACTTACTAAAGTTTTCGTTTTGTGCCATTCAGAATGGGAGAGGGAGCCAGGAGGTGAAACAGCCGTCTTGCCAGTTCAATCCCGCACACCCTCTGACTCTCACCCTCCGTTCTGCCTTTTTATTGAAACTAACTCATCAATAACTAATCACCAGAAGACAGAAAAGCATCAACAACTAATCACCAAGAGACAGAAAACATCAATAACTCACGGTATAAAGGTCAGTTTAACTAAAGCATCAATAACTAATCACCAGGGACTCCAGCAGGCAGAAAATCATAACCCAAGGTCAGTTTAACTAAACACATCTTCAGGATACGGTGTCTGTGTGTGTGTGTGTTAAAATAACAAGTAAGTGTCTCTGTGTGTGTTCAACATTAATGAGTGTATAAAAACATGATTATGAATACACAAACTGATTACCTATCCTCAGCCCATCTTACATTTCCCCCCTGTTGTGGATTTAAAAATCATGTCCTTACGGCTTTAAGACAGATCATCATAATGAAATCATACAACAGTGTGATCATCAGTGGAGGAGCGAAAACCTCACATTAGGGAAAAATTCCCCTCCTCCCTTCCGGCGTAGAATGAGATCCTCATAATTTGATGACCATCAGGGAATAAAACTTGTCCCTGGGGTGACTTGGTGGAGGCCCTTGCCTCGTTGTAGGAGAGATAAGATAAGATAAGATAAGATAAGATGTCCTTTATTAGTCCCACAATGGGGAAATTTGAGGTGTTACAGCAGCAAAGATATAGATCACACAGAGTCGGCGGCGTAATGTAGCCGTTAATGTATAACATTAGCAGCAGACATTCAGAAAAAGCATGCAAATATACACAGTATAAACGTATCTAAGTGTAAGGAAACACTCCTAATGTTTGTCCATTATACGGAGGGGGAAACGCTGTAATGATAAAAACTACTGAATGATTGAAAATACTGCAATCATAAAAATATTCCAATGATAAAAGTACTGTAATGGTAAGAGTACTGAAATGATAGAAAAGTACTGCATGATAGAAAATACTGCAATGGTAAAAGTACTGTAATAGTAAAAGTACTGCAACGATAGAAAAATACTGCAATGATGAAAGTACTGCAATGGTAAAAGTACTGCAATGGTAAAAGTACTGTAATAGTAAAAGTACCGCAATGATAGAAAAATACTGCAATGATAAAAGTACTGCAATGATAAAAGTACTGTAATAGTGAACATCCTGCAGTGGTAGAAATACTACAGTGATAGAAGTATTGTAATAAGAATACTGTAATGGTAAACAAAATACATCATTGGTCAATATTTAAGTACACCCTTGGCTGAAAGTACAGTAGTAGTTAATATTGCATCCTAGGACTGCACAATTGCACTAATGCCCTCCCGTTTGTAGGCCTGACCCAATGTTCTTGTTAAAAAGTCTGACAGCAGTTGGCAGGAAGGAGCGGCGAAATCTCTCTTTGGTACAGCGAGGGTGTAAAAGTCTGTCACTGAAGGAGCTGTAAAGTGTTCTCAGAGTGTCATTGAATGGGTGGGCTGGTTTGTCCAGCATTGATGACAGTTTTGCCGTCATCCTTCTGCCCCCCACTGAGTCCACAGAGTCCAGGGAGCAGCCCAGGACAGAGCTGGCCCTCCTCACCAGTTTGTCCAGTCTCTTTTTGTCTCGGCCCGAGATGCCTCCTGCCCAGGAGACCACTCCATAGAAGATGACTGATGAAACCACCGAGTCATAGAAGTTCCTGAGGAGTGTTCCCCGAACGCCAAAGGACCTCAGCCGCCTGAGTAGGAAGAGTCTGCTCTGACCCTTCCTATAGAGAGCGTCTGTGTTGTCGCTCCAGTCCAGTTTATTGTTCAGATGAACACCCAGGTACTTGTAAGTTGAGACCCTCTCAACGTCTGTTCCCTGGATATTCACTGGTGCAGGTGGAGAGTGCCGACGCTTGCGGAAATCCACCACCAGCTCTTTGGATTTCCCAGCGTTGATTTGGAGGCGGTTCTGCTGACACCAGTCCACGAACCCCTGCGTAACCCCTCTGTACTCCCGATCGTCATCGTCAGTGATGAGGCCGACAATCGCAGAGTCATCAGAGAACTTCTGCAGGTGACAGGTTGTGGAATTGTATTTGTAGTCCGAGGTGTAGAGGGTGAACAGGAAGGGAGCCAGCACAGTTCCCTGCGGCGCTCCCGTGCTGCAGAGGAGCACGTCAGACACACAGTCCTGTGTTCTCACGTACTGTGGCCGGTTTGTGAGGTAGTTGTGAATCCATGTGATGAGGTGGTGGGCCACTCCCGCCTGCTCCAGCTTGTCTCCCAATAAGGCGGGCTGGATGGTGTTGAAAGCACTTGAGAAATCAAAGAACATGATCCTCACCGTGCCCCCCGCCTTCTCCAGGTGGAAGAGTGAAGTGTGGAGCAGGTAGATGATGGCATCATCCACATTGATGCCAGGCTGGTATGCAAATTGGAGTGGGTCCATTGAGGAGCTGACCAGGGGGCGCAGATGGACGAGGACCAGTCTCTCCAGGGTCTTCATCAGATGAGACGTCAGCGCCACTGGTCTGAAGTTGTTGAGCTCCTTCGGATGGGGTGTCTTTGGAACCGGAACCAGGCAGGATGTTTTCCACAGCTGGGGGACTCTGCCCAGCTTCAAGCTCAGGTTGAACATGTGCTGGACGATTCCACACAGCTGGTCTGCGCAGGATTTGAGGAGCTGGGAGCTGGTCCCATCTGGGCCTGCCGCCTTCCTCGCCTTCATCTTCCTCAGCTGGTTCTTCACCTGAGATGTTGTGAGGAACAAGGCTGAGCAGGAGGAAGTGGTGGTTGTCTGATGAGGCTGGGAACTGGAGCCTGTGGAGAGAGAGAGGGGCGAGAGAGGGGGAGAGAGGGTCTTGTTCGCAGTGGCAGGAGGGGTGGGTGGGGGCTGCATCAGGGAAGCCTGAGCGGGGTCAGACATTTGATCAAACCTATTGAAAAATAGGTTCAACTCATTTGCCCACTGAAGCCCCCCCCCCCCCTTCTGGGTCTTACCTGCTTGTCCGTGGCCTGAGATGGTCTTCAGGCCCCTCCAGACATCCCTGGCATTGTTCCGCTGCAGTTGTTCTTCCATCCGCATCCTGTAGGACAGCCGTCCTTACCTCCCGGATCTTCGTGTATGGTGTGTGTGTGTGTGCACGTGTGAGGACAGGGGCAAGAAGTCCATGTGTTTTTACGTTTCAGTGTCCAGTTTGAGTTCGTCATTCTCAACATTAATCAGGTTGTAATGGTACATTTGGGCAACAAACCTACGATTAACCATCGTCTTTGTCATAAAAATAATGCAACATGAACAGACTACACATAACAAAATGAAAACTATAATTATCCCTATATATTGTTTTTTAAATTCTTCATAGTGGTCATAACATCAATAATTGTTTCATTTTTATTAAAAATTTAAATGCAGTAATGTACTCCAATCAAGGCTGATATTCCTTTATGTACGTCATTAATTTCCAAACAATATCTAATCTTTTTGTTCTGTGGCTTCAACATATTTATCATCTCATCAATATTAGCACCACAGAGTACTGAGTTTCGAGATCCTCACAATAGTCGTTCTCAAAATGATATTTTATTTTTATCAATTTAGCTTTGTTAAGGTAAGATATTTTATTGACAATCTAACATTAATATGCAAAGAACATGTACATTAGTACGAAATGTAAAAGAAAATTGTGGTGGGGGGGTGCGAATTGTTTTCTTCTTGGTAGGGGGGGCATGACAGGAAATAATTGAGAACCACTGGTCTAGTCACACACCAGCTCGGGTTCATTCCCTACCAGAGAAATGACATTCCATGTCCCCAGAGCTAGGCGCTTTATGTTGCCGGGGATTGGACTGCCTTTGACTGCCTCCTAGCTCAAAGGAAACCCAAATTCTTTGGTCCCGCCCACTGGTAGTGAGCCGAAGCCCTTGTATTAAATAATAAATAAATACATAAAATAAAAAAATTAATAAATTTAAAAAACGGACCGATCCACTGCTTGGGTTAGTTTGACCCACCTTGAGATCCGTTCCCACTCAGTGACAGTGTCTACAAGCCACTGCCACCAGGCCAGTGAACCCAACGTCCAGGCAGTGACAAAAAACGTGATCAAATTACATTGCTCATCATAAGGTGTTTGTGAGACGCTCTTTGTATGTTTCCTCAATTAAGACCTGTTTTCCATTGGTGTATTTGAAAAAAGTGGTGAACCTGTTAAATTCACTACAAAACGTTAAGAAGATGAAAGTAATGTTTGAAGGAATATTATTTTTCTATCGACGTGCCGGCGGGCGGGCACAGATAGAGAGTGATAAATCAGCACCACCCGCGCGGGGCGTGCTGACGAAAAGGCAAGCGCTCCTCCTCTCATCGCGTCCTTATTAAGACAGAAAAAAGACGCTGTTGAATTTGACCTATTCGCAGTTCGAGCAGGTGCTTAACGCTGGAGAATATCACCACTTCGAAGTTCGAACTGCTGTTGAAACGGAGAGGTAAGTGTTTTTCGTTGGGTTTTTTTCAAAACATGCGTCGAGTGCATTTGTTCATAGTTAGAGATAGTTGTGTGGAAAACACTATACAAAGTAGCACCATGGATGTGGGCCTACAACACTGGCCTAGCAAACATGTGCTCCTACATCGACATAATTGACGAGCTCCAGTTAAGCATTGAATAATTATAAAACGTCATGGTGCTTTTACTCATTTAAAGAACTAAACCGACGCGTATTGTCATCCGGTGGTCAGGTTTGCATTGAATGTGAGCACGAGGGACGCTAGCTTGTTGCGTTAGCTTTGCGGAGCTAACAGCTTGCACTTTTGTTATAGAACCACAGAATGCAAGTACCATGATAATTTCTGTCATTAATTTTTGTGTAAGACACGATGTTCACTGGTTAATTACATGATTCTTAAAGCAAAGGTTACTGTGAATGCAATTTTGGTAAGATTTTTGTAGTCACACTGCATAAATCTGTCTGTGTCTGTTGTTTAAACTTCAATATAAACTATTATGGTTGAAATCGTTAATTGGGATGGAGGAATTGATATTTTTTTAATTTATAATTTATTTTTCTTACACTGATATTGTTAAAACTCCATTTAGCCCATAGTATTAATAATTCTCAACACAATACTGTCTTTTTTCTTTATAGAATAAACAATGCCTTCCCTGAGATGCAGGAAGTCCCCAAAGCAGGATACTATTGAACATGCAGTCAAGGGTCTGGACAAGACTGCAGAGTTAGAAGCGAAGTATATAAACTAATTTAAAGGTATGATGTTAACGCTTTTGCTAAGATATATTATTGTTTTCTGATAACCAAGCTGACATCGTTTTTTAAGTGGTTATTTTACATTAAGAGTGTCTTGACCTTTTCTTTTGCCACTTTTGTCAGTTTCAAGTTATTTCAGTGAGTGTGAAACCTGATGGTAGGAGTTCTATCTAAATTAAGGCTGTACTTGATGACGCCCTCCGGCATTTTTATACCACAATAGACCGGTGAACAAGTCCGATATTGATAGTCTAGTGTAAAGCACGTAATACGTCACAGAGATCACGTGACGCGATCCAATATGACTGTGTACAGTGTATGTCATTGTTTTGAAACTAAATAATCTTAAAGTTTTTTTTTTTACGTAACCAGGTGCAATTGACATTTGTACTTTCAGTCCTAATACATACTGGCTAATGCAATGCTGGAAAATGAATTTTGGCTGGTCTGTTCCTTTAAAATCATAAAGAAGGGCTCTGCTCTATCCCTCACAAGAAGCAATGTTTCAAACCACCCTACATTAGTATAGTGGCCCAAATGAATATGATGACTCCTTATTTGTGTGCTTAAAAATATGACGAAGCTAACTTGATTTCCCTGTTAACTAGGTCAAGGAGTATTTACCAAGGCCCCTTTCAGGAAAGACGACTTTATTCTTTATTATGGAGTACAGAGGAAAATTGATAGATTCTGATGAATCTCAACGCAGGAAGATGGATGGAAGAGGCACTGTCTTTTTGTTTGACTTCCGCCGGCAAGAAAAAACTTGGAGGTGAGGCAAAGATTGAGATGTTATCTTATTTTTGTTTTTATTTAAAAAAATAAACACATACTCATCCCATAAGTGTTAGGGGAAAAATCATTCTCTAAGCAAAAATGTATAATTACTTTTATTCATGCGTTGAATCTGTACAAATGAAAATATAGATCATGAAGTCTCAAAGACAAGCTGTTAATAGGGTCTGATTCCAATAGAAATTTCTTGTATGATTTGATTTAGATTTAAAAATTGTGGATTTCCTATTTTTATGTTTTGTGTACACAAGATTGTCTCAAAGATTAATTTCTGACATTGATTGAATAATTGTTTTTTTTTTTTTTAATCTATTTTAAGTGTTGATGCAGCTCAAGAAGATGGCAGTCTGGGAAGACTGGTTAATGATGACCACATGCACCCCAACTGTAAAATGAAGAAGATGACAACAGAGGACAGACCACACCTCTGTCTGTTTGCGCTCCGAGACATTGATGTTGGCGAAGAAATAACTTAAGACTATGGACCAGCTGGCCTTGGAGAACACAGGTTTGTAAGATGCATCTTTAAGTACAATAACAGAGCCCACTTGTGGTGTTCTGGTGATGTAGTTTCCAATTAGTTTGGCAATCTAATAAATGTATGTGAAGTTTCTATGGAAGTTGAACATGATGACTGACTGGGGGAGTTCTCCATTGTCCACTATCTGTAATTCAAATTTGTGGGTCTGAGTCAAAGTTTGGCTCTGCAGGAACAACGAACTGGTCAGGGAGTGACAGTATTACAAAGTTCTGCGTTACTCCTTTCTGGGCGGTGGCCCTGTTAGGCCATCATATGCCATATTGCAAATATCCCCATTGTGGGACTAATTAAGGACATCTTTATGTTGTGGTTTCCCTACCAGAACCAGCACCAACCCTGTATATTCATGATATAAAACACTGTTTCAATTTGATATTTAGCCTTTCTATACTGTAAAAATAGAAGACCCCAGGCTTTCCTGCGCGCCCTTGCCCAATTGGTGGTGTTCAGGAGACAACCTGGGACTGAAATATCAGTCACAACCAGTGTTGTTTTCGTCACTGATGACTATGACGAAAATACTTCGTTAACGCCCCTTTTTTAATGACGATGACAAGCTATACGAGGTTCTTTTATGACGAAAACATGACGTGATGTACATGAATTTTTTTCGTTGACTAGACAAAATTGTTAGCATGTGGTTCATAAATTATTTTATGTTGCTTTTAGTGAAATAAAGCCACAACAGTTGCCCAACAAAATGTTTTGCTTCTCTGCTTATTTTGGAGCAGTGAGTATTGATTCCACTGTTGCCACTTTTTTCTGTTTGTAATGAAGAATCCTTAGTAGTCCATCCAAAAGTCTTTGTTATTGGGTGGAAACCTTGAATGCCTTGTTTTAACTCAAATGGACTTAAACCCATCCATCCATCCATCCATCCGTTATCTGAACCGCTTCTCCTCACTAGGGTCGCGGGGGGTGTTGGAGCCTATCCCAGCTGTCTTCGGCAGTAGGCGAGGTACACCCTGAATTGGTGTCCAGCCAATCGCAGGACATGCATAGACGAACAACCATCCACGCTCACACTCATGCCTCGGGGCAATTAGAGTGTCCAAGCAACTTGCCATGCATGTTTTAAGAATATGGGAGGAAACCGGATTACCCAGAGGAAACCCACGCAGGAAGGCCGGAGCCAGAATCGTACCTACGACCTCAATATTGTGAGGCCATCATGCTAACCAGTTGGGCCACCGTGCCGCTTGGACTAAAACCTTTGTGAATAAATTGACGAAAACTAGGGTAAAACTTTTTTTGCGTTTCCGTCGATTAAAACTGGACTAAAACCCTTTTTTTAGTTTTCGTTGACTAAAACTGGACTAAAACTATAACGAATTGGGATGACTAAATGTGATGTAAACAAATCAGCACTTTGTCCAAATGACTTGGACAAAATCTAAAATGCCTGCCAAAAACAACACTGGTCACAACACGTGTCTACAGAAGATTAATTGGCATGGGCGAAATTAATTAGTTTTATTTCATTCATGAGCTTATGTTTTGTTTTGGGTGGCTAAGGCTTAAAATGTGTAAAAATCTAATCCAACCTCAAATATAATTAATTCAATAAATTTATGATGCTACTAAAACATCGAAGCAGCCTCCTCCAGGCTTTACAGACTCAGAAATGGAGGTATGCGTATCGTGTGCTCATCCTGTCGTGTCTCGAGATGTTAAAATTGCAGTTAGATAGACGTGTGCTGATTAGACAAGACTTCTAATATATCTGGTGTCACAGGATATTTGTCAGTGAATGTGTATGTCTGGTTTGAGGCTCACTCAGCTTTTTCTTGTGTTGTGGGGTCCAGTTGAGTTGAATTGCGAGTCAGGTATGTTGGCCATCTGACACCCAACTGTCAGGTTTGCGTTCGTGGGGACCCCGTAGAGCCATTTTTATTGTTGACATAAATCATAGCTAATCATCTTTTCCTTCATTATCATATGAAATACAGTTAGGAGTTGTATGTGCCTTTACTATGTTATAATCTTAGAACCTACCAGCCACTACAGCTGTCCGACAAGAAGACTTTTGGCTGTCCTGTGCTCCATTGCGGCCCTGGTGGCGTTCAAAAGACAACCTGTGACTGAAATATCAGTCACAACATATCTCTACTGAAGATTAATTGTCATGCGCTAAAGTAATTGGTTTTGTTTCATTCGTGAACTTGTTCGTTAAAATGTGTAAAATTCTGATCCATTTTCTTTTTTTTAATTCATTAAATTAATATTCAACTTGTTCATTAGGATGGAGGACAACCGACAATGACTGAATCGGCTGAGGTTGATGCCACCAGAACATCGAAGCAGCCTTCTCAAGGTTTGACAGACTCTGAAAAGGAGGTATGCGTATCATGTGGTCATCCTGTCGTGTCTTGAGATGTTAAAATTACAGTTAGATAGACCTGTGCTGGTTGGACAAGTTTTCTAATATATCTGGACATAAATCGTAGCTAATAATATTTTCCCTCATCATCATATGATATACAGTTATGCGTAGTGTATGTCTTTACTATGTTACAATCTAAGAACCTACCAGCCACTACAGTTCTCTCATTGGGAGACTTAAGCTTTCGTCAGGCTGTCGACTGCTGCATTGCCCTCTTATTGGCTTTAAGTACACAACCTGTAACTGAATTATCTGTCAGAACAGAACCTATGTGTCCACAGCAGGTGATTTGGCATGTGGATTCTTCAGATTTTTAGAAAATAGGTAAAATTGTGATCAAAAGTTTAAAATGTATAAAATTCTGGTATAGTTTGCAATAGTATATCTATTAAATCATTTCAAAACTTCTTAACAAGGATGGAGAACATTGGCTGTGACCGAATTGGTTGAGGTTTACATTACCAGGACCATTGAGCAGCCTCCTCGGGATCTACAAATTTAGGAATGAAGATATGCATTCCATGTTACAATCCTGTTATGGCCCGAGGTTTTGAAGTTGCAGTTACATATTGGGCTGGGCGATATGGCTGATAAGTACATAGCGATATAAGTATTTCATATGGGTCCATCGATACACATTGAATTCTTTTTTCATATTATTTTATTCATTATTTTTTTTATTTTCCAATATTTTCACTGCCCTGTTAAAAAAACATTTAATGTAGTTTTCCTCCCGGGAGCTTTTTGTTACGGTCAATTAAGTGTTTTTGTTAAATATAGCTGCGTAGAATAATTATATGCATTATTATCGTACCACAATGTTTTGGTTTTGCAAATAATTTCCTAAAATCATTCTAATTTTGTTATTACATTATTTTGTCATAATATCATTCATCAATATTTTAGTTTTTTTTTTTTTCAAATAGAATTAAGACCTTTTTCTGTGCAGATTCCTCTGGGGATTAAGTATTTAATGGGTTCTCAATTTTCTCTTGGACTCTGATGCAACCCAGTCTCCTCCCTTGGACAAAAAATATGGGCTGAATCTTCCTTGGAATAACGACACAGATTCTGACGAATCATTGTCAAATCCTGCCCCTGAACTTTGTGCCTCAGACCCAGACCATATTACTATCCCAAGGCTCAGGAGGACCAAAAGTATACAGGTAAACAACCCATATAGATTTCAGGGAATCTTACAAGCAAATTGCATATATTTTATTGGTCTCCTGCCTTCTATCCTTTATATTTCGTTGTTGTTGTTGTTTTTTAGATTAAAAAAACAGGCTGACTTTGGAATGGATAAGCATTATTACTCCAACTCAGATGACAGTGGAGATGAATATATTCCGGATACAAGTGAGGCCTCTGATTCAGACGGAAGTGAATCTTTGAAAATTGTGGACCCTCTCTTGAAGTCTAAGAATGCCTTCAGAGATTTTTCTCCCACACCACGAATCTCAAAAGCCACCTCAACGCAGGTTGTTAATCAAGGGCGTTCACCCGTTCGGAGGAGTAGCAGCACTGGTGTGATTCTTGAATTCTATGGCTCTTCAAATATTTGTGCAGTTTAACACAAATCATCCAAAATAGAATTCAAGCACATCTGTGACAGAAATTCAAATTCAGAAGTCAAAGAGAGAGAACAAAAAAAAAAATCTAATGCTGCGCTTCTTCCGAAGACATATACTGTAAACATTAAATGTATGTTAGGACAATCTTGAAAAAAGTATTAGAACACCCTTTACTTTTATTTCTTGTTAATTTTATTAACCAAAATATGTCCATTTTTATTACAGATTAATGAATACAAAATTAAAACTCTAATCAGCTACTTTTTAATCGTTATATTTGTATAAACAAATGTTATACATCTGTGTGTTAACTTATACAAGAAATGACGGAAAAGCAAGGGTGGTTTAGTATTTTTTTATCGTATATAGTCTGTATAATATCTTTAACCTATGCTGATGCTGTTTAATACTGATTTAAATAATAATAATAATGTCATAATCTGTTGGTTTTACATGAACAAAACCTTTCAAGCACTTTTTAAAATTCTAAATACTACCTCTTGTCAGTAAGTTGGTTCACAGCACTGCCTTGGAGTGAAAGTGTGTAGTGCTGAGACAGTCGGTATGTGCTGAGTCGTCTGACGTTTGTGTGACTGGTACCCAGGAAGGTAGCAAAACCAGGCAGTGTGTATGTCGTACCCAGGAAGGCAGAGAAACCAAGCAATATGTATGTGGTACCCACGAAGGCAGAGAAACTAAGCAGTGTGTATGTGGTACCCGGGAAGGTAGCAAAACCAGGGAGTGTGCATAGATACAGACCCCAAAAGTGATTAAAACCAAATAAAGTCCCCAGAAGATCATCTGTAGTCAGGTGAAGGACCCTGTACTTTGTTCAACTCATTTACTCCCTTAGACGTACAAAGACGTCTTTTAATGCAATGGCGCCCTCTACCAAAGACGTATAAGTACGTTTCCTGTCTTTTTTACGTCATAGTGTACATAAGGGTCTGATGCAACCTCTGACTGAGAATCAGCCTTGTCCGCATTGTGAATCATGTAAAAATCACCCAGCAGGGGGCAGAGGTGCAAAAGATCCGCCTTGAATCTGCGCCAGAGGTACAAATGGGGGGGCGGGATCCTGGGGTAGACTTATAAGTGTGGAGAGCAGCGTGGGTAGCAGCAGCATCGGCAGCACTAGCAGCAGTCGCATTAGTAGCGTTAGCAATGAAATCCTCCAAGCAAATGACGATCGAGGAATGCTTTTTTGTAAAAAAAAAGCTTCCTAAAAGCATCAAGGCGATGGAGACGCTTTGGTTGAGAGGATGACGCTTCGTCGTCGTCACAACAAAACGGCGTCTAAAGAGGGTGCGCGTGCCTTGCGGCCTGCATCGCCTGCCTTCGGACAATAGCCAAAGCAGCTGAGAGTCCTCACCAGATCCCCCCCGAACGAGGAGGTAAGCGCTCGCAAGTTACCATTGAACATGTGGTTTTACCCCTCATGCTTTTATTGTACATATCATGCATCTTGCGGGCAGAAAATGTCGCGTAAATGTGCAGTTAGACGCGAGCTTGCTCGCTGACTTCCTCATCCGGCCGCCTCTATTGCACAATTACACGCGAGCGTAAGTCCTCGCCGACGAGGAAGTAAACGCTCGCAAGTTACCATTAAACATGTGGTTTTAGCCCTCATGCTTTTATTGTACATATCATGCATCTTGCGGGCAGAAAATGTCGCGTAAATGTGCAGTTAGACGCAAGCTTGCTCGCTGACTTTCTCGTCCGGGCGCCTATTGCACAATTACACGCGAGCGTAAGTCCTCGCCGACGAGGAAGTAAACGCTCGCAAGTTACCATTGAACATGTGGTTTTAGCCCTCATGCTTTTATTGTACATATCATGCATCTTGCGGGCAGAAAATGTCGCGTAAATGTGCAGTTACGCGCGAGCGCATCTCCTCCCCGACGAGGAAACAACAATACTGAATGGTGTGGTAATCATGCATACTTTCTAAAATTCACAGATTGTGCATCCCGCGGCAAGAAAGTTCCTCCTCGTCTTGTTGGTGTAAAGAAAGGTAAATTATAATATGAAACTTCACACGCCAGCAATAAAATGCAGCAATAAATATATATTTCCAATTGTTTGTATTTCTGTAATTTACAGGTTGTGCATCAGGAAGCAGTGGTTCCGGATGGCGTCACACTGGATGGCAACCGAGGAAAATCGACTTTACAGCAACCCCTGGACCACTGAATGCCGCTGCCCATTTGGAGTCTGAGGAGCCAGCTGATTTCCTGCAGCTGTTTCTCACGGATGAGCTTCTGCAGCACATCGCGGATGCCAGCAATCACTTCCCAGACAATTATTTTCACACAAACCCCAGTGGACAAACACAAGCTCGCCTATTTTCCACGGACCAGCAAAGCCAGACCACAACGAAAGTGTCGGGTCTGTTTGTGCAAAGGCAAACGGAGTGAAACAAGAATGTGGTGTGAACTATGTTGTGTGCCCTTGCATCAAGGCAACTGTTTTATTTTATATCACACAAAAAAAAAGTATGTATGACACTGATGTATTTCATTTTTGTACATAGTTCATCAGTTCAGTCGTTTAGTGTTATGTGCAAATAAATTTATTTTATCAAAAACATTTTTTGTGCTTTTTTTTGTTATTTTATAGAAGGCATGCATTATTTAGATGTTAGAGGTGTCATAAAAGCCATAAATAATAGTGTCAAAATTCAAATTATGGTCAAAATGCATCAGTTTACAAAAAGCTCATTTTCTCAGTTTTTTCCCCAGGGATTGGAGTTTTCATGAAATTTAGCTATTTTCAAATGCCGATTGCTCAAGAATGGAAAAAGATAGGAACAAACATTTTTTTCTGTTGAAAGAAGAGAGTCTCATCTTTCTTCGGGTGTGCTCCATGTCTATATAGCATTAGAATACTATATTCTGTGGGCCTTGCAATATTAGTCAAAACCCAGGAAAACGCTGGGATTGAGCGGGTTGCTCCAGTGAAAATGGCTGGTATTTAATGAGTTAAGACTGGTTAGGACATCCGGCTCGCAGTCCCAAGGTGCAGGGTTCGATCCCGGGACCCAGCTTTCCTGTGTGGAGGTTGCATTTGTGAGTGAGTTTGAGCGCAGATGGTTGTTCGTCTTTGCGTGCCCTGCGATTGGCTGGCAACCACTTCAGGGTGTGCCCCGCCTACTGTCCGTTGACAGCTGGGTAGGCTCCAGCACGCTATCCTTGTGAGAATAAGCGGATTGGATATTACATGTATGTGTTTATGCCCTAGGCCAGGCGAGGGCAAACTACGGCCCGGGGGCCACATGCGGCCCGTTAAGTTTTAATCCGGGCCGCCGAACTTGAAAAAAATTTAATGAATAAACCTTGTTAATGTTTTATTTTCTAAACACTGTGGTTTTCAAAGACAAATATTATTGTTGGAATGCTTTTATTCACTTTCATTTAAAATTAAATGTATTTTTTTTCTCAGATGAGGTGAGGTTTCCAAAACACTCCATCCATCTGCTCCTGGTCCGGCCCCTCTGTCATATTTTAGAACCCATTGTGGTCCTCCAATCAAAAAGTTTGCCCGCCCCTGCCCTAGGCTTTGTGTCTTTGCTTGGTTGACTGTGTAATGAGTGTATGAATGCATTTCTTTCTACCAGACACCTTGGACTTCCCATGGCAGATTAATAATCTATTTTATCTATCCATCAGGGTCACGAATGTCATTTGATGAGTAGAGAATTTAGAGTCTCCAATTAACCTAATATACATGGATTTGCGCATGGAAACCTGAGAAAAAGCCCTTAGTCCTACTTTTCCATCTGAACCACTTTATCCTCACGAGGGTCACAGCCGTGACATCCCAGCTGACTTCAGAAAGTAAGTGGGCGACGACTCATGATCTCTTGGTTGAATAATATTGTTAGGGGCTCAAAATGGCCCTCTACAATAAAATGGCAGAAGAATATTACATACTCTCTGGCAGAAGAATATTGCGTTTTTTTTGTTTTGTCCAATTAACTTAAATAAAACTTGGGAAAATTTAATGATTACATGTAAACCAGCTGGTCTTCCCCATACCAAGCCCTGGCTAAAACTGACTGAAAAATGCATGATGTGTGCCTTTTAAACTCCTCGGCCCATCCACTATGCCAGGGATGGGCAAACTTTTGGATTGGGAGGGGGGGGGCACAATGAGTCCTAAAATACATTTAATTTTAAACGAAAGTGAACAAAAGCATTACAACAATATATATGTCTTTGAAAAACCACAGTATTTAGAAAATAAACCATTAACAAGGCTTATTCATTTAATTTTTTTCAAGTTTGGGGGGCTGGATTGAAACGTTTAACGGGCCACAAGTGGCCCCCGGGCCGTAGTTTGCCCAAGTGCCCTAAGCCAATTGATTCTAAAAAATAACAGTTTTCTTCATCAAAACAACATTTTATGATCAACATAAATGTTAGTGAGTACATAAAGGTATACTCATTCGATCTATCATAACCCCATGCACTTAGACTGTACAAAAAAAAGAAAATTTTTATTTTAAAACCTAGTATTTCGCCATGACGTCACACGCTAGCGTCAAGTGCTTGGCGCTAAAAACCCGGAAGTAACAGCGGCGCTCGGTTTGAAAGTGGAGAGTTGTGCATGGTAGGCGAATTCGGGAGAAATGTTTGTTGAACACGAGGACTGTGGCGTAGAAGATGGTTTAACAGCGATCTAGTGCGCACCCAACCGTGATGGCTGACCAACGAAATAAATGCGGACCGACGGAGTGGACTGACAGGACGTGGAAAACAGGTGTGTGGCATGTGTGCGTGTGCACGAATGTGGGAGCGCGTTCACTATGGTGGCAGCGATCGCAAAGCAGCAGCACCACTCCTTGACAAAAGTATTGTACTTTCTCTGATGTTTTGGGTTTGCTCTGCTTTGGGGTTTGTAGTTCTGGCCACGCAAAAGTAACAAAGCAAGTTCTTGGATGTCTGCTTTTTTCTTGAACTGTTAATTGGTTAACATCGTGGCTCTTATTTTTATCTAATGTATGGAGTTTGGTGGCTATCTATATGCACAACTATATTAGTTGCACTTGAAATTGCATACAGAAAATTAGTATAAATAGGTTACGCTATAAAGTATAACAATATTAACAATCGTTATTGTTGTTACTGTTTATTTATTTTATTTTGCAATAACTGTGCTCCAAGCTTAGCTGTTGTGCCAGCTGCCAAGTAAAAATATGTAATCTCACTCAATAATAGGAATAAATACTTAACTAACATCTCAATTTTTCGGGTTGGGCTGTGGGGGAGGGGAGGGTGGCTGCCTGACATAAAGCAGACTGTCCTGCACATGCGCAGACCAGCCGAGTGTGTGAAGTGTGCGTAAGTGCAGTACCGGGACCGACCACTAGACAGCGATCCTGAGTAATTTTTCCGCACACACATTTCTAGCACACTCGTCTTGTTTTTGTGACCTTCCTGGGAAGCCCTGAAACTTTGACAGGACCTCCCCCTGAGCTTCTTATCACTGAATTCAATGCTCTTTTTTGTGGGGCCCAGATTTTTGGTCCCCACAAAAATTTTGGTCCCCTACAGTGGGTGTGCTGTCCGATGTTGGTCCCCAACATGTAGCTTATACAAACACACACACACACCCCTACTTGTTTTTGTGACATTGTTGGGCCACCTGAGCAAAACTCACATTGTGGGAACCACCCTTTCTAGTGGTTGTACAGCTCTGAAAAAAATCAGGCAGTGTCCAGGAATTTAGTTAAACACAAAAACCACTTCAAATTACCAATTAATGACCTGGAGGTCAAATGAGTGACTCAAGTGCATGTAATTCAGTCACTGTAGCCCAAAGATTCTCTGGGCCAGTGGATGAACCATTATTCGTCTTGGACAGCATTGAAGCAGGCCGTAGCCTGGTTTCTAAAGCTGAAAGACTTACTGACAGAGTAAAGGAAAATAGAAAGGAGTTAATCACATTAGGTGAAGAAGGCAAGATGAATTTATTCAAGAGAACTGTCAAAGGAAAGTATTTGACCTGCGACGACTTGGATAAAGCAGAAAGAGAACTTGTGAAATACTGTCAAAGGCGAAGTTTCAAAAAAGATTTAGCCATATTTGAAAAACAAAAAAGGGTGAAGAAAAGTAGCCCACTTTACAAGTTCAATATAGTACTTCAAGATGGTGTCATGAGGGTTGGTGGACAGTTGAGCCACGCAGCCATGCCTGAAACAGCAAAACAGCAAGCCATCTTGCCAAGGATTCACATAACACAAAGCTAGTCCTGAGATACATTCATGAGATTACAGCTCACGCTGGAAGGAACCACATGATGGCTAATCTGCATCAACAGTTTTGGATACCTCGAGCTGCTAGAGTCATCAGAAGAGTGCTACCTGACGATCCGCCTTTCAAGAGAATTGGCGTTGATTATTTTGGTCCATTCTAAGTAAGTAGGGTTAGAGGACAAGTAAAGAGATACGGCGTGATTTTTACATGTCTCGCTGTACGAGCCGTACATCTGGAAATTGCATCTTCACGTGACACAGATGCTTGTCTCAACGCAATCCGAAGATTTCTTGTCAGAAGAGGACAAGTGAGAGAGATGTATTCTGATAACGGAACCAACTTTAGATCAGCTGACAGTGAAATGAAGAAATCAATCAAAGAATGGAACACTAAGTAAATCGAGAAACACTTGCTGCAAAAAGGTATTCAGTGGCATAGCAATCCCCCAGCAGGTTCCCACCACGGAGGAAGCTGTGAGCGACTTATTTGGTCTGTGAGAAAAATCCTGAATGTCACTGTAAAAGAACAAATTTCGGGTGAAGAAAGTCAATATACCTTGCTTGGTGAGGCTGAAGCAGTTATAAACAGCAGGCCTATCACAAGGACATCTTCCGACCTCAACGACTTGGAAGCACTCACACCCAACACTCTGTTGTGGCTGAAGGTCAAACCTGAGTTACCTCCTGGAGTCTTCTGTAAAGACGACCAATACGCCCCAATACGTACCTCTGGGAATGAGCTGGTCAGCTCTTTAAAGAGTATTATGTAAGTTGAAATACATTAATCCATTTTTCTTTTTTGGACCATCTTTAACTGTGTAGTGTGTAATGTCTAAAATACAAAATGATCAGATTTTAGGGTGCAGTTGACGACTGTGGCACAGGTCCTCGCTCTACAAGTGCTAATAGTCTTCGGCAAAGAGAAAAATCTGCCATAAGGTACAGAAAACATTGGCATCAGAGTAAATGGATGCATGTTTTTGCAATGTGCGAGGAAACTGGCGAACTCAGAGAAAACTACGCAGGCTTGGGAGAACATGCAAACTCTACACAGGAAGGCCGGAGCCGGAATCGATCCCACAACCTCTGCATTGTGAGACCATCGTGCTCACAAGTCGCCCACCGTGGCGGCCGTCCATTATGAATGCCATCCCACCATCCATTATCTGTACGGCTTCTCCTCACAAGGGTTGCGGGGGGTGCTGGAGCCTATCCCAGCTATCTTGGGGCAGTAGGTGGGGTACACCCTAAACTGGTTGCCAGCCAATCGCAGGTCACACAAAGACAAACAACCATCCGCGCTCACACTCACACCAATTTAGGGTGTCCAAACAACCTGCCATGCATGTGTTTGGAATGTGGGAGGAAACCGGAGAACCCACGCAGGCGTGTGGGAAACATGCAAACTCCAAACAGGAAAGCCGGAATCAATCCCGCGACCTCTGCATTGTGAGACCATCGTGCTAACAAGTCGCCCACCATGCATCCCTGCTAAATAAATGATTAATTTTTACATTTTAGTATTTGTGCGATCTTGTGTTCATGACAGCATTTTCAACAGTGTGGGTGTTTGTATGAAAGCATTTCACTCGTGTATGGGCATGAGCATGTTTCAGTTGTATTTATGAATAACAATAATTTCACAATTGTGCCTGAGCGCCTTTCACTGGTGTGTATGAGAATGTTTCACCTATGTGTATGAGCGCATTTGACGAGTGTATGAGCAACAACTATTTCACTAGTGTGTATGAGAGCGTTTCACTCGTATGTATGATAGCGTTTCATAAGTATGCATGAGCAACAACAATTTCACTGGTGTGTAAGAGTGCATTTCAGAAGTGTGAAGCGATTCCTGACTTTTGTCCCCAACGGCACCTCATACTCCCCATCTCCCGCTCACTTCTCCTGACCCCATGAGCCATCCCCGTTGCTACTACATGGAGATTTGATGTGTTTTTTTGTTTTTTTTGTTATTAGCTTCTTCAACATCTCTTCTGATTCTCATCTCTTCTCTGGCGCTCGTCTCCGCCTGTCTGATTTGAAGTCGACCTCAGAATTTGCACTATTTTGACATGACTTCTGTGGTAATCACTACTGACATATTGTGTCATTTGCTCAATAATACATTAAAATTATAATAAATAATTAAAATGGGTCCGGTGCCGAGCTCTGGCTTCATATCTTTAAAAGTGGTCTTCTCAAATCTGTTACTAATGGCCTCTAAATCAGTTGTGGTAGAGAAGGGGCAAATTAGACCTTATGGCATCTTAATTTGGTCAAGTCTTGTACCCATTTTCAAGGCCAGCGACTATTGCTTTAGCTATATACAAGAAAAGGATTACTCTGAATATACACAACAACAAATCCCAGATGTCCAACCCAAATGTTGTTTCAAAATAATCCAGTTCAGATGATAAACAAATGTATTGGTATGTTGAGGTCATTATTTCAAATCAAAATATACACTTCTTTTTCAGACAATGGGGAGGATCGAAGAAGTGGAAAAGTTGCAGGAGTAACTTCAAAACAATGCAAAGAGACAGAATCTGGAAGAATGTCAAGTTTGTCCATGTTTATATTTCTGGAATTTAGTGGGCGTGCATCTCGAAATGTTTGGGGATGGTTCGGGCTGCCAGACAAGACTTTCACTGCGAGCGCTGGACCACTGGATGCTGCGGCAAACAGCGGACTTCTTGCAGCTATTTATTACCAACAAGCTACTCCTGCACATCAATGATGCGGATGGCACAGACTGCTTTGCAGACAATTATTTTGAGGCAAAACCAAGAGGTCTGTAAGCACTCTGAAAACAAAGTAAAATATTTGACACCCACGGCAAAAAAAGCCATGCTACAGCATAGGGCTGGGCGATAAACCGAAAATTTACCGTTACCGAAATTTATTACAATGACCGAAATCATTTTGCCCATGTCGGTAAATTCGATGAATAAAAAAAGAAAAGCCTTTTGTCTGCGGCAATGTTCATGCCCCTTTAAGACCGCTACAGCGCCTCTAGTCATGTGACTCCACCCGTCTGTCGCTCTCGTTGCTGGCGATTCAAATCCAGAAGCTTTCTCACCACCCACAACACAACCATGCTGTGCTGAAAGTTCAAAGTGAGAAGCAAGGTTCGACAAGTGACAACAGCCCATGAACGGAGGCGACACCATACGAGAGAACGTCTCAGAGGTGGACGCGATAGCTTAGCACATAGCTAAAGATAAAGCTCCTCTAGCTACGTGGCGCGCACAGGATTTAAACGCTTCATGAAAGCCGTATTTCCCGATATGGACTACATCGGGCCGGGAGCTTAGACATGTCAAGCATTTTGCATCTACATCCGACTTGTGGTCGGGTCGCAACATGGATCCCTGATTGAGCCTAACTGTGCATTACATAGATGACAAGTGGCGACTGCGCAGCAGAGTACTCGAGACGGCACATTTTCCCCGATAATACCCACTTGTTTATTTGGCTTGCATTGACATTTTCTTTCATTTTATTTAGCGTTTTTTTATTTGCCATTATTTACATCATGAGAGCATCTTGGCGCAATCTATTTGCAGAAAAAGATTTCGCAAGAGGTACCCTTTTTCTTTGTGACATTGTTCAAGTCATGCAAAGCAAGCTCAGGGTTCGCGGTTAACCGCTTCCCGATTGCCCGGGGCAAGTGAAATTTGGCCACGGGCAAGGTAAAATTATGGGCAACTTGCCCGACCGGGCAAGCATTTTTTAAAGCAGCCAAATATCTTTAATTTTGACGAAAACGGTGGTGTGATCTGTTTGTGTGCACTGTATGGTGATGGTTTAACCCAGACAACCCCTTATGTTTTGGTATGGTCCATTGGCCTTATCGGGGGCAATGGGCGGGCGCTACGGGGATCAGTTAGTTCAGTGAATGTCGAGTTAAAGTGGACGTCAATAAATCCCGCAGTATTGGAACTCGCTGTCGTAGCATCCTCATTTGAAGTTTGAAAAACACAACAAAAACCTACGATATTTTGGCCGAAAATTGGCGACGAGTTCGTTCAAATCCGAACATTTCGGATTCCTCTGACATGACTAAAATAGCTCGAATATTTTTAAGTAGACAATTCAGTTGTGAGTAAGGAAGGGAGTAATATTTGATTATTGGCTGTTAATTCATTAGCTCCATGATGTGACCTGACATAGTGTCAGTGACTGTGTTCTGTTTATGCTATGAAACTTATGGAGGCAGCACCACAGGCACTGGTCTTAAAGGAATACACAAATTTGCCACACTCATAATTTACTCATGTGATTCCTCAATTAATACGCTCTCCTGGACTTAAAATTGATCATCTGGATTGCTGTAATATCATTTTCCCAATTTAACATGCAGATTTGTTAATTATTAAAACTACAATTAACATTTTCAATAACTGCACAGGATGATACATTTGCTCTTGTGAGTAGGGTTTCATGGTTGACGATGAAAACAAGATTAATTTATGCTTATCAGATTATATGTTTATTTACATTTGTGGCGCACATTTTACAACCATAAACATTTTATTCTTAGAGAAAAAAAATTGTCACTTGCCCAAGTCGGGCAAGTAATTTGGCCACTCGGGCAAGGCAAATTTTAGTGGCACTTGCCCTATGGGCAAGCAGTTTTTAAAGTTAACCGCGAACCCTGCAAGCTATTTGGAATGTTCATACAAATGATTTTTGTACTTTTATTTTTCATTGAAAGTAAAGTGTACCAGTTGGTCAATAAAAAAAACAGTCAATATGCAATTCCTGCATTTATTTTGATTTTAGTCCACGTGGGAATTTATTGTGCATTTATCGTTATCGAGGTAAAATTGCTCGATTTCTCGCGATATTGATTTGAGGTCATATCGCCCAGCCCTTCTACAGCATGTATACAGTGTGAGACGTGTTGTGTTCACTTGCTCCAAGGCAATTGTTTTTAAGTGTATACCACATACCCAACGAATTGTGTAATTTGTATGGCGGGGTGTACACATGCGTTGCAAAAACACATGCACACACTGTCACTCACGCACTTCCGTATATAGTTTATTTCAGCACCTTTTGTCATGCTGTTTTTATTTTATAGAAGGAAAGCATTATTTTGATGTCTGAGCTGTCACAAAAGAAAAAATAGAACTGTTGAAGTCAAGTCAAGCTTGTGCTTGAAATGTTTGTTCTTAGTTTCTCAGTTTTTCGTGAGCAATGGGAATTCAGTTATATTCAAACGCTGTCAGGTAAAGGCTCCATATTTTTATAGCATTATAGCACACTATTCTGTGGGCGCTAGAATTGAAGGGTTTGCGTTAGTAAAAATAGGTGGGATTAAATGAGCTGAAGTGTATCTCTTGAGTGCTCCTTAAATATTTGCCTGTGTTGGTATATTTTATTTTGGTCGTGTCATGTTTATTCTTACGCTGAAAGAGACATGAGGTGTTCGAAAAAAATAAATGATTTTTTTTCCCGGTCAAAACTACCAATGGTGTCTGTTTTTTTTCCCTCCGTGAAATGTACGAGTTATCACTTTGACGCGCATGATGTCACGTGGCTGGAGGACTGGAAACTTGCACGAACAACATTTACATTGAAATGTAACAATGACACATATATCGACATCTAACAAACATGCATGGGCATCTAACATTGACACTTACATTGACGTCTATAACATAAACCATTACAATCACATCTAACAAACACGGACATCTAACAGACACATCGACATCCATCATAAACATTTACATAGACATCGACATCTAACCAACCTTTACATAGACATCTTACACACATCGACATCTAACAAACATTTACATAGACATCTAACATAAACACATCTAATATAGACACATAGATTGACATCTAACATCGACACATTGAGATCTAACATAGACATACATTGACATCTAACAAAGACTGTTACATCGACAACTAACATCGACACAAGGCTTTGTCAAATGACACGTCATGACGACATATACAGAGACACAAGGCACAACAGCATATTTTTGGTACAAATTGAACCCGATATGTTAGCTACCTCGTTCGACTTAAAGGGTTAGCGAACTTGTTATGGTGGTTGAGGCGTGGTGGCTACCCAGCTCGTGTAGTGTATATTAAACTTAAGTTAATAATTTATGACCAGTAAACACGGATGTTGTAACGCAAAACAATGTTCAAATGTTAGTTTTTTTTCAACACATTTCATGAGAAAAAGCTCTACTTGTCTGTGAGAAATGTATGTTGTAGACCCATTATATAACACAATATTACACAATTTTACATTGGAATTTCATTTAATAAAACATTGACAATTATCTTTACAAACACTGTGTATGATTCATCTTTTCATTTGTTGTTCAATGAGCAAAACAGTGGCGATCAAAACAGTGCAAATTAAATGACATTTTATAGGTATCTGGCTGCAATACAGTGAACCCTCGCTACTTCGCGGTTCACCTTTCGCGGGTTCAGTGCTTCGCGGGTCTAAAAAATATTCGGGGGCATTGTAGTTTCGCCGAGCGGCACGACGGGGCGCTGGAGTGGTTAGACGGCCGGCGTGCGCCGAAGAAGAACGTGGGCGAAGAGGAGAGTGGACAAAGAAGAGCACGTTCCCCCGGGCACGATTTGGGGCGACGTTTCGCGCGGTTCGGACCGTACCAGAGCTCCGGCCAGCGTGCGTGGCAGTTAAGCCGAAGAGGAACAACTTCCGCCCGGGCACTAGCGGGGCGACATTTCGCTCCGTTCGGGACCGTGCGAGAGCTCCGGAGGAGACCGGCCGGCGTGCGTGGTTGTTAAGCCGAAGAGGAACACCTTCCGCCCGGGCATGAGCGGAGCGCGAGGCTGTCAGTTATGAATGAATAAATGAATAAATAAATGAAGAATGCCAGGGCACACCGGACGGCGTACCAGCAGGTAAAAGTCGAAGTAATTAAATAAATACAAAAAGAAGTAATTGAATAAATACAAAAATAATGGCTGGGGAATAAAAAAATGTTTTAATAATTTTTTTTTTTGTTATAACATGAATTTCACCCTCTCTCTCTCTACCCGTATATATATATATATATATATATATATATATATATATATATTATTTTATTTATTTATTTTTTTAAGCATTTTTGAAGGTGCGCCGCTACTTCGCACTTTTTTTTTTTAAGCATTTTTGAAGGTGCGCCGCTACTTCGCGGATTTTCAGTTTTCGCGGGTGGTCTCGGTCCCCATTAACCGCGATAACCGAGGGTTCACTGTAGTAAGTTACATTCTAATTTACATTTACAGGTAATGGAAATGACTACTGGTAACCTCAATTTAACTGTATTTCAGTCAGAATGCCTCAAACATCATAAAAAAATAAAACGTTGAGTATTATTTCTCCTTCAAAATGTCAGAAGAAATACTCTATAATGGCCTGACGACATCAACATAGTTTATAGTATATAGCAGGGGTGGGAAAACTTTTTTATTGGCGGGCCACAATGGGTTCTAAAATTTGACAGAGGGGCTGGACCAGGAGCAGATGGATGGAGTGTTTTGGTAACCTCATCTCATCTGAGAAAAAAAATACATTTAATTTTAAATGAAAGTGAACAAAAGCTTGTCTTTGAAAAACCACACTATTTTGAAAATAAAACATTAACAAGGTTTATTTTTTTTTTTTTCAAATTCGGCGGGCCGGATTAAAACGTTTAACGGGCCGCATGTGGCCCCCAGGCCGTAGTTTTCTCACGACGGTATATAGCATAGCGGCATAGGTTCCCTCGTCAACATCAAGTGAGTTACCCTCTTACCAAGACCAAAATACGGGGCTCCCCATCTCCCGGTCACTTCTCCAGACCCCAACAGTCACCCTCGTTGCGAGAACTTTAAGATTCGATGTTTATTTTTTTTCGCTTCTTCAACTTCGTGTCTGATTCTTTTCTCTTCTCTGGCTCCAGGATTCCGCTGTCAATCAGATGACGATTGAGGCGGGACTTCCGGTTCAAAGTCACCCTCAGAGTTTGCAACCATTTGAGATGGCTTCTGTGGTAATAACAACTGTCATAGGTGCAATTTGCTCTATAAAGCATTAAAAAAAAATAATAATAATAAATTACAAAAAATAGTCAAGTACAGCACTCGTCTCATAAACTAGGTAAGAATTTAGCGTTACTAACGTTGCTACACTATAAAGAGTGTTTTACTGACTAGCTAAACCCAGTTTTGGTTTAGCTGTTATAAAAGTTTGGTTTTTTAGTGCTGTAAATGCATTTTCAGCTCGCGCTGTACACATTTGCTATGAGAGGCATTATCTCATAAGGGAAATATTGGACAATCAAATTAATGACTGCCCAGGCTTCAGGATGTCTTTTTACACTATATAAAGGTGGAAATTTACATTGGAAACGTTTAGTTTAGCTGTTAATGAAGTTTCGGTTTTTTAGTGCTGAAAATTCATTGTCTGCTGGCGCTGTACA
Organism: Idiotropiscis lumnitzeri; assembly: GCF_059441095.1. Classification (NCBI taxonomy): domain Eukaryota; kingdom Metazoa; phylum Chordata; class Actinopteri; order Syngnathiformes; family Syngnathidae; genus Idiotropiscis; species Idiotropiscis lumnitzeri. Next base: position 50,200 of record NW_028283624.1, read on the forward strand.
CTTTTTCTAAGTGTTGCAATATCTCATGAAGGAAATACTGGACAATCAAATTAATCACTTTCCAGGCTTCAGGATGCCTTTCTACACTATATAAAGGTGGAAATTTACATTGGAAACGTTTGGTTTAGCTGTTATAAAAGTTTGGTTTTTTAGTGCTGTAAATGCATTTTCAGCTCGCGCTGTACACATTTGCTATGTGAGGCATTATCTCATAAGGGAAATACTGGACAATCAAATTAATGACTTCCCAGGCTTCAGGATGCCTTTTTACACTCTATAAATGTGGAAATTTACATTGGAAACGTTTGGTTTAGCTGTTAATGAAGTTTCGTTTTTTTAGTGCTGAAAATTCATTGTCTGCTGGCGCTGTACACTTTTTCTAAGTTTTGCAATATCTCATGTAGGAAATACTGGACAATCAAATTAATGACTTTCCAGGCTTCAAGGATGCCTTTCTACACTATATAAAGGTGGAAATTTACATTGGAAACGTTTGGTTTAGCTGTTATAAAAGTTTGTTTTTTTAGTGCTGTAAATGCATTTTCAGCTCGCGCTGTACACATTTGCTATGTGAGGCATTATCTCATAAGGGAAATACTGGACAATCAAATTAATGACTGCCCAGGCTTCAGGATGTCTTTTTACACTATATAAAGGTGGAAATTTACATTGGAAACGTTTGGTTTAGCTGTTATAAAAGTTTGGTTTTTTTAGTGCTGAAAATTCATTGTCTGCTGGCGCTGTACACTTTTTCTAAGTGTTGCAATATCTCATGAAGGAAATACTGGACAATCAAATTAATGACTTTCCAGGCTCCAGGATGCCTTTCTACACTATATAAAGGTGGAAATTTACATTGGAAACGTTTGGTTTAGCTGTTATAAAAGTTTGGTTTTTTAGTGCTGTAAATGCATTTTCAGCTCGCGCTGTACACATTTGCTATGAGAGGCATTATCTCATAAGGGAAATATTGGACAATCAAATTAATGACTGCCCAGGCTTCAGGATGTCTTTTTACACTATATAAAGGTGGAAATTTACATTGGAAACGTTTAGTTTAGCTGTTAATGAAGTTTCGTTTTTTTAGTGCTGAAAATTCATTGTCTACTGGCGCTGTACACTTTTTCTAAGTGTTGCAATATCTCATGAAGGAAATACTGGACAATCAAATTAATGACTTTCCAGGCTTCAGGATGCCTTTCTACACTATATAAAGGTGGAAATTTACATTGGAAACGTTTGGTTTAGCTGTTATAAAAGTTTGGTTTTTTAGTGCTGTAAATGCATTTTCAGCTCGCGCTGTACACATTTGCTATGAGAGGCATTATCTCATAAGGGAAATATTGGACAATCAAATTAATGACTGCCCAGGCTTCAGGATGTCTTTTTACACTATATAAAGGTGGAAATTTACATTGGAAACGTTTGGTTTAGCTGTTATAAAAGTTTGGTTTTTTAGTGCTGAAAATGCATTTTCAGCTTGCACTGTACACATTTGCTATGTGAGGCATTATCTCATAAGGGAAATACTGGACAATCAAATTAATGACTTCCCAGGCTTCAGGATGCATTTTTACACTCTATAAATGTGGAAATTTACATTGGAAACGTTTGGTTTAGCTGTTAATGAAGTTTCGTTTTTTTAGTGCTGAAAATTCATTGTCTGCTGGCGCTGTACACCTTTTCTAAGTGTTGCAATATCTCATGAAGGAAATACTGGACAATCAAATTAATGACTTTCCAGGCTTCAGGATGCCTTTCTACACTATATAAAGGTGGAAATTTACATTGGAAACGTTTGGTTTAGCTGTTATAAAAGTTTGGGTTTTTAGTGCTGTAAATGCATTTTCAGCTCGCGCTGTACACATTTGCTATGAGAGGCATTATCTCATAAGGGAAATATTGGACAATCAAATTAATGACTGCCCAGGCTTCAGGATGTCTTTTTACACTATATAAAGGTGGAAATTTACATTGGAAACGTTTAGTTTAGCTGTTATAAAAGTTTGTTTTTTTAGTGCTGTAAATGCATTTTCAGCTCGCGCTGTACACATTTGCTATGAGAGGCATTATCTCATAAGGGAAATATTGGACAATCAAATTAATGACTGCCCAGGCTTCAGGATGTCTTTTTACACTATATAAAGGTGGAAATTTACATTGGAAACGTTTAGTTTAGCTGTTATAAAAGTTTGTTTTTTTAGTGCTGAAAATGCATTTTCAGCTCGCACTGTACACATTTGCTATGTGAGGCATTATCTCATAAGGGAAATACTGGACAATCAAATTAATGACTTCCCAGGCTTCAGGATGCCTTTTTACACTCTATAAATGTGGAAATTTACATTGGAAACGTTTGGTTTAGCTGTTAATGAAGTTTCGTTTTTTTAGTGCTGAAAATTCATTGTCTGCTGGCGCTGTACACTTTTTCTAAGTGTTGCAATATCTCATGAAGGAAATACTGGACAATCAAATTAATGACTTTCCAGGCTTCAGGATGCCTTTCTACACTATATAAAGGTGGAAATTTACATTGGAAACGTTTGGTTTAGCTGTTATAAAAGTTTGGTTTTTTAGTGCTGAAAATGCATTTTCAGCTCGCACTGTACACATTTGCTATGTGAGGCATTATCTCATAAGGGAAATACTGGACAATCAAATTAATGACTTCCCAGGCTTCAGGATGCCTTTTTACACTCTATAAATGTGGAAATTTACATTGGAAACGTTTGGTTTAGCTGTTAATGAAGTTTCGTTTTTTTAGTGCTGAAAATTCATTGTCTGCTGGCGCTGTACACTTTTTCTAAGTGTTGCAATATCTCATGAAGGAAATACTGGACAATCAAATTAATGACTTTCCAGGCTTCAGGATGCCTTTCTACACTATATAAAGGTGGAAATTTACATTGGAAACGTTTGGTTTAGCTGTTATAAAAGTTTGGTTTTTTAGTGCTGTAAATGCATTTTCAGCTCGCGCTGTACACATTTGCTATGAGAGGCATTATCTCATAAGGGAAATATTGGACAATCAAATTAATGACTGCCCAGGCTTCAGGATGTCTTTTTACACTATATAAAGGTGGAAATTTACATTGGAAACGTTTAGTTTAGCTGTTAATGAAGTTTCGTTTTTTTAGTGCTGGAAATTCATTGTCTGCTGGCGCTGTACACTTTTTCTAAGTGTTGCAATATCTCATGAAGGAAATACTGGACAATCAAATTAATGACTTTCCAGGCTTCAGGATGCATTTTTACACTCTATAAAGGTGGAAATTTACATTGGAAACGTTTGGTTTAGCTGTTATAAAAGTTTGGTTTTTTAGTGCTGAAAATGCATTTTCAGCTTGCACTGTACACATTTGCTATGTGAGGCATTATCTCATAAGGGAAATACTGGACAATCAAATTAATGACTTCCCAGGCTTCAGGATGCATTTTTACACTCTATAAATGTGGAAATTTACATTGGAAACGTTTGGTTTAGCTGTTAATGAAGTTTCGTTTTTTTAGTGCTGAAAATTCATTGTCTGCTGGCGCTGTACACCTTTTCTAAGTGTTGCAATATCTCATGAAGGAAATACTGGACAATCAAATTAATGACTTTCCAGGCTTCAGGATGCCTTTCTACACTATATAAAGGTGGAAATTTACATTGGAAACGTTTGGTTTAGCTGTTATAAAAGTTTGGTTTTATAGTGCTGTAAATGCATTTTCAGCTCGCGCTGTACACATTTGCTATGAGAGGCATTATCTCATAAGGGAAATATTGGACAATCAAATTAATGACTGCCCAGGCTTCAGGATGTCTTTTTACACTATATAAAGGTGGAAATTTACATTGGAAACGTTTAGTTTAGCTGTTAATGAAGTTTCGTTTTTTTAGTGCTGGAAATTCATTGTCTGCTGGCGCTGTACACTTTTTCTAAGTGTTGCAATATCTCATGAAGGAAATACTGGACAATCAAATTAATGACTTTCCAGGCTTCAGGATGCATTTTTACACTCTATAAAGGTGGAAATTTACATTGGAAACGTTTGGTTTAGCTGTTATAAAAGTTTGGTTTTTTAGTGCTGAAAATGCATTTTCAGCTTGCACTGTACACATTTGCTATGTGAGGCATTATCTCATAAGGGAAATACTGGACAATCAAATTAATGACTTCCCAGGCTTCAGGATGCATTTTTACACTCTATAAATGTGGAAATTTACATTGGAAACGTTTGGTTTAGCTGTTAATGAAGTTTCGTTTTTTTAGTGCTGAAAATTCATTGTCTGCTGGCGCTGTACACCTTTTCTAAGTGTTGCAATATCTCATGAAGGAAATACTGGACAATCAAATTAATGACTTTCCAGGCTTCAGGATGCCTTTCTACACTATATAAAGGTGGAAATTTACATTGGAAACGTTTGGTTTAGCTGTTATAAAAGTTTGGGTTTTTAGTGCTGTAAATGCATTTTCAGCTCGCGCTGTACACATTTGCTATGAGAGGCATTATCTCATAAGGGAAATATTGGACAATCAAATTAATGACTGCCCAGGCTTCAGGATGTCTTTTTACACTATATAAAGGTGGAAATTTACATTGGAAACGTTTAGTTTAGCTGTTATAAAAGTTTGTTTTTTTAGTGCTGTAAATGCATTTTCAGCTCGCGCTGTACACATTTGCTATGAGAGGCATTATCTCATAAGGGAAATATTGGACAATCAAATTAATGACTGCCCAGGCTTCAGGATGTCTTTTTACACTATATAAAGGTGGAAATTTACATTGGAAACGTTTAGTTTAGCTGTTATAAAAGTTTGTTTTTTTAGTGCTGAAAATGCATTTTCAGCTCGCACTGTACACATTTGCTATGTGAGGCATTATCTCATAAGGGAAATACTGGACAATCAAATTAATGACTTCCCAGGCTTCAGGATGCCTTTTTACACTCTATAAATGTGGAAATTTACATTGGAAACGTTTGGTTTAGCTGTTAATGAAGTTTCGTTTTTTTAGTGCTGAAAATTCATTGTCTGCTGGCGCTGTACACTTTTTCTAAGTGTTGCAATATCTCATGAAGGAAATACTGGACAATCAAATTAATGACTTTCCAGGCTTCAGGATGCCTTTCTACACTATATAAAGGTGGAAATTTACATTGGAAACGTTTGGTTTAGCTGTTATAAAAGTTTGGTTTTTTAGTGCTGTAAATGCATTTTCAGCTCGCGCTGTACACATTTGCTATGAGAGGCATTATCTCATAAGGGAAATATTGGACAATCAAATTAATGACTGCCCAGGCTTCAGGATGTCTTTTTACACTATATAAAGGTGGAAATTTACATTGGAAACGTTTAGTTTAGCTGTTATAAAAGTTTGTTTTTTTAGTGCTGTAAATGCATTTTCAGCTCGCGCTGTACACATTTGCTATGTGAGGCATTATCTCATAAGGGAAATACTGGACAATCAAATTAATGACTGCCCAGGCTTCAGGATGTCTTTTTACACTATATAAAGGTGGAAATTTACATTGGAAACGTTTGGTTTAGCTGTTATAAAAGTTTGGTTTTTTAGTGCTGAAAATGCATTTTCAGCTCGCACTGTACACATTTGCTATGTGAGGCATTATCTCATAAGGGAAATACTGGACAATCAAATTAATGACTTCCCAGGCTTCAGGATGCCTTTTTACACTCTATAAATGTGGAAATTTACATTGGAAACGTTTGGTTTAGCTGTTAATGAAGTTTCGTTTTTTTAGTGCTGAAAATTCATTGTCTGCTGGCGCTGTACACTTTTTCTAAGTGTTGCAATATCTCATGAAGGAAATACTGGACAATCAAATTAATGACTTTCCAGGCTTCAGGATGCCTTTCTACACTATATAAAGGTGGAAATTTACATTGGAAACGTTTGGTTTAGCTGTTATAAAAGTTTGGTTTTTTAGTGCTGTAAATGCATTTTCAGCTCGCGCTGTACACATTTGCTATGAGAGGCATTATCTCATAAGGGAAATATTGGACAATCAAATTAATGACTGCCCAGGCTTCAGGATGTCTTTTTACACTATATAAAGGTGGAAATTTACATTGGAAACGTTTAGTTTAGCTGTTAATGAAGTTTCGTTTTTTTAGTGCTGGAAATTCATTGTCTGCTGGCGCTGTACACTTTTTCTAAGTGTTGCAATATCTCATGAAGGAAATACTGGACAATCAAATTAATGACTTTCCAGGCTTCAGGATGCATTTTTACACTCTATAAAGGTGGAAATTTACATTGGAAACGTTTGGTTTAGCTGTTATAAAAGTTTGGTTTTTTAGTGCTGAAAATGCATTTTCAGCTTGCACTGTACACATTTGCTATGTGAGGCATTATCTCATAAGGGAAATACTGGACAATCAAATTAATGACTTCCCAGGCTTCAGGATGCATTTTTACACTCTATAAATGTGGAAATTTACATTGGAAACGTTTGGTTTAGCTGTTAATGAAGTTTCGTTTTTTTAGTGCTGAAAATTCATTGTCTGCTGGCGCTGTACACCTTTTCTAAGTGTTGCAATATCTCATGAAGGAAATACTGGACAATCAAATTAATGACTTTCCAGGCTTCAGGATGCCTTTCTACACTATATAAAGGTGGAAATTTACATTGGAAACGTTTGGTTTAGCTGTTATAAAAGTTTGGTTTTATAGTGCTGTAAATGCATTTTCAGCTCGCGCTGTACACATTTTCTATGAGAGGCATTATCTCATAAGGGAAATATTGGACAATCAAATTAATGACTGCCCAGGCTTCAGGATGTCTTTTTACACTATATAAAGGTGGAAATTTACATTGGAAACGTTTAGTTTAGCTGTTAATGAAGTTTCGTTTTTTTAGTGCTGGAAATTCATTGTCTGCTGGCGCTGTACACTTTTTCTAAGTGTTGCAATATCTCATGAAGGAAATACTGGACAATCAAATTAATGACTTTCCAGGCTTCAGGATGCATTTTTACACTCTATAAAGGTGGAAATTTACATTGGAAACGTTTGGTTTAGCTGTTATAAAAGTTTGGTTTTTTAGTGCTGAAAATGCATTTTCAGCTTGCACTGTACACATTTGCTATGTGAGGCATTATCTCATAAGGGAAATACTGGACAATCAAATTAATGACTTCCCAGGCTTCAGGATGCATTTTTACACTCTATAAATGTGGAAATTTACATTGGAAACGTTTGGTTTAGCTGTTAATGAAGTTTCGTTTTTTTAGTGCTGAAAATTCATTGTCTGCTGGCGCTGTACACCTTTTCTAAGTGTTGCAATATCTCATGAAGGAAATACTGGACAATCAAATTAATGACTTTCCAGGCTTCAGGATGCCTTTCTACACTATATAAAGGTGGAAATTTACATTGGAAACGTTTGGTTTAGCTGTTATAAAAGTTTGGGTTTTTAGTGCTGTAAATGCATTTTCAGCTCGCGCTGTACACATTTGCTATGAGAGGCATTATCTCATAAGGGAAATATTGGACAATCAAATTAATGACTGCCCAGGCTTCAGGATGTCTTTTTACACTATATAAAGGTGGAAATTTACATTGGAAACGTTTAGTTTAGCTGTTATAAAAGTTTGTTTTTTTAGTGCTGTAAATGCATTTTCAGCTCGCGCTGTACACATTTGCTATGAGAGGCATTATCTCATAAGGGAAATATTGGACAATCAAATTAATGACTGCCCAGGCTTCAGGATGTCTTTTTACACTATATAAAGGTGGAAATTTACATTGGAAACGTTTAGTTTAGCTGTTATAAAAGTTTGTTTTTTTAGTGCTGAAAATGCATTTTCAGCTCGCACTGTACACATTTGCTATGTGAGGCATTATCTCATAAGGGAAATACTGGACAATCAAATTAATGACTTCCCAGGCTTCAGGATGCCTTTTTACACTCTATAAATGTGGAAATTTACATTGGAAACGTTTGGTTTAGCTGTTAATGAAGTTTCGTTTTTTTAGTGCTGAAAATTCATTGTCTGCTGGCGCTGTACACTTTTTCTAAGTGTTGCAATATCTCATGAAGGAAATACTGGACAATCAAATTAATGACTTTCCAGGCTTCAGGATGCCTTTCTACACTATATAAAGGTGGAAATTTACATTGGAAACGTTTGGTTTAGCTGTTATAAAAGTTTGGTTTTTTAGTGCTGTAAATGCATTTTCAGCTCGCGCTGTACACATTTGCTATGAGAGGCATTATCTCATAAGGGAAATATTGGACAATCAAATTAATGACTGCCCAGGCTTCAGGATGTCTTTTTACACTATATAAAGGTGGAAATTTACATTGGAAACGTTTAGTTTAGCTGTTATAAAAGTTTGTTTTTTTAGTGCTGTAAATGCATTTTCAGCTCGCGCTGTACACATTTGCTATGTGAGGCATTATCTCATAAGGGAAATACTGGACAATCAAATTAATGACTGCCCAGGCTTCAGGATGTCTTTTTACACTATATAAAGGTGGAAATTTACATTGGAAACGTTTGGTTTAGCTGTTATAAAAGTTTGGTTTTTTAGTGCTGAAAATGCATTTTCAGCTCGCACTGTACACATTTGCTATGTGAGGCATTATCTCATAAGGGAAATACTGGACAATCAAATTAATGACTTCCCAGGCTTCAGGATGCCTTTTTACACTCTATAAATGTGGAAATTTACATTGGAAACGTTTGGTTTAGCTGTTAATGAAGTTTCGTTTTTTTAGTGCTGAAAATTCATTGTCTGCTGGCGCTGTACACTTTTTCTAAGTGTTGCAATATCTCATGAAGGAAATACTGGACAATCAAATTAATGACTTTCCAGGCTTCAGGATGCCTTTCTACACTATATAAAGGTGGAAATTTACATTGGAAACGTTTGGTTTAGCTGTTATAAAAGTTTGGTTTTTTAGTGCTGTAAATGCATTTTCAGCTCGCGCTGTACACATTTGCTATGAGAGGCATTATCTCATAAGGGAAATATTGGACAATCAAATTAATGACTGCCCAGGCTTCAGGATGTCTTTTTACACTATATAAAGGTGGAAATTTACATTGGAAACGTTTAGTTTAGCTGTTAATGAAGTTTCGTTTTTTTAGTGCTGGAAATTCATTGTCTGCTGGCGCTGTACACTTTTTCTAAGTGTTGCAATATCTCATGAAGGAAATACTGGACAATCAAATTAATGACTTTCCAGGCTTCAGGATGCATTTTTACACTCTATAAAGGTGGAAATTTACATTGGAAACGTTTGGTTTAGCTGTTATAAAAGTTTGGTTTTTTAGTGCTGAAAATGCATTTTCAGCTTGCACTGTACACATTTGCTATGTGAGGCATTATCTCATAAGGGAAATACTGGACAATCAAATTAATGACTTCCCAGGCTTCAGGATGCATTTTTACACTCTATAAATGTGGAAATTTACATTGGAAACGTTTGGTTTAGCTGTTAATGAAGTTTCGTTTTTTTAGTGCTGAAAATTCATTGTCTGCTGGCGCTGTACACCTTTTCTAAGTGTTGCAATATCTCATGAAGGAAATACTGGACAATCAAATTAATGACTTTCCAGGCTTCAGGATGCCTTTCTACACTATATAAAGGTGGAAATTTACATTGGAAACGTTTGGTTTAGCTGTTATAAAAGTTTGGTTTTATAGTGCTGTAAATGCATTTTCAGCTCGCGCTGTACACATTTGCTATGAGAGGCATTATCTCATAAGGGAAATATTGGACAATCAAATTAATGACTGCCCAGGCTTCAGGATGTCTTTTTACACTATATAAAGGTGGAAATTTACATTGGAAACGTTTAGTTTAGCTGTTAATGAAGTTTCGTTTTTTTAGTGCTGGAAATTCATTGTCTGCTGGCGCTGTACACTTTTTCTAAGTGTTGCAATATCTCATGAAGGAAATACTGGACAATCAAATTAATGACTTTCCAGGCTTCAGGATGCATTTTTACACTCTATAAAGGTGGAAATTTACATTGGAAACGTTTGGTTTAGCTGTTATAAAAGTTTGGTTTTTTAGTGCTGAAAATGCATTTTCAGCTTGCACTGTACACATTTGCTATGTGAGGCATTATCTCATAAGGGAAATACTGGACAATCAAATTAATGACTTCCCAGGCTTCAGGATGCATTTTTACACTCTATAAATGTGGAAATTTACATTGGAAACGTTTGGTTTAGCTGTTAATGAAGTTTCGTTTTTTTAGTGCTGAAAATTCATTGTCTGCTGGCGCTGTACACCTTTTCTAAGTGTTGCAATATCTCATGAAGGAAATACTGGACAATCAAATTAATGACTTTCCAGGCTTCAGGATGCCTTTCTACACTATATAAAGGTGGAAATTTACATTGGAAACGTTTGGTTTAGCTGTTATAAAAGTTTGGGTTTTTAGTGCTGTAAATGCATTTTCAGCTCGCGCTGTACACATTTGCTATGAGAGGCATTATCTCATAAGGGAAATATTGGACAATCAAATTAATGACTGCCCAGGCTTCAGGATGTCTTTTTACACTATATAAAGGTGGAAATTTACATTGGAAACGTTTAGTTTAGCTGTTATAAAAGTTTGTTTTTTTAGTGCTGTAAATGCATTTTCAGCTCGCGCTGTACACATTTGCTATGAGAGGCATTATCTCATAAGGGAAATATTGGACAATCAAATTAATGACTGCCCAGGCTTCAGGATGTCTTTTTACACTATATAAAGGTGGAAATTTACATTGGAAACGTTTAGTTTAGCTGTTATAAAAGTTTGTTTTTTTAGTGCTGAAAATGCATTTTCAGCTCGCACTGTACACATTTGCTATGTGAGGCATTATCTCATAAGGGAAATACTGGACAATCAAATTAATGACTTCCCAGGCTTCAGGATGCCTTTTTACACTCTATAAATGTGGAAATTTACATTGGAAACGTTTGGTTTAGCTGTTAATGAAGTTTCGTTTTTTTAGTGCTGAAAATTCATTGTCTGCTGGCGCTGTACACTTTTTCTAAGTGTTGCAATATCTCATGAAGGAAATACTGGACAATCAAATTAATGACTTTCCAGGCTTCAGGATGCCTTTCTACACTATATAAAGGTGGAAATTTACATTGGAAACGTTTGGTTTAGCTGTTATAAAAGTTTGGTTTTTTAGTGCTGTAAATGCATTTTCAGCTCGCGCTGTACACATTTGCTATGAGAGGCATTATCTCATAAGGGAAATATTGGACAATCAAATTAATGACTGCCCAGGCTTCAGGATGTCTTTTTACACTATATAAAGGTGGAAATTTACATTGGAAACGTTTAGTTTAGCTGTTATAAAAGTTTGTTTTTTTAGTGCTGTAAATGCATTTTCAGCTCGCGCTGTACACATTTGCTATGTGAGGCATTATCTCATAAGGGAAATACTGGACAATCAAATTAATGACTGCCCAGGCTTCAGGATGTCTTTTTACACTATATAAAGGTGGAAATTTACATTGGAAACGTTTGGTTTAGCTGTTATAAAAGTTTGGTTTTTTAGTGCTGAAAATGCATTTTCAGCTCGCACTGTACACATTTGCTATGTGAGGCATTATCTCATAAGGGAAATACTGGACAATCAAATTAATGACTTCCCAGGCTTCAGGATGCCTTTTTACACTCTATAAATGTGGAAATTTACATTGGAAACGTTTGGTTTAGCTGTTAATGAAGTTTCGTTTTTTTAGTGCTGAAAATTCATTGTCTGCTGGCGCTGTACACTTTTTCTAAGTGTTGCAATATCTCATGAAGGAAATACTGGACAATCAAATTAATGACTTTCCAGGCTTCAGGATGCCTTTCTACACTATATAAAGGTGGAAATTTACATTGGAAACGTTTGGTTTAGCTGTTATAAAAGTTTGGTTTTTTAGTGCTGTAAATGCATTTTCAGCTCGCGCTGTACACATTTGCTATGAGAGGCATTATCTCATAAGGGAAATATTGGACAATCAAATTAATGACTGCCCAGGCTTCAGGATGTCTTTTTACACTATATAAAGGTGGAAATTTACATTGGAAACGTTTAGTTTAGCTGTTAATGAAGTTTCGTTTTTTTAGTGCTGGAAATTCATTGTCTGCTGGCGCTGTACACTTTTTCTAAGTGTTGCAATATCTCATGAAGGAAATACTGGACAATCAAATTAATGACTTTCCAGGCTTCAGGATGCCTTTCTACACTATATAAAGGTGGAAATTTACATTGGAAACGTTTGGTTTAGCTGTTATAAAAGTTTGGTTTTTTAGTGCTGTAAATGCATTTTCAGCTCGCGCTGTACACATTTGCTATGAGAGGCATTATCTCATAAGGGAAATATTGGACAATCAAATTAATGACTGCCCAGGCTTCAGGATGTCTTTTTACACTATATAAAGGTGGAAATTTACATTGGAAACGTTTAGTTTAGCTGTTAATGAAGTTTCGGTTCTTTAGTGCTGAAAATTCATTGTCTGCTGGCGCTGTACACTTTTTCTAAGTGTTGCAATATCTCATGAAGGAAATACTGGACAATCAAATTAATCACTTTCCAGGCTTCAGGATGCCTTTCTACACTATATAAAGGTGGAAATTTACATTGGAAACGTTTGGTTTAGCTGTTATAAAAGTTTGGTTTTTTAGTGCTGTAAATGCATTTTCAGCTCGCGCTGTACACATTTGCTATGTGAGGCATTATCTCATAAGGGAAATACTGGACAATCAAATTAATGACTTCCCAGGCTTCAGGATGCCTTTTTACACTCTATAAATGTGGAAATTTACATTGGAAACGTTTGGTTTAGCTGTTAATGAAGTTTCGTTTTTTTAGTGCTGAAAATTCATTGTCTGCTGGCGCTGTACACTTTTTCTAAGTTTTGCAATATCTCATGTAGGAAATACTGGACAATCAAATTAATGACTTTCCAGGCTTCAGGATGCCTTTCTACACTATATAAAGGTGGAAATTTACATTGGAAACGTTTGGTTTAGCTGTTATAAAAGTTTGTTTTTTTAGTGCTGTAAATGCATTTTCAGCTCGCGCTGTACACATTTGCTATGTGAGGCATTATCTCATAAGGGAAATACTGGACAATCAAATTAATGACTGCCCAGGCTTCAGGATGTCTTTTTACACTATATAAAGGTGGAAATTTACATTGGAAACGTTTGGTTTAGCTGTTATAAAAGTTTGGTTTTTTTAGTGCTGAAAATTCATTGTCTGCTGGCGCTGTACACTTTTTCTAAGTGTTGCAATATCTCATGAAGGAAATACTGGACAATCAAATTAATGACTTTCCAGGCTCCAGGATGCCTTTCTACACTATATAAAGGTGGAAATTTACATTGGAAACGTTTGGTTTAGCTGTTATAAAAGTTTGGTTTTTTAGTGCTGTAAATGCATTTTCAGCTCGCGCTGTACACATTTGCTATGAGAGGCATTATCTCATAAGGGAAATATTGGACAATCAAATTAATGACTGCCCAGGCTTCAGGATGTCTTTTTACACTATATAAAGGTGGAAATTTACATTGGAAACGTTTAGTTTAGCTGTTAATGAAGTTTCGTTTTTTTAGTGCTGAAAATTCATTGTCTACTGGCGCTGTACACTTTTTCTAAGTGTTGCAATATCTCATGAAGGAAATACTGGACAATCAAATTAATGACTTTCCAGGCTTCAGGATGCCTTTCTACACTATATAAAGGTGGAAATTTACATTGGAAACGTTTGGTTTAGCTGTTATAAAAGTTTGGTTTTTTAGTGCTGTAAATGCATTTTCAGCTCGCGCTGTACACATTTGCTATGAGAGGCATTATCTCATAAGGGAAATATTGGACAATCAAATTAATGACTGCCCAGGCTTCAGGATGTCTTTTTACACTATATAAAGGTGGAAATTTACATTGGAAACGTTTGGTTTAGCTGTTATAAAAGTTTGGTTTTTTAGTGCTGAAAATGCATTTTCAGCTTGCACTGTACACATTTGCTATGTGAGGCATTATCTCATAAGGGAAATACTGGACAATCAAATTAATGACTTCCCAGGCTTCAGGATGCATTTTTACACTCTATAAATGTGGAAATTTACATTGGAAACGTTTGGTTTAGCTGTTAATGAAGTTTCGTTTTTTTAGTGCTGAAAATTCATTGTCTGCTGGCGCTGTACACCTTTTCTAAGTGTTGCAATATCTCATGAAGGAAATACTGGACAATCAAATTAATGACTTTCCAGGCTTCAGGATGCCTTTCTACACTATATAAAGGTGGAAATTTACATTGGAAACGTTTGGTTTAGCTGTTATAAAAGTTTGGGTTTTTAGTGCTGTAAATGCATTTTCAGCTCGCGCTGTACACATTTGCTATGAGAGGCATTATCTCATAAGGGAAATATTGGACAATCAAATTAATGACTGCCCAGGCTTCAGGATGTCTTTTTACACTATATAAAGGTGGAAATTTACATTGGAAACGTTTAGTTTAGCTGTTATAAAAGTTTGTTTTTTTAGTGCTGTAAATGCATTTTCAGCTCGCGCTGTACACATTTGCTATGAGAGGCATTATCTCATAAGGGAAATATTGGACAATCAAATTAATGACTGCCCAGGCTTCAGGATGTCTTTTTACACTATATAAAGGTGGAAATTTACATTGGAAACGTTTAGTTTAGCTGTTATAAAAGTTTGTTTTTTTAGTGCTGAAAATGCATTTTCAGCTCGCACTGTACACATTTGCTATGTGAGGCATTATCTCATAAGGGAAATACTGGACAATCAAATTAATGACTTCCCAGGCTTCAGGATGCCTTTTTACACTCTATAAATGTGGAAATTTACATTGGAAACGTTTGGTTTAGCTGTTAATGAAGTTTCGTTTTTTTAGTGCTGAAAATTCATTGTCTGCTGGCGCTGTACACTTTTTCTAAGTGTTGCAATATCTCATGAACGAAATACTGGACAATCAAATTAATGACTTTCCAGGCTTCAGGATGCCTTTCTACACTATATAAAGGTGGAAATTTACATTGGAAACGTTTGGTTTAGCTGTTATAAAAGTTTGGTTTTTTAGTGCTGTAAATGCATTTTCAGCTCGCGCTGTACACATTTGCTATGAGAGGCATTATCTCATAAGGGAAATATTGGACAATCAAATTAATGACTGCCCAGGCTTCAGGATGTCTTTTTACACTATATAAAGGTGGAAATTTACATTGGAAACGTTTAGTTTAGCTGTTATAAAAGTTTGTTTTTTTAGTGCTGTAAATGCATTTTCAGCTCGCGCTGTACACATTTGCTATGTGAGGCATTATCTCATAAGGGAAATACTGGACAATCAAATTAATGACTGCCCAGGCTTCAGGATGTCTTTTTACACTATATAAAGGTGGAAATTTACATTGGAAACGTTTGGTTTAGCTGTTATAAAAGTTTGGTTTTTTAGTGCTGAAAATGCATTTTCAGCTCGCACTGTACACATTTGCTATGTGAGGCATTATCTCATAAGGGAAATACTGGACAATCAAATTAATGACTTCCCAGGCTTCAGGATGCCTTTTTACACTCTATAAATGTGGAAATTTACATTGGAAACGTTTGGTTTAGCTGTTAATGAAGTTTCGTTTTTTTAGTGCTGAAAATTCATTGTCTGCTGGCGCTGTACACTTTTTCTAAGTGTTGCAATATCTCATGAAGGAAATACTGGACAATCAAATTAATGACTTTCCAGGCTTCAGGATGCCTTTCTACACTATATAAAGGTGGAAATTTACATTGGAAACGTTTGGTTTAGCTGTTATAAAAGTTTGGTTTTTTAGTGCTGTAAATGCATTTTCAGCTCGCGCTGTACACATTTGCTATGAGAGGCATTATCTCATAAGGGAAATATTGGACAATCAAATTAATGACTGCCCAGGCTTCAGGATGTCTTTTTACACTATATAAAGGTGGAAATTTACATTGGAAACGTTTAGTTTAGCTGTTAATGAAGTTTCGGTTTTTTAGTGCTGAAAATTCATTGTCTGCTGGCGCTGTACACTTTTTCTAAGTGTTGCAATATCTCATGAAGGAAATACTGGACAATCAAATTAATCACTTTCCAGGCTTCAGGATGCCTTTCTACACTATATAAAGGTGGAAATTTACATTGGAAACGTTTGGTTTAGCTGTTATAAAAGTTTGGTTTTTTAGTGCTGTAAATGCATTTTCAGCTCGCGCTGTACACATTTGCTATGTGAGGCATTATCTCATAAGGGAAATACTGGACAATCAAATTAATGACTTCCCAGGCTTCAGGATGCCTTTTTACACTCTATAAATGTGGAAATTTACATTGGAAACGTTTGGTTTAGCTGTTATCAAAGTTTGGTTTTTTAGTGCTGTAAATGCATTTTCAGCTCGCGCTGTACACATTTGCTATGAGAGGCATTATCTCATAAGGGAAATATTGGACAATCAAATTAATGGCTGCCCAGGCTTCAGGATGTCTTTTTACTCTATATAAAGGTGGAAATTTACATTGGAAACGTTTAGTTTAGCTGTTAATGAAGTTTCGTTTTTTTAGTGCTGAAAATTCATTGTCTGCTGGCGCTGTACACTTTTTCTAAGTGTTGCAATATCTCATGAAGGAAATACTGGACAATCAAATCAATGACTTTCCAGGCTTCAGGATGCCTTTCTACACTATATAAAGGTGGAAATTTACATTGGAAACGTTTGGTTTAGCTGTTATAAAAGTTTGGTTTTTTAGTGCTGTAAATGCATTTTCAGCTCGAACTGTACACATTTGCTATGTGAGGCATTATCTCATAAGGGAAATACTGGACAATCAAATTAATGACTTCCCAGGCTTCAGGATGCCTTTTTACACTCTATAAATGTGGAAATTTACATTGGAAACGTTTGGTTTAGCTGTTAATGAAGTTTCGTTTTTTTAGTGCTGAAAATTCATTGTCTGCTGGCGCTGTACACCTTTTCTAAGTGTTGTAATATCTCATGAAGGAAATACTGGACAATCAAATTAATGACTTTCCAGGCTTCAGGATGCCTTTCTACACTATATAAAGGTGGAAATTTACATTGGAAACGTTTGGTTTAGCTGTTATTTAAGTTTCGATTTTTTAGTGCTGAAAATTCATTGTCTGCTGGCGCTGTACACCTTTTCTAAGTGTTGCAATATCTCATGAAGGAAATACTGGACAATCAAATTAATGACCTTCCAGGCTTCAGGATGCCTTTCTACACTATATAAAGGTGGAAATTTACATTGGAAACGTTTGGTTTAGCTGTTATAAAAGTTTGGGTTTTTAGTGCTGTAAATGCATTTTCAGCTCGCGCTGTACACATTTGCTATGTGAGGCATTATCGCATAAGGGAAATACTGGACAATCAAATTAATGACTGCCCAGGCTTCAGGATGTCTTTTTACACTATATAAAGGTGGAAATTTACATTGGAAACGTTTGGTTTAGCTGTTATAAAAGTTTGGTTTTTTAGTGCTGAAAATGCATTTTCAGCTCGCACTGTACACATTTGCTATGTGAGGCATTATCTCATAAGGGAAATACTGGACAATCAAATTAATGACTTCCCAGGCTTCAGGATGCCTTTTTACACTCTATAAATGTGGAAATTTACATTGGAAACGTTTGGTTTAGCTGTTAATGAAGTTTCGTTTTTTTAGTGCTGAAAATTCATTGTCTGCTGGCGCTGTACACTTTTTCTAAGTGTTGCAATATCTCATGAAGGAAATACTGGACAATCAAATTAATGACTTTCCAGGCTTCAGGATGCCTTTCTACACTATATAAAGGTGGAAATTTACATTGGAAACGTTTGGTTTAGCTGTTATAAAAGTTTGGTTTTTTAGTGCTGTAAATGCATTTTCAGCTCGCGCTGTACACATTTGCTATGAGAGGCATTATCTCATAAGGGAAATATTGGACAATCAAATTAATGACTGCCCAGGCTTCAGGATGCATTTTTACACTCTATAAATGTGGAAATTTACATTGGAAACATTTGGTTTAGCTGTTAATGAAGTTTCGTTTTTTTAGTGCTGAAAATTCATTGTCTGCTGGCGCTGTACACCTTTTCTAAGTGTTGCAATATCTCATGAAGGAAATACTGGACAATCAAATTAATGACTTTCCAGGCTTCAGGATGCCTTTCTACACTATATAAAGGTGGAAATTTACATTGGAAACGTTTGGTTTAGCTGTTATAAAAGTTTGGTTTTTTAGTGCTGTAAATGCATTTTCAGCTCGCGCTGTACACATTTGCTATGAGAGGCATTATCTCATAAGGGAAATATTGGACAATCAAATTAATGACTGCCCAGGCTTCAGGATGTCTTTTTACACTATATAAAGGTGGAAATTTACATTAGAAACGTTTAGTTTAGCTGTTATAAAAGTTTGTTTTTTTAGTGCTGTAAATGCATTTTCAGCTCGCGCTGTACACATTTGCTATGAGAGGCATTATCTCATAAGGGAAATATTGGACAATCAAATTAATGACTGCCCAGGCTTCAGGATGTCTTTTTACACTATATAAAGGTGGAAATTTACATTGGAAACGTTTAGTTTAGCTGTTATAAAAGTTTGTTTTTTTAGTGCTGAAAATGCATTTTCAGCTCGCACTGTACACATTTGCTATGTGAGGCATTATCTCATAAGGGAAATACTGGACAATCAAATTAATGACTTCCCAGGCTTCAGGATGCCTTTTTACACTCTATAAATGTGGAAATTTACATTGGAAACGTTTGGTTTAGCTGTTAATGAAGTTTCGTTTTTTTAGTGCTGAAAATTCATTGTCTGCTGGCGCTGTACACTTTTTCTAAGTGTTGCAATATCTCATGAAGGAAATACTGGACAATCAAATTAATGACTTTCCAGGCTTCAGGATGCCTTTCTACACTATATAAAGGTGGAAATTTACATTGGAAACGTTTGGTTTAGCTGTTATAAAAGTTTGGTTTTTTAGTGCTGTAAATGCATTTTCAGCTCGCGCTGTACACATTTGCTATGAGAGGCATTATCTCATAAGGGAAATATTGGACAATCAAATTAATGACTGCCCAGGCTTCAGGATGTCTTTTTACACTATATAAAGGTGGAAATTTACATTGGAAACGTTTAGTTTAGCTGTTATAAAAGTTTGTTTTTTTAGTGCTGTAAATGCATTTTCAGCTCGCGCTGTACACATTTGCTATGTGAGGCATTATCTCATAAGGGAAATACTGGACAATCAAATTAATGACTGCCCAGGCTTCAGGATGTCTTTTTACACTATATAAAGGTGGAAATTTACATTGGAAACGTTTGGTTTAGCTGTTATAAAAGTTTGGTTTTTTAGTGCTGAAAATGCATTTTCAGCTCGCGCTGTACACATTTGCTATGAGAGGCATTATCTCATAAGGGAAATATTGGACAATCAAATTAATGACTGCCCAGGCTTCAGGATGTCTTTTTACACTATATAAAGGTGGAAATTTACATTGGAAACGTTTGGTTTAGCTGTTATAAAAGTTTGGTTTTTTAGTGCTGTAAATGCATTTTCAGCTCGCGCTGTACACATTTGCTATGAGAGGCATTATCTCATAAGGGAAATATTGGACAATCAAATTAATGACTGCCCAGGCTTCAGGATGTCTTTTTACACTATATAAAGGTGGAAATTTACATTGGAAACGTTTAGTTTAGCTGTTATAAAAGTTTGTTTTTTTAGTGCTGTAAATGCATTTTCAGCTCGCGCTGTACACATTTGCTATGTGAGGCATTATCTCATAAGGGAAATACTGGACAATCAAATTAATGACTTCCCAGGCTTCAGGATGCCTTTTTACACTCTATAAATGTGGAAATTTACATTGGAAACGTTTGGTTTAGCTGTTAATGAAGTTTCGTTTTTTTAGTGCTGAAAATTCATTGTCTGCTGGCGCTGTACACTTTTTCTAAGTGTTGCAATATCTCATGAAGGAAATACTGGACAATCAAATTAATGACTTTCCAGGCTTCAGGATGCCTTTCTACACTATATAAAGGTGGAAATTTACATTGGAAACGTTTGGTTTAGCTGTTATAAAAGTTTGGTTTTTTAGTGCTGTAAATGCATTTTCAGCTCGCGCTGTACACATTTGCTATGAGAGGCATTATCTCATAAGGGAAATATTGGACAATCAAATTAATGACTGCCCAGGCTTCAGGATGTCTTTTTACACTATATAAAGGTGGAAATTTACATTGGAAACGTTTAGTTTAGCTGTTAATGAAGTTTAGTTTTTTTAGTGCTGGAAATTCATTGTCTGCTGGCGCTGTACACTTTTTCTAAGTGTTGCAATATCTCATGAAGGAAATACTGGACAATCAAATTAATGACTTTCCAGGCTTCAGGATGCCTTTCTACACTATATAAAGGTGGAAATTTACATTGGAAACGTTTGGTTTAGCTGTTATAAAAGTTTGGTTTTTTAGTGCTGTAAATGCATTTTCAGCTCGCGCTGTACACATTTGCTATGAGAGGCATTATCTCATAAGGGAAATATTGGACAATCAAATTAATGACTGCCCAGGCTTCAGGATGTCTTTTTACACTATATAAAGGTGGAAATTTACATTGGAAACGTTTAGTTTAGCTGTTAATGAAGTTTCGGTTTTTTAGTGCTGAAAATTCATTGTCTGCTGGCGCTGTACACTTTTTCTAAGTGTTGCAATATCTCATGAAGGAAATACTGGACAATCAAATTAATCACTTTCCAGGCTTCAGGATGCGTTTCTACACTATATAAAGGTGGAAATTTACATTGGAAACGTTTGGTTTAGCTGTTATAAAAGTTTGGTTTTTTAGTGCTGTAAATGCATTTTCAGCTCGCGCTGTACACATTTGCTATGTGAGGCATTATCTCATAAGGGAAATACTGGACAATCAAATTAATGACTTCCCAGGCTTCAGGATGCCTTTTTACACTCTATAAATGTGGAAATTTACATTGGAAACGTTTGGTTTAGCTGTTATCAAAGTTTGGTTTTTTAGTGCTGTAAATGCATTTTCAGCTCGCGCTGTACACATTTGCTATGAGAGGCATTATCTCATAAGGGAAATATTGGACAATCAAATTAATGGCTGCCCAGGCTTCAGGATGTCTTTTTACTCTATATAAAGGTGGAAATTTACATTGGAAACGTTTAGTTTAGCTGTTAATGAAGTTTCGTTTTTTTAGTGCTGAAAATTCATTGTCTGCTGGCGCTGTACACTTTTTCTAAGTGTTGCAATATCTCATGAAGGAAATACTGGACAATCAAATCAATGACTTTCCAGGCTTCAGGATGCCTTTCTACACTATATAAAGGTGGAAATTTACATTGGAAACGTTTGGTTTAGCTGTTATAAAAGTTTGGTTTTTTAGTGCTGTAAATGCATTTTCAGCTCGAACTGTACACATTTGCTATGTGAGGCATTATCTCATAAGGGAAATACTGGACAATCAAATTAATGACTTCCCAGGCTTCAGGATGCCTTTTTACACTCTATAAATGTGGAAATTTACATTGGAAACGTTTGGTTTAGCTGTTAATGAAGTTTCGTTTTTTTAGTGCTGAAAATTCATTGTCTGCTGGCGCTGTACACCTTTTCTAAGTGTTGCAATATCTCATGAAGGAAATACTGGACAATCAAATTAATGACTTTCCAGGCTTCAGGATGCCTTTCTACACTATATAAAGGTGGAAATTTACATTGGAAACGTTTGGTTTAGCTGTTATTGAAGTTTCGATTTTTTAGTGCTGAAAATTCATTGTCTGCTGGCGCTGTACACCTTTTCTAAGTGTTGCAATATCTCATGAAGGAAATACTGGACAATCAAATTAATGACCTTCCAGGCTTCAGGATGCCTTTCTACACTATATAAAGGTGGAAATTTACATTGGAAACGTTTGGTTTAGCTGTTATAAAAGTTTGGGTTTTTAGTGCTGTAAATGCATTTTCAGCTCGCGCTGTACACATTTGCTATGTGAGGCATTATCGCATAAGGGAAATACTGGACAATCAAATTAATGACTGCCCAGGCTTCAGGATGTCTTTTTACACTATATAAAGGTGGAAATTTACATTGGAAACGTTTGGTTTAGCTGTTATAAAAGTTTGGTTTTTTAGTGCTGAAAATGCATTTTCAGCTCGCACTGTACACATTTGCTATGTGAGGCATTATCTCATAAGGGAAATACTGGACAATCAAATTAATGACTTCCCAGGCTTCAGGATGCCTTTTTACACTCTATAAATGTGGAAATTTACATTGGAAACGTTTGGTTTAGCTGTTAATGAAGTTTCGTTTTTTTAGTGCTGAAAATTCATTGTCTGCTGGCGCTGTACACTTTTTCTAAGTGTTGCAATATCTCATGAAGGAAATACTGGACAATCAAATTAATGACTTTCCAGGCTTCAGGATGCCTTTCTACACTATATAAAGGTGGAAATTTACATTGGAAACGTTTGGTTTAGCTGTTATAAAAGTTTGGTTTTTTAGTGCTGTAAATGCATTTTCAGCTCGCGCTGTACACATTTGCTATGAGAGGCATTATCTCATAAGGGAAATATTGGACAATCAAATTAATGACTGCCCAGGCTTCAGGATGCATTTTTACACTCTATAAATGTGGAAATTTACATTGGAAACATTTGGTTTAGCTGTTAATGAAGTTTCGTTTTTTTAGTGCTGAAAATTCATTGTCTGCTGGCGCTGTACACCTTTTCTAAGTGTTGCAATATCTCATGAAGGAAATACTGGACAATCAAATTAATGACTTTCCAGGCTTCAGGATGCCTTTCTACACTATATAAAGGTGGAAATTTACATTGGAAACGTTTGGTTTAGCTGTTATAAAAGTTTGGTTTTTTAGTGCTGTAAATGCATTTTCAGCTCGCGCTGTACACATTTGCTATGAGAGGCATTATCTCATAAGGGAAATATTGGACAATCAAATTAATGACTGCCCAGGCTTCAGGATGTCTTTTTACACTATATAAAGGTGGAAATTTACATTAGAAACGTTTAGTTTAGCTGTTATAAAAGTTTGTTTTTTTAGTGCTGTAAATGCATTTTCAGCTCGCGCTGTACACATTTGCTATGAGAGGCATTATCTCATAAGGGAAATATTGGACAATCAAATTAATGACTGCCCAGGCTTCAGGATGTCTTTTTACACTATATAAAGGTGGAAATTTACATTGGAAACGTTTAGTTTAGCTGTTATAAAAGTTTGTTTTTTTAGTGCTGAAAATGCATTTTCAGCTCGCACTGTACACATTTGCTATGTGAGGCATTATCTCATAAGGGAAATACTGGACAATCAAATTAATGACTTCCCAGGCTTCAGGATGCCTTTTTACACTCTATAAATGTGGAAATTTACATTGGAAACGTTTGGTTTAGCTGTTAATGAAGTTTCGTTTTTTTAGTGCTGAAAATTCATTGTCTGCTGGCGCTGTACACTTTTTCTAAGTGTTGCAATATCTCATGAAGGAAATACTGGACAATCAAATTAATGACTTTCCAGGCTTCAGGATGCCTTTCTACACTATATAAAGGTGGAAATTTACATTGGAAACGTTTGGTTTAGCTGTTATAAAAGTTTGGTTTTTTAGTGCTGTAAATGCATTTTCAGCTCGCGCTGTACACATTTGCTATGAGAGGTATTATCTCATAAGGGAAATACTGGACAATCAAATTAATGACTGCCCAGGCTTCAGAATGTCTTTTTACACTATATAAAGGTGGAAATTTACATTGGAAACGTTTAGTTTAGCTGTTATAAAAGTTTGTTTTTTTAGTGCTGTAAATGCATTTTCAGCTCGCGCTGTACACATTTGCTATGTGAGGCATTATCTCATAAGGGAAATACTGGACAATCAAATTAATGACTGCCCAGGCTTCAGGATGTCTTTTTACACTATATAAAGGTGGAAATTTACATTGGAAACGTTTGGTTTAGCTGTTATAAAAGTTTGGTTTTTTAGTGCTGAAAATGCATTTTCAGCTCGCACTGTACACATTTGCTATGTGAGGCATTATCTCATAAGGGAAATACTGGACAATCAAATTAATGACTTCCCAGGCTTCAGGATGCCTTTTTACACTCTATAAATGTGGAAATTTACATTGGAAACGTTTGGTTTAGCTGTTAATGAAGTTTCGTTTTTTTAGTGCTGAAAATTCATTGTCTGCTGGCGCTGTACACTTTTTCTAAGTGTTGCAATATCTCATGAAGGAAATACTGGACAATCAAATTAATGACTTTCCAGGCTTCAGGATGCCTTTCTACACTATATAAAGGTGGAAATTTACATTGGAAACGTTTGGTTTAGGTGTTATAAAAGTTTGGTTTTTTAGTGCTGAAAATGCATTTTCAGCTCGCACTGTACACATTTGCTATGTGAGGCATTATCTCATAAGGGAAATACTGGACAATCAAATTAATGACTTCCCAGGCTTCAGGATGCCTTTTTACACTCTATAAATGTGGAAATTTACATTGGAAACGTTTGGTTTAGCTGTTAATGAAGTTTCGTTTTTTTAGTGCTGAAAATTCATTGTCTGCTGGCGCTGTACACTTTTTCTAAGTGTTGCAATATCTCATGAAGGAAATACTGGACAATCAAATTAATGACTTTCCAGGCTTCAGGATGCCTTTCTACACTATATAAAGGTGGAAATTTACATTGGAAACGTTTGGTTTAGCTGTTATAAAAGTTTGGTTTTTTAGTGCTGTAAATGCATTTTCAGCTCGCGCTGTACACATTTGCTATGTGAGGCATTATCTCATAAGGGAAATACTGGACAATCAAATTAATGACTTCCCAGGCTTCAGGATGCCTTTTTACACTCTATAAATGTGGAAATTTACATTGGAAACGTTTGGTTTAGCTGTTAATGAAGTTTCGTTTTTTTAGTGCTGAAAAAACATTGTCTGCTGGCGCTGTACACTTTTTCTAAGTTTTGCAATATCTCATGTAGGAAATACTGGACAATCAAATTAATGACTTTCCAGGCTTCAGGATGCCTTTCTACACTATATAAAGGTGGAAATTTACATTGGAAACGTTTGGTTTAGCTGTTATAAAAGTTTGTTTTTTTAGTGCTGTAAATGCATTTTCAGCTCGCGCTGTACACATTTGCTATGTGAGGCATTATCTCATAAGGGAAATACTGGACAATCAAATTAATGACTGCCCAGGCTTCAGGATGTCTTTTTACACTATATAAAGGTGGAAATTTACATTGGAAACGTTTGGTTTAGCTGTTATAAAAGTTTGGTTTTTTTAGTGCTGAAAATTCATTGTCTGCTGGCGCTGTACACTTTTTCTAAGTGTTGCAATATCTCATGAAGGAAATACTGGACAATCAAATTAATGACTTTCCAGGCTCCAGGATGCCTTTCTACACGATATAAAGGTGGAAATTTACATTGGAAACGTTTGGTTTAGCTGTTATAAAAGTTTGGTTTTTTAGTGCTGTAAATGCATTTTCAGCTCGCGCTGTACACATTTGCTATGAGAGGCATTATCTCATAAGGGAAATATTGGACAATCAAATTAATGACTGCCCAGGCTTCAGGATGTCTTTTTACACTATATAAAGGTGGAAATTTACATTGGAAACGTTTAGTTTAGCTGTTAATGAAGTTTCGTTTTTTTAGTGCTGAAAATTCATTGTCTGCTGGCGCTGTACACTTTTTCTAAGTGTTGCAATATCTCATGAAGGAAATACTGGACAATCAAATTAATGACTTTCCAGGCTTCAGGATGCCTTTTTACACTATATAAAGGTGGAAATTTACATTGGAAACGTTTGGTTTAGCTGTTATAAAAGTTTGGTTTTTTAGTGCTGAAAATGCATTTTCAGCTCGCACTGTACACATTTGCTATGTGAGGCATTATCTCATAAGGGAAATACTGCACAATCAAATTAATGACTTCCCAGGCTTCAGGATGCATTTTTACACTCTATAAATGTGGAAATTTACATTGGAAACGTTTGGTTTAGCTGTTAATGAAGTTTCGTTTTTTTAGTGCTGAAAATTCATTGTCTGCTGGCGCTGGACACCTTTTCTAAGTGTTGCAATATCTCATGAAGGAAATACTGGACAATCAAATTAATGACTTTCCAGGCTTCAGGATGCCTTTCTACACTATATAAAGGTGGAAATTTACATTGGAAACGTTTGGTTTAGCTGTTATAAAAGTTTGGGTTTTTAGTGCTGTAAATGCATTTTCAGCTCGCGCTGTACACATTTGCTATGAGAGGCATTATCTCATAAGGGAAATATTGGACAATCAAATTAATGACTGCCCAGGCTTCAGGATGTCTTTTTACACTATATAAAGGTGGAAATTTACATTGGAAACGTTTAGTTTAGCTGTTATAAAAGTTTGTTTTTTTAGTGCTGTAAATGCATTTTCAGCTCGCGCTGTACACATTTGCTATGAGAGGCATTATCTCATAAGGGAAATATTGGACAATCAAATTAATGACTGCCCAGGCTTCAGGATGTCTTTTTACACTATATAAAGGTGGAAATTTACATTGGAAACGTTTAGTTTAGCTGTTATAAAAGTTTGTTTTTTTAGTGCTGAAAATGCATTTTCAGCTCGCACTGTACACATTTGCTACGTGAGGCATTATCTCAGAAGGGAAATACTGGACAATCAAATTAATGACTTCCCAGGCTTCAGGATGCCTTTTTACACTCTATAAATGTGGAAATTTACATTGGAAACGTTTGGTTTAGCTGTTAATGAAGTTTCGTTTTTTTAGTGCTGAAAATTCATTGTCTGCTGGCGCTGTACACTTTTTCTAAGTGTTGCAATATCTCATGAAGGAAATACTGGACAATCAAATTAATGACTTTCCAGGCTTCAGGATGCCTTTCTACACTATATAAAGGTGGAAATTTACATTGGAAACGTTTGGTTTAGCTGTTATAAAAGTTTGGTTTTTTAGTTCTGTAAATGCATTTTCAGCTCGCGCTGTACACATTTGCTATGAGAGGCATTATCTCATAAGGGAAATATTGGACAATCAAATTAATGACTTCCCAGGCTTCAGAATGTCTTTTTACACTATATAAAGGTGGAAATTTACATTGGAAACGTTTAGTTTAGCTGTTAATGAAGTTTCGTTTTTTTAGTGCTGAAAATTCATTGTCTGCTGGCGCTGTACACTTTTTCTAAGTGTTGCAATATCTCATGAAGGAAATACTGGACAATCAAATTAATGACTTTCCAGGCTTCAGGATGCCTTTCTACACTATATAAAGGTAGAAATTTACATTGGAAACGTTTGGTTTAGCTGTTATAAAAGTTTGGTTTTTTAGTGCTGTAAATGCATTTTCAGCTCGCGCTGTACACATTTGCTATGAGAGGCATTATCTCATAAGGGAAATATTGGACAATCAAATTAATGACTGCGCAGGCTTCAGGATGTCTTTTTACACTATATAAAGGTGGAAATTTACATTGGAAACGTTTGGTTTAGCTGTTATAAAAGTTTGGTTTTTTAGTGCTGTAAATGCATTTTCAGCTCGCGCTGTACACATTTGCTATGAGAGGCATTATCTCATAAGGGAAATATTGGACAATCAAATTAATGGCTGCCCGGGCTTCAGGATGTCTTTTTACACTATATAAAGGTGGAAATTTACATTGGAAACGTTTAGTTTAGCTGTTAATGAAGTTTCGTTTTTTTAGTGCTGAAAATTCATTGTCTGCTGGCGCTGTACACTTTTTCTAAATGTTGCAATATCTCATGAAGGAAATACTGGACAATCAAATTAATGACTTTCCAGGCTTCAGGATGCCTTTCTACACTATATAAAGGTGGAAATTTACATTGGAAACGTTTGGTTTAGCTGTTATAAAAGTTTGGTTTTTTTAGTGCTGTAAATGCATTTTCAGCTCGCGCTGTACACATTTGCTATGAGAGGCATTATCTCATCAGGGAAATATTGGACAATCAAATTAATGACTGCCCAGGCTTCAGGATGTCTTTTTACACTATATAAAGGTGGAAACTTACATTGGAAACGTTTGGTTTAGGTGTTATATAAGTTTGGTTTTTTAGTGCTGAAAATGCATTTTCAGCTCGCACTGTACACATTTGCTATGTGAGGCATTATCTCATAAGGGAAATACTGGACAATCAAATTAATGACTTCCCAGGCTTCAGGATGCCTTTTTACACTCTATAAATGTGGAAATTTACATTGGAAACGTTTGGTTTAGCTGTTAATGAAGTTTCGTTTTTTTAGTGCTGAAAATTCATTGTCTGCTGGCGCTGTACACTTTTTCTAAGTGTTGCAATATCTCATGAAGGAAATACTGGACAATCAAATTAATGACTTTCCAGGCTTCAGGATGCCTTTCTACACTATATAATGGTGGAAATTTAAATTGGAAACGTTTGGTTTAGCTGTTATAAAAGTTTGTTTTTTTAGTGCTGTAAATGCATTTTCAGCTCGCACTGTACACATTTGCTATGAGAGGCATTATCTCATAAGGGAAATATTGGACAATCAAATTAATGACTGCCCAGGCTTCAGGATGTCTTTTTACACTATATAAAGGTGGAAATTTACATTGGAAACGTTTACTTTAGCTGTTAATGAAGTTTCGTTTATTTAGTGCTGAAAATTCATTGTCTGCTGGCGCTGTACACTTTTTCTAAGTGTTGCGATATCTCATGAAGGAAATACTGGACAATCAAATTAATGACTTTCCAGGCTTCAGGATGCCTTTCTACACTATATAAAGGTGGAAATTTACATTGGAAACGTTTGGTTTAGCTGTTATAAAAGTTTGTTTTTTTAGTGCTGTAAATGCATTTTCAGCTCGCACTGTACACATTTGCTATGTGAGGCATTATCTCATAAGGGAAATACTGGACATTCAAATTAATGACTTCCCAGGCTTCAGGATGCCTTTTTACACTCTATAAATGTGGAAATTTACATTGGAAACGTTTGGTTTAGCTGTTAATGAAGTTTCGTTTTTTTAGAACTGAAAATTCATTGTCTGCTGGCGCTGTACACTTTTTCTAAGTGTTGCAATATCTCATGAAGGAAATACTGGACAATCAAATTAATGACTTTCCAGGCTTCAGGATGCCTTTCTACACTATATAAAGGTGGAAATTTACATTGGAAACGTTTGGTTTAGCTGTTATAAAAGTTTGGTTTTTTAGTGCTGTAAATGCATTTTCAGCTCGCGCTGTACACATTTGCTATGAGAGGCATTATCTCATAAGGGAAATATTGGACAATCAAATTAATGACTGCCCAGGCTTCAGGATGTCCTTTTACACTATATAAAGGTGGAAATTTACATTTGAAACGTTTGGTTTAGCTGTTATAAAAGTTTGGTTTTTTAGTGCTGAAAATGCATTTTCAGCTCGCGCTGTACACATTTGCTATGAGAGGCATTATCTCATAAGGGAAATATTGGACAATCAAATTAATGACTGCCCAGGCTTCAGGATGTCTTTTTACACTATATAAAGGTGGAAATTTACATTGGAAACGTTTGGTTTAGCTGTTATAAAAGTTTGGTTTTTTAGTGCTGTAAATGCATTTTCAGCTCGCGCTGTACACATTTGCTATGAGAGGCATTATCTCATAAGGGAAATATTGGACAATCAAATTAATGACTGCCCAGGCTTCAGGATGTCTTTTTACACTATATAAAGGTGGAAATTTACATTGGAAACGTTTGGTTTAGGTGTTATATAAGTTTGGTTTTTTAGTGCTGAAAATGCATTTTCAGCTCGCACTGTACACATTTGCTATGTGAGGCATTATCTCATAAGGGAAATACTGGACAATCAAATTAATGACTTCCCAGGCTTCAGGATGCCTTTTTACACTCTATAAATGTGGAAATTTACATTGGAAACGTTTGGTTTAGCTGTTAATGAAGTTTCGTTTTTTTAGTGCTGAAAATTCATTGTCTGCTGGCGCTGTACACTTTTTCTAAGTTTTGCAATATCTCATGTAGGAAATACTGGACAATCAAATTAATGACTTTCCAGGCTTCAGGATGCCTTTCTACACTATATAAAGGTGGAAATTTACATTGGAAACGTTTGGTTTAGCTGTTATAAAAGTTTGTTTTTTTAGTGCTGTAAATGCATTTTCAGCTCGCGCTGTACACATTTGCTATGTGAGGCATTATCTCATAAGGGAAATACTGGACAATCAAATTAATGACTGCCCAGGCTTCAGGATGTCTTTTTACACTATATAAAGGTGGAAATTTACATTGGAAACGTTTGGTTTAGCTGTTATAAAAGTTTGGTTTTTTTAGTGCTGAAAATTCATTGTCTGCTGGCGCTGTACACTTTTTCTAAGTGTTGCAATATCTCATGAAGGAAATACTGGACAATCAAATTAATGACTTTCCAGGCTCCAGGATGCCTTTCTACACTATATAAAGGTGGAAATTTACATTGGAAACGTTTGGTTTAGCTGTTATAAAAGTTTGGTGTTTTAGTGCTGTAAATGCATTTTCAGCTCGCGCTGTACACATTTGCTATGAGAGGCATTATCTCATAAGGGAAATATTGGACAATCAAATTAATGACTGCCCAGGCTTCAGGATGTCTTTTTACACTATATAAAGGTGGAAATTTACATTGGAAACGTTTAGTTTAGCTGTTAATGAAGTTTCGTTTTTTTAGTGCTGAAAATTCATTGTCTACTGGCGCTGTACACTTTTTCTAAGTGTTGCAATATCT
Source organism: Idiotropiscis lumnitzeri (assembly GCF_059441095.1). Taxonomy (NCBI): domain Eukaryota; kingdom Metazoa; phylum Chordata; class Actinopteri; order Syngnathiformes; family Syngnathidae; genus Idiotropiscis; species Idiotropiscis lumnitzeri. Next base: position 80,979 of record NW_028283624.1, read on the forward strand.
CATGAAGGAAATACTGGACAATCAAATTAATGACTTTCCAGGCTTCAGGATGCCTTTCTACACTATATAAAGGTGGAAATTTACATTGGAAACGTTTGGTTTAGCTGTTATAAAAGTTTGGTTTTTTAGTGCTGTAAATGCATTTTCAGCTCGCGCTGTACACATTTGCTATGAGAGGCATTATCTCATAAGGGAAATATTGGACAATCAAATTAATGACTGCCCAGGCTTCAGGATGTCTTTTTACACTATATAAAGGTGGAAATTTACATTGGAAACGTTTGGTTTAGCTGTTATAAAAGTTTGGTTTTTTAGTGCTGAAAATGCATTTTCAGCTCGCACTGTACACATTTGCTATGTGAGGCATTATCTCATAAGGGAAATACTGGACAATCAAATTAATGACTTCCCAGGCTTCAGGATGCATTTTTACACTCTATAAATGTGGAAATTTACATTGGAAACGTTTGGTTTAGCTGTTATAAAAGTTTGTTTTTTTAGTGCTGTAAATGCATTTTCAGCTCGCGCTGTACACATTTGCTATGTGAGGCATTATCTCATAAGGGAAATACTGGACAATCAAATTAATGACTGCCCAGGCTTCAGGATGTCTTTTTACACTATATAAAGGTGGAAATTTACATTGGAAACGTTTGATTTAGCTGTTATAAAAGTTTGGTTTTTTAGTGCTGAAAATGCATTTTCAGCTCGCACTGTACACATTTGCTATGTGAGGCATTATCTCATAAGGGAAATACTGGACAATCAAATTAATGACTTCCCAGGCTTCAGGATGCCTTTTTACACTCTATAAATGTGGAAATTTACATTGGAAACGTTTGGTTTAGCTGTTAATGAAGTTTCGTTTTTTTAGTGCTGAAAATTCATTGTCTGCTGGCGCTGTACACTTTTTCTAAGTGTTGCAATATCTCATGAAGGAAATACTGGACAATCAAATTAATGACTTTCCAGGCTTCAGGATGCCTTTCTACACTATATAAAGGTGGAAATTTACATTGGAAACGTTTGGTTTAGCTGTTATAAAAGTTTGGTTTTTTAGTGCTGTAAATGCATTTTCAGCTCGCGCTGTACACATTTGCTATGAGAGGCATTATCTCATAAGGGAAATATTGGACAATCAAATTAATGACTGCCCAGGCTTCAGGATGTCTTTTTACACTATATAAAGGTGGAAATTTACATTGGAAACGTTTAGTTTAGCTGTTAATGAAGTTTCGTTTTTTTAGTGCTGGAAATTCATTGTCTGCTGGCGCTGTACACTTTTTCTAAGTGTTGCAATATCTCATGAAGGAAATACTGGACAATCAAATTAAAGACTTTCCAGGCTTCAGGATGCCTTTTTACACTATATAAAGGTGGAAATTTACATTGGAAACGTTTGGTTTAGCTGTTATAAAAGTTTGGTTTTTTAGTGCTGTAAATGCATTTTCAGCTCGCGCTGTACACATTTGCTATGAGAGGCATTATCTCATAAGGGAAATATTGGACAATCAAATTAATGACTGCCCAGGCTTCAGGATGTCTTTTTACACTATATAAAGGTGGAAATTTACATTGGAAACATTTAGTTTAGCTGTTAATGAAGTTTCGTTTTTTTAGTGCTGAAAATTCATTGTCTGCTGGCGCTGTACACTTTTTCTAAGTGTTGCAATATCTCATGAAGGAAATACTGGACAATCAAATTAATGACTTTCCAGGCTTCAGGATGCCTTTCTACACTATATAAAGGTGGAAATTTACATTGGAAACGTTTGGTTTAGCTGTTATAAAAGTTTGTTTTTTTAGTGCTGTAAATGCATTTTCAGCTCGCGCTGTACACATTTGCTATGAGAGGCATTATCTCATAAGGGAAATATTGGACAATCAAATTAATGACTGCCCAGGCTTCAGGATGTCTTTTTACACTATATAAAGGTGGAAATTTACATTGGAAACGTTTGGTTTAGCTGTTATAAAAGTTTGGTTTTTTAGTGCTGTAAATGCATTTTCAGCTCGCGCTGTACACATTTGCTATGAGAGGCATTATCTCATAAGGGAAATATTGGACAATCAAATTAATGACTGCCCAGGCTTCAGGATGTCTTTTTACACTATATAAAGGTGGAAATTTACATTGGAAACGTTTGGTTTAGCTGTTATAAAAGTTTGGTTTTTTAGTGCTGAAAATGCATTTTCAGCTCGCACTGTACACATTTGCTATGTGAGGCATTATCTCATAAGGGAAATACTGGACAATCAAATTAATGACTTCCCAGGCTTCAGGATGCATTTTTACACTCTATAAATGTGGAAATTTACATTGGAAACGTTTGGTTTACCTGTTATAAAAGTTTGTTTTTTTAGTGCTGTAAATGCATTTTCAGCTCGCGCTGTACACATTTGCTATGTGAGGCATTATCTCATAAGGGAAATACTGGACAATCAAATTAATGACTGCCCAGGCTTCAGGATGTCTTTTTACACTATATAAAGGTGGAAATTTACATTGGAAACGTTTGGTTTAGCTGTTATAAAAGTTTGGTTTTTTAGTGCTGAAAATGCATTTTCAGCTCGCACTGTACACATTTGCTATGTGAGGCATTATCTCATAAGGGAAATACTGGACAATCAAATTAATGACTTCCCAGGCTTCAGGATGCCTTTTTACACTCTATAAATGTGGAAATTTACATTGGAAACGTTTGGTTTAGCTGTTAATGAAGTTTCGTTTTTTTAGTGCTGAAAATTCATTGTCTGCTGGCGCTGTACACTTTTTCTAAGTGTTGCAATATCTCATGAAGGAAATACTGGACAATCAAATTAATGACTTTCCAGGCTTCAGGATGCCTTTCTACACTATATAAAGGTGGAAATTTACATTGGAAACGTTTGGTTTAGCTGTTATAAAAGTTTGTTTTTTTAGTGCTGTAAATGCATTTTCAGCTCGCGCTGTACACATTTGCTATGTGAGGCATTATCTCATAAGGGAAATACTGGACAATCAAATTAATGACTGCCCAGGCTTCAGGATGTCTTTTTACACTATATAAAGGTGGAAATTTACATTGGAAACGTTTGGTTTAGCTGTTATAAAAGTTTGGTTTTTTTAGTGCTGGAAATTCATTGTCTGCTGGCGCTGTACACTTTTTCTAAGTGTTGCAATATCTCATGAAGGAAATACTGGACAATCAAATTAATGACTTTCCAGGCTCCAGGATGCCTTTCTACACGATATAAAGGTGGAAATTTACATTGGAAACGTTTGGTTTAGCTGTTATAAAAGTTTGGTTTTTTAGTGCTGTAAATGCATTTTCAGCTCGCGCTGTACACATTTGCTATGAGAGGCATTATCTCATAAGGGAAATATTGGACAATCAAATTAATGACTGCCCAGGCTTCAGGATGTCTTTTTACACTATATAAAGGTGGAAATTTACATTGGAAACGTTTAGTTTAGCTGTTATAAAAGTTTGTTTTTTTAGTGCTGAAAATGCATTTTCAGCTCGCACTGTACACATTTGCTATGTGAGGCATTATCTCATAAGGGAAATACTGGACAATCAAATTAATGACTTCCCAGGCTTCAGGATGCCTTTTTACACTCTATAAATGTGGAAATTTACATTGGAAACGTTTGGTTTAGCTGTTAATGAAGTTTCGTTTTTTTAGTGCTGAAAATTCATTGTCTGCTGGCGCTGTACACTTTTTCTAAGTGTTGCAATATCTCATGAAGGAAATACTGGACAATCAAATTAATGACTTTCCAGGCTTCAGGATGCCTTTCTACACTATATAAAGGTGGAAATTTACATTGGAAACGTTTGGTTTAGCTGTTATAAAAGTTTGGTTTTTTAGTGCTGTAAATGCATTTTCAGCTCGCGCTGTACACATTTGCTATGAGAGGTATTATCTCATAAGGGAAATACTGGACAATCAAATTAATGACTGCCCAGGCTTCAGAATGTCTTTTTACACTATATAAAGGTGGAAATTTACATTGGAAACGTTTAGTTTAGCTGTTATAAAAGTTTGTTTTTTTAGTGCTGTAAATGCATTTTCAGCTCGCGCTGTACACATTTGCTATGTGAGGCATTATCTCATAAGGGAAATACTGGACAATCAAATTAATGACTGCCCAGGCTTCAGGATGTCTTTTTACACTATATAAAGGTGGAAATTTACATTGGAAACGTTTGGTTTAGCTGTTATAAAAGTTTGGTTTTTTAGTGCTGAAAATGCATTTTCAGCTCGCACTGTACACATTTGCTATGTGAGGCATTATCTCATAAGGGAAATACTGGACAATCAAATTAATGACTTCCCAGGCTTCAGGATGCCTTTTTACACTCTATAAATGTGGAAATTTACATTGGAAACGTTTGGTTTAGCTGTTAATGAAGTTTCGTTTTTTTAGTGCTGAAAATTCATTGTCTGCTGGCGCTGTACACTTTTTCTAAGTGTTGCAATATCTCATGAAGGAAATACTGGACAATCAAATTAATGACTTTCCAGGCTTCAGGATGCCTTTCTACACTATATAAAGGTGGAAATTTACATTGGAAACGTTTGGTTTAGGTGTTATAAAAGTTTGGTTTTTTAGTGCTGAAAATGCATTTTCAGCTCGCACTGTACACATTTGCTATGTGAGGCATTATCTCATAAGGGAAATACTGGACAATCAAATTAATGACTTCCCAGGCTTCAGGATGCCTTTTTACACTCTATAAATGTGGAAATTTACATTGGAAACGTTTGGTTTAGCTGTTAATGAAGTTTCGTTTTTTTAGTGCTGAAAATTCATTGTCTGCTGGCGCTGTACACTTTTTCTAAGTGTTGCAATATCTCATGAAGGAAATACTGGACAATCAAATTAATGACTTTCCAGGCTTCAGGATGCCTTTCTACACTATATAAAGGTGGAAATTTACATTGGAAACGTTTGGTTTAGCTGTTATAAAAGTTTGGTTTTTTAGTGCTGTAAATGCATTTTCAGCTCGCGCTGTACACATTTGCTATGTGAGGCATTATCTCATAAGGGAAATACTGTACAATCAAATTAATGACTTCCCAGGCTTCAGGATGCCTTTTTACACTCTATAAATGTGGAAATTTACATTGGAAACGTTTGGTTTAGCTGTTAATGAAGTTTCGTTTTTTTAGTGCTGAAAAAACATTGTCTGCTGGCGCTGTACACTTTTTCTAAGTTTTGCAATATCTCATGTAGGAAATACTGGACAATCAAATTAATGACTTTCCAGGCTTCAGGATGCCTTTCTACACTATATAAAGGTGGAAATTTACATTGGAAACGTTTGGTTTAGCTGTTATAAAAGTTTGTTTTTTTAGTGCTGTAAATGCATTTTCAGCTCGCGCTGTACACATTTGCTATGTGAGGCATTATCTCATAAGGGAAATACTGGACAATCAAATTAATGACTGCCCAGGCTTCAGGATGTCTTTTTACACTATATAAAGGTGGAAATTTACATTGGAAACGTTTGGTTTAGCTGTTATAAAAGTTTGGTTTTTTTAGTGCTGAAAATTCATTGTCTGCTGGCGCTGTACACTTTTTCTAAGTGTTGCAATATCTCATGAAGGAAATACTGGACAATCAAATTAATGACTTTCCAGGCTCCAGGATGCCTTTCTACACGATATAAAGGTGGAAATTTACATTGGAAACGTTTGGTTTAGCTGTTATAAAAGTTTGGTTTTTTAGTGCTGTAAATGCATTTTCAGCTCGCGCTGTACACATTTGCTATGAGAGGCATTATCTCATAAGGGAAATATTGGACAATCAAATTAATGACTGCCCAGGCTTCAGGATGTCTTTTTACACTATATAAAGGTGGAAATTTACATTGGAAACGTTTAGTTTAGCTGTTAATGAAGTTTCGTTTTTTTAGTGCTGAAAATTCATTGTCTACTGGCGCTGTACACTTTTTCTAAGTGTTGCAATATCTCATGAAGGAAATACTGGACAATCAAATTAATGACTTTCCAGGCTTCAGGATGCCTTTTTACACTATATAAAGGTGGAAATTTACATTGGAAACGTTTGGTTTAGCTGTTATAAAAGTTTGGTTTTTTAGTGCTGAAAATGCATTTTCAGCTCGCACTGTACACATTTGCTATGTGAGGCATTATCTCATAAGGGAAATACTGCACAATCAAATTAATGACTTCCCAGGCTTCAGGATGCATTTTTACACTCTATAAATGTGGAAATTTACATTGGAAACGTTTGGTTTAGCTGTTAATGAAGTTTCGTTTTTTTAGTGCTGAAAATTCATTGTCTGCTGGCGCTGGACACCTTTTCTAAGTGTTGCAATATCTCATGAAGGAAATACTGGACAATCAAATTAATGACTTTCCAGGCTTCAGGATGCCTTTCTACACTATATAAAGGTGGAAATTTACATTGGAAACGTTTGGTTTAGCTGTTATAAAAGTTTGGGTTTTTAGTGCTGTAAATGCATTTTCAGCTCGCGCTGTACACATTTGCTATGAGAGGCATTATCTCATAAGGGAAATATTGGACAATCAAATTAATGACTGCCCAGGCTTCAGGATGTCTTTTTACACTATATAAAGGTGGAAATTTACATTGGAAACGTTTAGTTTAGCTGTTATAAAAGTTTGTTTTTTTAGTGCTGTAAATGCATTTTCAGCTCGCGCTGTACACATTTGCTATGAGAGGCATTATCTCATAAGGGAAATATTGGACAATCAAATTAATGACTGCCCAGGCTTCAGGATGTCTTTTTACACTATATAAAGGTGGAAATTTACATTGGAAACGTTTAGTTTAGCTGTTATAAAAGTTTGTTTTTTTAGTGCTGAAAATGCATTTTCAGCTCGCACTGTACACATTTGCTACGTGAGGCATTATCTCAGAAGGGAAATACTGGACAATCAAATTAATGACTTCCCAGGCTTCAGGATGCCTTTTTACACTCTATAAATGTGGAAATTTACATTGGAAACGTTTGGTTTAGCTGTTAATGAAGTTTCGTTTTTTTAGTGCTGAAAATTCATTGTCTGCTGGCGCTGTACACTTTTTCTAAGTGTTGCAATATCTCATGAAGGAAATACTGGACAATCAAATTAATGACTTTCCAGGCTTCAGGATGCCTTTCTACACTATATAAAGGTGGAAATTTACATTGGAAACGTTTGGTTTAGCTGTTATAAAAGTTTGGTTTTTTAGTTCTGTAAATGCATTTTCAGCTCGCGCTGTACACATTTGCTATGAGAGGCATTATCTCATAAGGGAAATATTGGACAATCAAATTAATGACTTCCCAGGCTTCAGAATGTCTTTTTACACTATATAAAGGTGGAAATTTACATTGGAAACGTTTAGTTTAGCTGTTAATGAAGTTTCGTTTTTTTAGTGCTGAAAATTCATTGTCTGCTGGCGCTGTACACTTTTTCTAAGTGTTGCAATATCTCATGAAGGAAATACTGGACAATCAAATTAATGACTTTCCAGGCTTCAGGATGCCTTTCTACACTATATAAAGGTAGAAATTTACATTGGAAACGTTTGGTTTAGCTGTTATAAAAGTTTGGTTTTTTAGTGCTGTAAATGCATTTTCAGCTCGCGCTGTACACATTTGCTATGAGAGGCATTATCTCATAAGGGAAATATTGGACAATCAAATTAATGACTGCGCAGGCTTCAGGATGTCTTTTTACACTATATAAAGGTGGAAATTTACATTGGAAACGTTTGGTTTAGCTGTTATAAAAGTTTGGTTTTTTAGTGCTGTAAATGCATTTTCAGCTCGCGCTGTACACATTTGCTATGAGAGGCATTATCTCATAAGGGAAATATTGGACAATCAAATTAATGGCTGCCCGGGCTTCAGGATGTCTTTTTACACTATATAAAGGTGGAAATTTACATTGGAAACGTTTAGTTTAGCTGTTAATGAAGTTTCGTTTTTTTAGTGCTGAAAATTCATTGTCTGCTGGCGCTGTACACTTTTTCTAAATGTTGCAATATCTCATGAAGGAAATACTGGACAATCAAATTAATGACTTTCCAGGCTTCAGGATGCCTTTCTACACTATATAAAGGTGGAAATTTACATTGGAAACGTTTGGTTTAGCTGTTATAAAAGTTTGGTTTTTTTAGTGCTGTAAATGCATTTTCAGCTCGCGCTGTACACATTTGCTATGAGAGGCATTATCTCATCAGGGAAATATTGGACAATCAAATTAATGACTGCCCAGGCTTCAGGATGTCTTTTTACACTATATAAAGGTGGAAACTTACATTGGAAACGTTTGGTTTAGGTGTTATATAAGTTTGGTTTTTTAGTGCTGAAAATGCATTTTCAGCTCGCACTGTACACATTTGCTATGTGAGGCATTATCTCATAAGGGAAATACTGGACAATCAAATTAATGACTTCCCAGGCTTCAGGATGCCTTTTTACACTCTATAAATGTGGAAATTTACATTGGAAACGTTTGGTTTAGCTGTTAATGAAGTTTCGTTTTTTTAGTGCTGAAAATTCATTGTCTGCTGGCGCTGTACACTTTTTCTAAGTGTTGCAATATCTCATGAAGGAAATACTGGACAATCAAATTAATGACTTTCCAGGCTTCAGGATGCCTTTCTACACTATATAATGGTGGAAATTTAAATTGGAAACGTTTGGTTTAGCTGTTATAAAAGTTTGGTTTTTTAGAGCTGTAAATGCATTTTCAGCTCGCGCTGTACACATTTGCTATGAGAGGCATTATCTCATAAGGGAAATATTGGACAATCAAATTAATGACTGCCCAGGCTTCAGGATGTCTTTTTACACTATATAAAGGTGGAAATTTACATTGGAAACGTTTGGTTTAGCTGTTATAAAAGTTTGTTTTTTTAGTGCTGTAAATGCATTTTCAGCTCGCACTGTACACATTTGCTATGAGAGGCATTATCTCATAAGGGAAATATTGGACAATCAAATTAATGACTGCCCAGGCTTCAGGATGTCTTTTTACACTATATAAAGGTGGAAATTTACATTGGAAACGTTTACTTTAGCTGTTAATGAAGTTTCGTTTATTTAGTGCTGAAAATTCATTGTCTGCTGGCGCTGTACACTTTTTCTAAGTGTTGCGATATCTCATGAAGGAAATACTGGACAATCAAATTAATGACTTTCCAGGCTTCAGGATGCCTTTCTACACTATATAAAGGTGGAAATTTACATTGGAAACGTTTGGTTTAGCTGTTATAAAAGTTTGTTTTTTTAGTGCTGTAAATGCATTTTCAGCTCGCACTGTACACATTTGCTATGTGAGGCATTATCTCATAAGGGAAATACTGGACATTCAAATTAATGACTTCCCAGGCTTCAGGATGCCTTTTTACACTCTATAAATGTGGAAATTTACATTGGAAACGTTTGGTTTAGCTGTTAATGAAGTTTCGTTTTTTTAGAACTGAAAATTCATTGTCTGCTGGCGCTGTACACTTTTTCTAAGTGTTGCAATATCTCATGAAGGAAATACTGGACAATCAAATTAATGACTTTCCAGGCTTCAGGATGCCTTTCTACACTATATAAAGGTGGAAATTTACATTGGAAACGTTTGGTTTAGCTGTTATAAAAGTTTGGTTTTTTAGTGCTGTAAATGCATTTTCAGCTCGCGCTGTACACATTTGCTATGAGAGGCATTATCTCATAAGGGAAATATTGGACAATCAAATTAATGACTGCCCAGGCTTCAGGATGTCCTTTTACACTATATAAAGGTGGAAATTTACATTTGAAACGTTTGGTTTAGCTGTTATAAAAGTTTGGTTTTTTAGTGCTGAAAATGCATTTTCAGCTCGCGCTGTACACATTTGCTATGAGAGGCATTATCTCATAAGGGAAATATTGGACAATCAAATTAATGACTGCCCAGGCTTCAGGATGTCTTTTTACACTATATAAAGGTGGAAATTTACATTGGAAACGTTTGGTTTAGCTGTTATAAAAGTTTGGTTTTTTAGTGCTGTAAATGCATTTTCAGCTCGCGCTGTACACATTTGCTATGAGAGGCATTATCTCATAAGGGAAATATTGGACAATCAAATTAATGACTGCCCAGGCTTCAGGATGTCTTTTTACACTATATAAAGGTGGAAATTTACATTGGAAACGTTTGGTTTAGGTGTTATATAAGTTTGGTTTTTTAGTGCTGAAAATGCATTTTCAGCTCGCACTGTACACATTTGCTATGTGAGGCATTATCTCATAAGGGAAATACTGGACAATCAAATTAATGACTTCCCAGGCTTCAGGATGCCTTTTTACACTCTATAAATGTGGAAATTTACATTGGAAACGTTTGGTTTAGCTGTTAATGAAGTTTCGTTTTTTTAGTGCTGAAAATTCATTGTCTGCTGGCGCTGTACACTTTTTCTAAGTTTTGCAATATCTCATGTAGGAAATACTGGACAATCAAATTAATGACTTTCCAGGCTTCAGGATGCCTTTCTACACTATATAAAGGTGGAAATTTACATTGGAAACGTTTGGTTTAGCTGTTATAAAAGTTTGTTTTTTTAGTGCTGTAAATGCATTTTCAGCTCGCGCTGTACACATTTGCTATGTGAGGCATTATCTCATAAGGGAAATACTGGACAATCAAATTAATGACTGCCCAGGCTTCAGGATGTCTTTTTACACTATATAAAGGTGGAAATTTACATTGGAAACGTTTGGTTTAGCTGTTATAAAAGTTTGGTTTTTTTAGTGCTGAAAATTCATTGTCTGCTGGCGCTGTACACTTTTTCTAAGTGTTGCAATATCTCATGAAGGAAATACTGGACAATCAAATTAATGACTTTCCAGGCTCCAGGATGCCTTTCTACACTATATAAAGGTGGAAATTTACATTGGAAACGTTTGGTTTAGCTGTTATAAAAGTTTGTTTTTTTAGTGCTGTAAATGCATTTTCAGCTCGCGCTGTACACATTTGCTATGTGAGGCATTATCTCATAAGGGAAATACTGGACAATCAAATTAATGACTGCCCAGGCTTCAGGATGTCTTTTTACACTATATAAAGGTGGAAATTTACATTGGAAACGTTTGGTTTAGCTGTTATAAAAGTTTCGTTTTTTTAGTGCTGAAAATTCATTGTCTACTGGCGCTGTACACTTTTTCTAAGTGTTGCAATATCTCATGAAGGAAATACTGGACAATCAAATTAATGACTTTCCAGGCTTCAGGATGCCTTTCTACACTATATAAAGGTGGAAATTTACATTGGAAACGTTTGGTTTAGCTGTTATAAAAGTTTGGTTTTTTAGTGCTGTAAATGCATTTTCAGCTCGCGCTGTACACATTTGCTATGAGAGGCATTATCTCATAAGGGAAATATTGGACAATCAAATTAATGACTGCCCAGGCTTCAGGATGTCTTTTTACACTATATAAAGGTGGAAATTTACATTGGAAACGTTTGGTTTAGCTGTTATAAAAGTTTGGTTTTTTAGTGCTGAAAATGCATTTTCAGCTCGCACTGTACACATTTGCTATGTGAGGCATTATCTCATAAGGGAAATACTGGACAATCAAATTAATGACTTCCCAGGCTTCAGGATGCATTTTTACACTCTATAAATGTGGAAATTTACATTGGAAACGTTTGGTTTAGCTGTTATAAAAGTTTGTTTTTTTAGTGCTGTAAATGCATTTTCAGCTCGCGCTGTACACATTTGCTATGTGAGGCATTATCTCATAAGGGAAATACTGGACAATCAAATTAATGACTGCCCAGGCTTCAGGATGTCTTTTTACACTATATAAAGGTGGAAATTTACATTGGAAACGTTTGATTTAGCTGTTATAAAAGTTTGGTTTTTTAGTGCTGAAAATGCATTTTCAGCTCGCACTGTACACATTTGCTATGTGAGGCATTATCTCATAAGGGAAATACTGGACAATCAAATTAATGACTTCCCAGGCTTCAGGATGCCTTTTTACACTCTATAAATGTGGAAATTTACATTGGAAACGTTTGGTTTAGCTGTTAATGAAGTTTCGTTTTTTTAGTGCTGAAAATTCATTGTCTGCTGGCGCTGTACACTTTTTCTAAGTGTTGCAATATCTCATGAAGGAAATACTGGACAATCAAATTAATGACTTTCCAGGCTTCAGGATGCCTTTCTACACTATATAAAGGTGGAAATTTACATTGGAAACGTTTGGTTTAGCTGTTATAAAAGTTTGGTTTTTTAGTGCTGTAAATGCATTTTCAGCTCGCGCTGTACACATTTGCTATGAGAGGCATTATCTCATAAGGGAAATATTGGACAATCAAATTAATGACTGCCCAGGCTTCAGGATGTCTTTTTACACTATATAAAGGTGGAAATTTACATTGGAAACGTTTAGTTTAGCTGTTAATGAAGTTTCGTTTTTTTAGTGCTGGAAATTCATTGTCTGCTGGCGCTGTACACTTTTTCTAAGTGTTGCAATATCTCATGAAGGAAATACTGGACAATCAAATTAAAGACTTTCCAGGCTTCAGGATGCCTTTTTACACTATATAAAGGTGGAAATTTACATTGGAAACGTTTGGTTTAGCTGTTATAAAAGTTTGGTTTTTTAGTGCTGTAAATGCATTTTCAGCTCGCGCTGTACACATTTGCTATGAGAGGCATTATCTCATAAGGGAAATATTGGACAATCAAATTAATGACTGCCCAGGCTTCAGGATGTCTTTTTACACTATATAAAGGTGGAAATTTACATTGGAAACATTTAGTTTAGCTGTTAATGAAGTTTCGTTTTTTTAGTGCTGAAAATTCATTGTCTGCTGGCGCTGTACACTTTTTCTAAGTGTTGCAATATCTCATGAAGGAAATACTGGACAATCAAATTAATGACTTTCCAGGCTTCAGGATGCCTTTCTACACTATATAAAGGTGGAAATTTACATTGGAAACGTTTGGTTTAGCTGTTATAAAAGTTTGTTTTTTTAGTGCTGTAAATGCATTTTCAGCTCGCGCTGTACACATTTGCTATGAGAGGCATTATCTCATAAGGGAAATATTGGACAATCAAATTAATGACTGCCCAGGCTTCAGGATGTCTTTTTACACTATATAAAGGTGGAAATTTACATTGGAAACGTTTGGTTTAGCTGTTATAAAAGTTTGGTTTTTTAGTGCTGTAAATGCATTTTCAGCTCGCGCTGTACACATTTGCTATGAGAGGCATTATCTCATAAGGGAAATATTGGACAATCAAATTAATGACTGCCCAGGCTTCAGGATGTCTTTTTACACTATATAAAGGTGGAAATTTACATTGGAAACGTTTGGTTTAGCTGTTATAAAAGTTTGGTTTTTTAGTGCTGAAAATGCATTTTCAGCTCGCACTGTACACATTTGCTATGTGAGGCATTATCTCATAAGGGAAATACTGGACAATCAAATTAATGACTTCCCAGGCTTCAGGATGCATTTTTACACTCTATAAATGTGGAAATTTACATTGGAAACGTTTGGTTTACCTGTTATAAAAGTTTGTTTTTTTAGTGCTGTAAATGCATTTTCAGCTCGCGCTGTACACATTTGCTATGTGAGGCATTATCTCATAAGGGAAATACTGGACAATCAAATTAATGACTGCCCAGGCTTCAGGATGTCTTTTTACACTATATAAAGGTGGAAATTTACATTGGAAACGTTTGGTTTAGCTGTTATAAAAGTTTGGTTTTTTAGTGCTGAAAATGCATTTTCAGCTCGCACTGTACACATTTGCTATGTGAGGCATTATCTCATAAGGGAAATACTGGACAATCAAATTAATGACTTCCCAGGCTTCAGGATGCCTTTTTACACTCTATAAATGTGGAAATTTACATTGGAAACGTTTGGTTTAGCTGTTAATGAAGTTTCGTTTTTTTAGTGCTGAAAATTCATTGTCTGCTGGCGCTGTACACTTTTTCTAAGTGTTGCAATATCTCATGAAGGAAATACTGGACAATCAAATTAATGACTTTCCAGGCTTCAGGATGCCTTTCTACACTATATAAAGGTGGAAATTTACATTGGAAACGTTTGGTTTAGCTGTTATAAAAGTTTGGTTTTTTAGTGCTGTAAATGCATTTTCAGCTCGCGCTGTACACATTTGCTATGAGAGGCATTATCTCATAAGGGAAATATTGGACAATCAAATTAATGACTGCCCAGGCTTCAGGATGTCTTTTTACACTATATAAAGGTGGAAATTTACATTGGAAACGTTTAGTTTAGCTGTTAATGAAGTTTCGTTTTTTTAGTGCTGGAAATTCATTGTCTGCTGGCGCTGTACACTTTTTCTAAGTGTTGCAATATCTCATGAAGGAAATACTGGACAATCAAATTAAAGACTTTCCAGGCTTCAGGATGCCTTTTTACACTATATAAAGGTGGAAATTTACATTGGAAACGTTTGGTTTAGCTGTTATAAAAGTTTGGTTTTTTAGTGCTGTAAATGCATTTTCAGCTCGCGCTGTACACATTTGCTATGAGAGGCATTATCTCATAAGGGAAATATTGGACAATCAAATTAATGACTGCCCAGGCTTCAGGATGTCTTTTTACACTATATAAAGGTGGAAATTTACATTGGAAACATTTAGTTTAGCTGTTAATGAAGTTTCGTTTTTTTAGTGCTGAAAATTCATTGTCTGCTGGCGCTGTACACTTTTTCTAAGTGTTGCAATATCTCATGAAGGAAATACTGGACAATCAAATTAATGACTTTCCAGGCTTCAGGATGCCTTTCTACACTATATAAAGGTGGAAATTTACATTGGAAACGTTTGGTTTAGCTGTTATAAAAGTTTGTTTTTTTAGTGCTGTAAATGCATTTTCAGCTCGCGCTGTACACATTTGCTATGAGAGGCATTATCTCATAAGGGAAATATTGGACAATCAAATTAATGACTGCCCAGGCTTCAGGATGTCTTTTTACACTATATAAAGGTGGAAATTTACATTGGAAACGTTTGGTTTAGCTGTTATAAAAGTTTGGTTTTTTAGTGCTGTAAATGCATTTTCAGCTCGCGCTGTACACATTTGCTATGAGAGGCATTATCTCATAAGGGAAATATTGGACAATCAAATTAATGACTGCCCAGGCTTCAGGATGTCTTTTTACACTATATAAAGGTGGAAATTTACATTGGAAACGTTTGGTTTAGCTGTTATAAAAGTTTGGTTTTTTAGTGCTGAAAATGCATTTTCAGCTCGCACTGTACACATTTGCTATGTGAGGCATTATCTCATAAGGGAAATACTGGACAATCAAATTAATGACTTCCCAGGCTTCAGGATGCATTTTTACACTCTATAAATGTGGAAATTTACATTGGAAACGTTTGGTTTAGCTGTTATAAAAGTTTGTTTTTTTAGTGCTGTAAATGCATTTTCAGCTCGCGCTGTACACATTTGCTATGTGAGGCATTATCTCATAAGGGAAATACTGGACAATCAAATTAATGACTGCCCAGGCTTCAGGATGTCTTTTTACACTATATAAAGGTGGAAATTTACATTGGAAACGTTTGGTTTAGCTGTTATA
This sequence comes from Idiotropiscis lumnitzeri, assembly GCF_059441095.1. NCBI lineage: Eukaryota > Metazoa > Chordata > Actinopteri > Syngnathiformes > Syngnathidae > Idiotropiscis > Idiotropiscis lumnitzeri. Next base: position 96,557 of record NW_028283624.1, read on the forward strand.
AAAGTTTGGTTTTTTAGTGCTGAAAATGCATTTTCAGCTCGCACTGTACACATTTGCTATGTGAGGCATTATCTCATAAGGGAAATACTGGACAATCAAATTAATGACTTCCCAGGCTTCAGGATGCCTTTTTACACTCTATAAATGTGGAAATTTACATTGGAAACGTTTGGTTTAGCTGTTAATGAAGTTTCGTTTTTTTAGTGCTGAAAATTCATTGTCTGCTGGCGCTGTACACTTTTTCTAAGTGTTGCAATATCTCATGAAGGAAATACTGGACAATCAAATTAATGACTTTCCAGGCTTCAGGATGCCTTTCTACACTATATAAAGGTGGAAATTTACATTGGAAACGTTTGGTTTAGCTGTTATAAAAGTTTGGTTTTTTAGTGCTGTAAATGCATTTTCAGCTCGCGCTGTACACATTTGCTATGAGAGGCATTATCTCATAAGGGAAATATTGGACAATCAAATTAATGACTGCCCAGGCTTCAGGATGTCTTTTTACACTATATAAAGGTGGAAATTTACATTGGAAACGTTTAGTTTAGCTGTTAATGAAGTTTCGTTTTTTTAGTGCTGGAAATTCATTGTCTGCTGGCGCTGTACACTTTTTCTAAGTGTTGCAATATCTCATGAAGGAAATACTGGACAATCAAATTAAAGACTTTCCAGGCTTCAGGATGCCTTTTTACACTATATAAAGGTGGAAATTTACATTGGAAACGTTTGGTTTAGCTGTTATAAAAGTTTGGTTTTTTAGTGCTGTAAATGCATTTTCAGCTCGCGCTGTACACATTTGCTATGAGAGGCATTATCTCATAAGGGAAATATTGGACAATCAAATTAATGACTGCCCAGGCTTCAGGATGTCTTTTTACACTATATAAAGGTGGAAATTTACATTGGAAACGTTTGATTTAGCTGTTATAAAAGTTTGGTTTTTTAGTGCTGAAAATGCATTTTCAGCTCGCACTGTACACATTTGCTATGTGAGGCATTATCTCATAAGGGAAATACTGGACAATCAAATTAATGACTTCCCAGGCTTCAGGATGCCTTTTTACACTCTATAAATGTGGAAATTTACATTGGAAACGTTTGGTTTAGCTGTTAATGAAGTTTCGTTTTTTTAGTGCTGAAAATTCATTGTCTGCTGGCGCTGTACACTTTTTCTAAGTGTTGCAATATCTCATGAAGGAAATACTGGACAATCAAATTAATGACTTTCCAGGCTTCAGGATGCCTTTCTACACTATATAAAGGTGGAAATTTACATTGGAAACGTTTGGTTTAGCTGTTATAAAAGTTTGGTTTTTTAGTGCTGTAAATGCATTTTCAGCTCGCGCTGTACACATTTGCTATGAGAGGCATTATCTCATAAGGGAAATATTGGACAATCAAATTAATGACTGCCCAGGCTTCAGGATGTCTTTTTACACTATATAAAGGTGGAAATTTACATTGGAAACGTTTAGTTTAGCTGTTAATGAAGTTTCGTTTTTTTAGTGCTGGAAATTCATTGTCTGCTGGCGCTGTACACTTTTTCTAAGTGTTGCAATATCTCATGAAGGAAATACTGGACAATCAAATTAAAGACTTTCCAGGCTTCAGGATGCCTTTTTACACTATATAAAGGTGGAAATTTACATTGGAAACGTTTGGTTTAGCTGTTATAAAAGTTTGGTTTTTTAGTGCTGTAAATGCATTTTCAGCTCGCGCTGTACACATTTGCTATGAGAGGCATTATCTCATAAGGGAAATATTGGACAATCAAATTAATGACTGCCCAGGCTTCAGGATGTCTTTTTACACTATATAAAGGTGGAAATTTACATTGGAAACATTTAGTTTAGCTGTTAATGAAGTTTCGTTTTTTTAGTGCTGAAAATTCATTGTCTGCTGGCGCTGTACACTTTTTCTAAGTGTTGCAATATCTCATGAAGGAAATACTGGACAATCAAATTAATGACTTTCCAGGCTTCAGGATGCCTTTCTACACTATATAAAGGTGGAAATTTACATTGGAAACGTTTGGTTTAGCTGTTATAAAAGTTTGTTTTTTTAGTGCTGTAAATGCATTTTCAGCTCGCGCTGTACACATTTGCTATGAGAGGCATTATCTCATAAGGGAAATATTGGACAATCAAATTAATGACTGCCCAGGCTTCAGGATGTCTTTTTACACTATATAAAGGTGGAAATTTACATTGGAAACGTTTGGTTTAGCTGTTATAAAAGTTTGGTTTTTTAGTGCTGTAAATGCATTTTCAGCTCGCGCTGTACACATTTGCTATGAGAGGCATTATCTCATAAGGGAAATATTGGACAATCAAATTAATGACTGCCCAGGCTTCAGGATGTCTTTTTACACTATATAAAGGTGGAAATTTACATTGGAAACGTTTGGTTTAGCTGTTATAAAAGTTTGGTTTTTTAGTGCTGAAAATGCATTTTCAGCTCGCACTGTACACATTTGCTATGTGAGGCATTATCTCATAAGGGAAATACTGGACAATCAAATTAATGACTTCCCAGGCTTCAGGATGCATTTTTACACTCTATAAATGTGGAAATTTACATTGGAAACGTTTGGTTTAGCTGTTATAAAAGTTTGTTTTTTTAGTGCTGTAAATGCATTTTCAGCTCGCGCTGTACACATTTGCTATGTGAGGCATTATCTCATAAGGGAAATACTGGACAATCAAATTAATGACTGCCCAGGCTTCAGGATGTCTTTTTACACTATATAAAGGTGGAAATTTACATTGGAAACGTTTGGTTTAGCTGTTATAAAAGTTTGGTTTTTTAGTGCTGAAAATGCATTTTCAGCTCGCACTGTACACATTTGCTATGTGAGGCATTATCTCATAAGGGAAATACTGGACAATCAAATTAATGACTTCCCAGGCTTCAGGATGCCTTTTTACACTCTATAAATGTGGAAATTTACATTGGAAACGTTTGGTTTAGCTGTTAATGAAGTTTCGTTTTTTTCGTGCTGAAAATTCATTGTCTGCTGGCGCTGTACACTTTTTCTAAGTGTTGCAATATCTCATGAAGGAAATACTGGACAATCAAATTAATGACTTTCCAGGCTTCAGGATGCCTTTCTACACTATATAAAGGTGGAAATTTACATTGGAAACGTTTGGTTTAGCTGTTATAAAAGTTTGGTTTTTTAGTGCTGAAAATGCATTTTCAGCTCGCACTGTACACATTTGCTATGTGAGGCATTATCTCATAAGGGAAATACTGGACAATCAAATTAATGACTTCCCAGGCTTCAGGATGCCTTTTTACACTCTATAAATGTGGAAATTTACATTGGAAACGTTTGGTTTAGCTGTTAATGAAGTTTCGTTTTTTTCGTGCTGAAAATTCATTGTCTGCTGGCGCTGTACACTTTTTCTAAGTGTTGCAATATCTCATGAAGGAAATACTGGACAATCAAATTAATGACTTTCCAGGCTTCAGGATGCCTTTCTACACTATATAAAGGTGGAAATTTACATTGGAAACGTTTGGTTTAGCTGTTATAAAAGTTTGGTTTTTTAGTGCTGTAAATGCATTTTCAGCTCGCGCTGTACACATTTGCTATGAGAGGCATTATCTCATAAGGGAAATATTGGACAATCAAATTAATGACTGCCCAGGCTTCAGGATGTCTTTTTACACTATATAAAGGTGGAAATTTACATTGGAAACGTTTAGTTTAGCTGTTAATGAAGTTTCGTTTTTTTAGTGCTGGAAATTCATTGTCTGCTGGCGCTGTACACTTTTTCTAAGTGTTGCAATATCTCATGAAGGAAATACTGGACAATCAAATTAAAGACTTTCCAGGCTTCAGGATGCCTTTTTACACTATATAAAGGTGGAAATTTACATTGGAAACGTTTGGTTTAGCTGTTATAAAAGTTTGGTTTTTTAGTGCTGTAAATGCATTTTCAGCTCGCGCTGTACACATTTGCTATGAGAGGCATTATCTCATAAGGGAAATATTGGACAATCAAATTAATGACTGCCCAGGCTTCAGGATGTCTTTTTACACTATATAAAGGTGGAAATTTACATTGGAAACATTTAGTTTAGCTGTTAATGAAGTTTCGTTTTTTTAGTGCTGAAAATTCATTGTCTGCTGGCGCTGTACACTTTTTCTAAGTGTTGCAATATCTCATGAAGGAAATACTGGACAATCAAATTAATGACTTTCCAGGCTTCAGGATGCCTTTCTACACTATATAAAGGTGGAAATTTACATTGGAAACGTTTGGTTTAGCTGTTATAAAAGTTTGTTTTTTTAGTGCTGTAAATGCATTTTCAGCTCGCGCTGTACACATTTGCTATGAGAGGCATTATCTCATAAGGGAAATATTGGACAATCAAATTAATGACTGCCCAGGCTTCAGGATGTCTTTTTACACTATATAAAGGTGGAAATTTACATTGGAAACGTTTGGTTTAGCTGTTATAAAAGTTTGGTTTTTTAGTGCTGTAAATGCATTTTCAGCTCGCGCTGTACACATTTGCTATGAGAGGCATTATCTCATAAGGGAAATATTGGACAATCAAATTAATGGCTGCCCGGGCTTCAGGATGTCTTTTTACACTATATAAACGTGGAAATTTACATTGGAAACGTTTAGTTTAGCTGTTAATGAAGTTTCGTTTTTTTAGTGCTGAAAATTCATTGTCTGCTGGCGCTGTACACTTTTTCTAAATGTTGCAATATCTCATGAAGGAAATACTGGACAATCAAATTAAGGACTTTCCAGGCTTCAGGATGCCTTTCTACACTATATAAAGGTGGAAATTTACATTGGAAACGTTTGGTTTAGCTGTTATAAAAGTTTGGTTTTTTAGTGCTGTAAATGCATTTTCAGCTCGCGCTGTACACATTTGCTATGAGAGGCATTATCTCATAAGGGAAATATTGGACAATCAAATTAATGACTGCCCAGGCTTCAGGATGTCTTTTTACACTATATAAAGGAGGAAATTTACATTGGAAACGTTTGGTTTAGGTGTTATAAAAGTTTGGTTTTTTAGTGCTGAAAATGCATTTTCAGCTCGCGCTGTACACATTTGCAATGAGAGGTATTATCTCATAAGGGAAATACTGGACAATCAAATTAATTACTTCCCAGGCTTCAGGATGCCTTTTTACACTCTATAAATGTGGAAATTTACATTGGAAACGTTTGGTTTAGCTGTTAATGAAGTTTCGTTTTTTTTAGTGCTGAAAATTCATTGTCTGCTGGCGCTGTACACTTTTTCTAAGTGTTGCAATATCTCATGAAGGAAATACTGGACAATCAAATTAATGACTTTCCAGGCTTCAGGATGCCTTTCTACACTATATAAAGGTGGAAATTTACATTGGAAACGTTTGGTTTAGCTGTTATAAAAGTTTGGTTTTTTAGTGCTGTAAATGCATTTTCAGCTCGCGCTGTACACATTTGCTATGAGAGGCATTATCTCATAAGGGAAATATTGGACAATCAAATTAATGACTGCCCAGGCTTCAGGATGTCTTTTTACACTATATAAAGGTGGAAATTTACATTGGAAACGTTTGGTTTAGCTGTTATAAAAGTTTGTTTTTTTAGTGCTGTAAATGCATTTTCAGCTCGCACTGTACACATTTGCTATGAGAGGCATTATCTCATAAGGGAAATATTGGACAATCAAATTAATGACTGCCCAGGCTTCAGGATGTCTTTTTACACTATATAAAGGTGGAAATTTACATTGGAAACGTTTACTTTAGCTGTTAATGAAGTTTCGTTTATTTAGTGCTGAAAATTCATTGTCTGCTGGCGCTGTACACTTTTTCTAAGTGTTGCAATATCTCATGAAGGAAATACTGGACAATCAAATTAATGACTTTCCAGGCTTCAGGATGCCTTTCTACACTATATAAAGGTGGAAATTTACATTGGAAACGTTTGGTTTAGCTGTTATAAAAGTTTGTTTTTTTAGTGCTGTAAATGCATTTTCAGCTCGCACTGTACACATTTGCTATGTGAGGCATTATCTCATAAGGGAAATACTGGACAATCAAATTAATGACTTCCCAGGCTTCAGGATGCCTTTTTACACTCTATAAATGTGGAAATTTACATTGGAAACGTTTGGTTTAGCTGTTAATGAAGTTTCGTTTTTTTTAGTGCTGAAAATTCATTGTCTGCTGGCGCTGTACACTTTTTCTAAGTGTTGCAATATCTCATGAAGGAAATACTGGACAATCAAATTAATGACTTTCCAGGCTTCAGGATGCCTTTCTACACTATATAAAGGTGGAAATTTACATTGGAAACGTTTGGTTTAGCTGTTATAAAAGTTTGGTTTTTTAGTGCTGTAAATGCATTTTCAGCTCGCGCTGTACACATTTGCTATGAGAGGCATTATCTCATAAGGGAAATATTGGACAATCAAATTAATGACTGCCCAGGATTCAGGATGTCTTTTTACACTATATAAAGGTGGAAATTTACATTGGAAACGTTTGGTTTAGCTGTTATAAAAGTTTGTTTTTTTAGTGCTGTAAATGCATTTTCAGCTCGCGCTGTACACATTTGCTATGAGAGGCATTATCTCATAAGGGAAATATTGGACAATCAAATTAATGACTGCCCAGGCTTCAGGATGTCTTTTTACACTATATAAAGGTGGAAATTTACATTGGAAACGTTTGGTTTAGGTGTTATATAAGTTTGTTTTTTTAGTGCTGAAAATGCATTTTCAGCTCGCACTGTACACATTTGCTATGTGAGGCATTATCTCATAAGGGAAATACTGGACAATCAAATTAATGACTTCCCAGGCTTCAGGATGCCTTTTTACACTATATAAAGGTGGAAATTTACATTGGAAACGTTTGGTTTAGCTGTTATAAAAGTTTGGTTTTTTTAGTGCTGAAAATTCATTGTCTGCTGGCGCTGTACACTTTTTCTAAGTGTTGCAATATCTCATGAAGGAAATACTGGACAATCAAATTAATGACTTTCCAGGCTCCAGGATGCCTTTCTACACTATATAAAGGTGGAAATTTACATTGGAAACGTTTGGTTTAGCTGTTATAAAAGTTTGGTTTTTTAGTGCTGTAAATGCATTTTCAGCTCGCGCTGTACACATTTGCTATGAGAGGCATTATCTCATAAGGGAAATATTGGACAATCATATTAATGACTGCCCAGGCTTCAGGATGTCTTTTTACACTATATAAAGGTGGAAATTTACATTGGAAACGTTTAGTTTAGCTGTTAATGAAGTATCGTTTTTTTAGTGCTGAAAATTCATTGTCTACTGGCGCTGTACACTTTTTCTAAGTGTTGCAATATCTCATGAAGGAAATACTGGACAATCAAATTAATGACTTTCCAGGCTTCAGGATGCCTTTCTACACTATATAAAGGTGGAAATTTACATTGGAAACGTTTGGTTTAGCTGTTATAAAAGTTTGGTTTTTTAGTGCTGTAAATGCATTTTCAGCTCGCGCTGTACACATTTGCTATGAGAGGCATTATCTCATAAGGGAAATATTGGACAATCAAATTAATGACTGCCCAGGCTTCAGGATGTCTTTTTACACTATATAAAGGTGGAAATTTACATTGGAAACGTTTGGTTTAGCTGTTATAAAAGTTTGGTTTTTTAGTGCTGAAAATGCATTTTCAGCTCGCACTGTACACATTTGCTATGTGAGGCATTATCTCATAAGGGAAATACTGGACAATCAAATTAATGACTTCCCAGGCTTCAGGATGCATTTTTACACTCTATAAATGTGGAAATTTACATTGGAAACGTTTGGTTTAGCTGTTATAAAAGTTTGTTTTTTTAGTGCTGTAAATGCATTTTCAGCTCGCGCTGTACACATTTGCTATGTGAGGCATTATCTCATAAGGGAAATACTGGACAATCAAATTAATGACTGCCCAGGCTTCAGGATGTCTTTTTACACTATATAAAGGTGGAAATTTACATTGGAAACGTTTGGTTTAGCTGTTACAAAAGTTTGGTTTTTTAGTGCTGAAAATGCATTTTCAGCTCGCACTGTACACATTTGCTATGTGAGGCATTATCTCATAAGGGAAATACTGGACAATCAAATTAATGACTTCCCAGGCTTCAGGATGCCTTTTTACACTCTATAAATGTGGAAATTTACATTGGAAACGTTTGGTTTAGCTGTTAATGAAGTTTCGTTTTTTTAGTGCTGAAAATTCATTGTCTGCTGGCGCTGTACACTTTTTCTAAGTGTTGCAATATCTCATGAAGGAAATACTGGACAATCAAATTAATGACTTTCCAGGCTTCAGGATGCCTTTCTACACTATATAAAGGTGGAAATTTACATTGGAAACGTTTGGTTTAGCTGTTATAAAAGTTTGTTTTTTTAGTGCTGTAAATGCATTTTCAGCTCGCGCTGTACACATTTGCTATGAGAGGCATTATCTCATAAGGGAAATATTGGACAATCAAATTAATGACTGCCCAGGCTTCAGGATGTCTTTTTACACTATATAAAGGTGGAAATTTACATTGGAAACGTTTAGTTTAGCTGTTAATGAAGTTTCGTTTTTTTAGTGCTGGAAATTCATTGTCTGCTGGCGCTGTACACTTTTTCTAAGTGTTGCAATATCTCATGAAGGAAATACTGGACAATCAAATTAATGACTTTCCAGGCTTCAGGATGCCTTTCTACACTATATAAAGGTGGAAATTTACATTGGAAACGTTTGGTTTAGCTGTTATAAAAGTTTGGTTTTTTAGTGCTGTAAATGCATTTTCAGCTCGCGCTGTACACATTTGCTATGAGAGGCATTATCTCATAAGGGAAATATTGGACAATCAAATTAATGACTGCCCAGGCTTCAGGATGTCTTTTTACACTATATAAAGGTGGAAATTTACATTGGAAACGTTTAGTTTAGCTGTTAATGAAGTTTCGGTTTTTTAGTGCTGAAAATTCATTGTCTGCTGGCGCTGTACACTTTTTCTAAGTGTTGCAATATCTCATGAAGGAAATACTGGACAATCAAATTAATCACTTTCCAGGCTTCAGGATGCCTTTCTACACTATATAAAGGTGGAAATTTACATTGGAAACGTTTGGTTTAGCTGTTATAAAAGTTTGGTTTTTTAGTGCTGTAAATGCATTTTCAGCTCGCGCTGTACACATTTGCTATGTGAGGCATTATATCATAAGGGAAATACTGGACAATCAAATTAATGACTTCCCAGGCTTCAGGATGCCTTTTTACACTCTATAAATGTGGAAATTTACATTGGAAACGTTTGGTTTAGCTGTTAATGAAGTTTCGTTTTTTTAGTGCTGAAAATTCATTGTCTGCTGGCGCTGTACACTTTTTCTAAGTGTTGCAATATCTCATGAAGGAAATACTGGACAATCAAATTAATGACTTTCCAGGCTTCAGGATGCCTTTCTACACTATATAAAGGTGGAAATTTACATTGGAAACGTTTGGTTTAGCTGTTATAAAAGTTTGGTTTTTTAGTGCTGTAAATGCATTTTCAGCTCGCGCTGTACACATTTGCTATGAGAGGCATTATCTCATAAGGGAAATATTGGACAATCAAATTAATGACTGCCCAGGCTTCAGGATGTCTTTTTACACTATATAAAGGTGGAAATTTACATTGGAAACGTTTGGTTTAGCTGTTATAAAAGTTTGTTTTTTTAGTGCTGTAAATGCATTTTCAGCTCGCGCTGTACACATTTGCTATGAGAGGCATTATCTCATAAGGGAAATATTGGACAATCAAATTAATGACTGCCCAGGCTTCAGGATGTCTTTTTACACTATATAAAGGTGGAAATTTACATTGGAAACGTTTAGTTTAGCTGTTAATGAAGTTTCGTTTTTTTAGTGCTGGAAATTCATTGTCTGCTGGCGCTGTACACTTTTTCTAAGTGTTGCAATATCTCATGAAGGAAATACTGGACAATCAAATTAATGACTTTCCAGGCTTCAGGATGCCTTTCTACACTATATAAAGGTGGAAATTTACATTGGAAACGTTTGGTTTAGCTGTTATAAAAGTTTGGTTTTTTAGTGCTGTAAATGCATTTTCAGCTCGCGCTGTACACATTTGCTATGAGAGGCATTATCTCATAAGGGAAATATTGGACAATCAAATTAATGACTGCCCAGGCTTCAGGATGTCTTTTTACACTATATAAAGGTGGAAATTTACATTGGAAACGTTTAGTTTAGCTGTTAATGAAGTTTCGTTTTTTTAGTGCTGGAAATTCATTGTCTGCTGGCGCTGTACACTTTTTCTAAGTGTTGCAATATCTCATGAAGGAAATACTGGACAATCAAATTAAAGACTTTCCAGGCTTCAGGATGCCTTTTTACACTATATAAAGGTGGAAATTTACATTGGAAACGTTTGGTTTAGCTGTTATAAAAGTTTGGTTTTTTAGTGCTGTAAATGCATTTTCAGCTCGCGCTGTACACATTTGCTATGAGAGGCATTATCTCATAAGGGAAATATTGGACAATCAAATTAATGACTGCCCAGGCTTCAGGATGTCTTTTTACACTATATAAAGGTGGAAATTTACATTGGAAACATTTAGTTTAGCTGTTAATGAAGTTTCGTTTTTTTAGTGCTGAAAATTCATTGTCTGCTGGCGCTGTACACTTTTTCTAAGTGTTGCAATATCTCATGAAGGAAATACTGGACAATCAAATTAAAGACTTTCCAGGCTTCAGGATGCCTTTTTACACTATATAAAGGTGGAAATTTACATTGGAAACGTTTGGTTTAGCTGTTATAAAAGTTTGGTTTTTTAGTGCTGTAAATGCATTTTCAGCTCGCGCTGTACACATTTGCTATGAGAGGCATTATCTCATAAGGGAAATATTGGACAATCAAATTAATGACTGCCCAGGCTTCAGGATGTCTTTTTACACTATATAAAGGTGGAAATTTACATTGGAAACGTTTAGTTTAGCTGTTAATGAAGTTTCGTTTTTTTAGTGCTGAAAATTCATTGTCTACTGGCGCTGTACACTTTTTCTAAGTGTTGCAATATCTCATGAAGGAAATACTGGACAATCAAATTAATGACTTTCCAGGCTTCAGGATGCCTTTTTACACTATATAAAGGTGGAAATTTACATTGGAAACGTTTGGTTTAGCTGTTATAAAAGTTTGGTTTTTTAGTGCTGAAAATGCATTTTCAGCTCGCACTGTACACATTTGCTATGTGAGGCATTATCTCATAAGGGAAATACTGCACAATCAAATTAATGACTTCCCAGGCTTCAGGATGCATTTTTACACTCTATAAATGTGGAAATTTACATTGGAAACGTTTGGTTTAGCTGTTAATGAAGTTTCGTTTTTTTAGTGCTGAAAATTCATTGTCTGCTGGCGCTGGACACCTTTTCTAAGTGTTGCAATATCTCATGAAGGAAATACTGGACAATCAAATTAATGACTTTCCAGGCTTCAGGATGCCTTTCTACACTATATAAAGGTGGAAATTTACATTGGAAACGTTTGGTTTAGCTGTTATAAAAGTTTGGGTTTTTAGTGCTGTAAATGCATTTTCAGCTCGCGCTGTACACATTTGCTATGAGAGGCATTATCTCATAAGGGAAATATTGGACAATCAAATTAATGACTGCCCAGGCTTCAGGATGTCTTTTTACACTATATAAAGGTGGAAATTTACATTGGAAACGTTTAGTTTAGCTGTTAATGAAGTTTCGTTTTTTTAGTGCTGAAAATTCATTGTCTGCTGGCGCTGTACACTTTTTCTAAGTGTTGCAATATCTCATGAAGGAAATACTGGACAATCAAATTAATGACTTTCCAGGCTTCAGGATGCCTTTCTACACTATATAAAGGTAGAAATTTACATTGGAAACGTTTGGTTTAGCTGTTATAAAAGTTTGGTTTTTTAGTGCTGTAAATGCATTTTCAGCTCGCGCTGTACACATTTGCTATGAGAGGCATTATCTCATAAGGGAAATATTGGACAATCAAATTAATGACTTTCCAGGCTTCAGGATGCCTTTCTACACTATATAAAGGTGGAAATTTACATTGGAAACGTTTGGTTTAGCTGTTATAAAAGTTTGGTTTTTTAGTTCTGTAAATGCATTTTCAGCTCGCGCTGTACACATTTGCTATGAGAGGCATTATCTCATAAGGGAAATATTGGACAATCAAATTAATGACTGCCCAGGCTTCAGAATGTCTTTTTACACTATATAAAGGTGGAAATTTACATTGGAAACGTTTAGTTTAGCTGTTAATGAAGTTTCGTTTTTTTAGTGCTGAAAATTCATTGTCTGCTGGCGCTGTACACTTTTTCTAAGTGTTGCAATATCTCATGAAGGAAATACTGGACAATCAAATTAATGACTTTCCAGGCTTCAGGATGCCTTTCTACACTATATAAAGGTAGAAATTTACATTGGAAACGTTTGGTTTAGCTGTTATAAAAGTTTGGTTTTTTAGTGCTGTAAATGCATTTTCAGCTCGCGCTGTACACATTTGCTATGAGAGGCATTATCTCATAAGGGAAATATTGGACAATCAAATTAATGGCTGCCCGGGCTTCAGGATGTCTTTTTACACTATATAAAGGTGGAAATTTACATTGGAAACGTTTGGTTTAGGTGTTATATAAGTTTGGTTTTTTAGTGCTGAAAATGCATTTTCAGCTCGCACTGTACACATTTGCTATGTGAGGCATTATCTCATAAGGGAAATACTGGACAATCAAATTAATGACTTCCCAGGCTTCAGGATGCCTTTTTACACTCTATAAATGTGGAAATTTACATTGGAAACGTTTGGTTTAGCTGTTAATGAAGTTTCGTTTTTTTAGTGCTGAAAATTCATTGTCTGCTGGCGCTGTACACTTTTTCTAAGTGTTGCAATATCTCATGAAGGAAATACTGGACAATCAAATTAATGACTTTCCAGGCTTCAGGATGCCTTTCTACACTATATAAAGGTGGAAATTTAAATTGGAAACGTTTGGTTTAGCTGTTATAAAAGTTTGGTTTTTTAGAGCTGTAAATGCATTTTCAGCTCGCGCTGTACACATTTGCTATGAGAGGCATTATCTCATAAGGGAAATATTGGACAATCAAATTAATGACTGCCCAGGCTTCAGGATGTCTTTTTACACTATATAAAGGTGGAAATTTACATTGGAAACGTTTGGTTTAGCTGTTATAAAAGTTTGGTTTTTTAGTGCTGTAAATGCATTTTCAGCTCGCGCTGTACACATTTGCTATGAGAGGCATTATCTCATAAGGGAAATACTGGACAATCAAATTAATGACTTCCCAGGCTTCAGGATGCCTTTTTACACTCTATAAATGTGGAAATTTACATTGGAAACGTTTGGTTTAGCTGTTAATGAAGTTTCGTTTTTTTAGTGCTGAAAATTAATTGTCTGCTGGCGCTGTACACTTTTTCTAAGTGTTGCAATATCTCATGAAGGAAATACTGGACAATCAAATTAATGACTTTCCAGGCTTCAGGATGCCTTTCTACACTATATAAAGGTGGAAATTTACATTGGAAACGTTTGGTTTAGCTGTTATAAAAGTTTGGTTTTTTAGTGCTGTAAATGCATTTTCAGCTCGCGCTGTACACATTTGCTATGAGAGGCATTATCTCATAAGGGAAATATTGGACAATCAAATTAATGACTGCCCAGGCTTCAGGATGTCCTTTTACACTATATAAAGGTGGAAATTTACATTTGAAACGTTTGGTTTAGCTGTTATAAAAGTTTGGTTTTTTAGTGCTGAAAATGCATTTTCAGCTCGCGCTGTACACATTTGCTATGAGAGGCATTATCTCATAAGGGAAATATTGGACAATCAAATTAATGACTGCCCAGGCTTCAGGATGTCTTTTTACACTATATAAAGGTGGAAATTTACATTGGAAACGTTTGGTTTAGCTGTTATAAAAGTTTGGTTTTTTAGTGCTGTAAATGCATTTTCAGCTCGCGCTGTACACATTTGCTATGAGAGGCATTATCTCATAAGGGAAATATTGGACAATCAAATTAATGACTGCCCAGGCTTCAGGATGTCTTTTTACACTATATAAAGGTGGAAATTTACATTGGAAACGTTTGGTTTAGGTGTTATATAAGTTTGGTTTTTTAGTGCTGAAAATGCATTTTCAGCTCGCACTGTACACATTTGCTATGTGAGGCATTATCTCATAAGGGAAATACTGGACAATCAAATTAATGACTTCCCAGGCTTCAGGATGCCTTTTTACACTCTATAAATGTGGAAATTTACATTGGAAACGTTTGGTTTAGCTGTTAATGAAGTTTCGTTTTTTTAGTGCTGAAAATTCATTGTCTGGTGGCGCTGTACACTTTTTCTAAGTTTTGCAATATCTCATGTAGGAAATACTGGACAATCAAATTAATGACTTTCCAGGCTTCAGGATGCCTTTCTACACTATATAAAGGTGGAAATTTACATTGGAAACGTTTGGTTTAGCTGTTATAAAAGTTTGTTTTTTTAGTGCTGTAAATGCATTTTCAGCTCGCGCTGTACACATTTGCTATGTGAGGCATTATCTCATAAGGGAAATACTGGACAATCAAATTAATGACTGCCCAGGCTTCAGGATGTCTTTTTACACTATATAAAGGTGGAAATTTACATTGGAAACGTTTGGTTTAGCTGTTATAAAAGTTTGGTTTTTTTAGTGCTGAAAATTCATTGTCTGCTGGCGCTGTACACTTTTTCTAAGTGTTGCAATATCTCATGAAGGAAATACTGGACAATCAAATTAATGACTTTCCAGGCTCCAGGATGCCTTTCTACACTATATAAAGGTGGAAATTTACATTGGAAACGTTTGGTTTAGCTGTTATAAAAGTTTGGTGTTTTAGTGCTGTAAATGCATTTTCAGCTCGCGCTGTACACATTTGCTATGAGAGGCATTATCTCATAAGGGAAATATTGGACAATCAAATTAATGACTGCCCAGGCTTCAGGATGTCTTTTTACACTATATAAAGGTGGAAATTTACATTGGAAACGTTTAGTTTAGCTGTTAATGAAGTTTCGTTTTTTTAGTGCTGAAAATTCATTGTCTACTGGCGCTGTACACTTTTTCTAAGTGTTGCAATATCTCATGAAGGAAATACTGGACAATCAAATTAATGACTTTCCAGGCTTCAGGATGCCTTTCTACACTATATAAAGGTGGAAATTTACATTGGAAACGTTTGGTTTAGCTGTTATAAAAGTTTGGTTTTTTAGTGCTGTAAATGCATTTTCAGCTCGCGCTGTACACATTTGCTATGAGAGGCATTATCTCATAAGGGAAATATTGGACAATCAAATTAATGACTGCCCAGGCTTCAGGATGTCTTTTTACACTATATAAAGGTGGAAATTTACATTGGAAACATTTAGTTTAGCTGTTAATGAAGTTTCGTTTTTTTAGTGCTGAAAATTCATTGTCTGCTGGCGCTGTACACTTTTTCTAAGTGTTGCAATATCTCATGAAGGAAATACTGGACAATCAAATTAATGACTTTCCAGGCTTCAGGATGCCTTTCTACACTATATAAAGGTGGAAATTTACATTGGAAACGTTTGGTTTAGCTGTTATAAAAGTTTGTTTTTTTAGTGCTGTAAATGCATTTTCAGCTCGCGCTGTACACATTTGCTATGAGAGGCATTATCTCATAAGGGAAATATTGGACAATCAAATTAATGACTGCCCAGGCTTCAGGATGTCTTTTTACACTATATAAAGGTGGAAATTTACATTGGAAACGTTTGGTTTAGCTGTTATAAAAGTTTGGTTTTTTAGTGCTGTAAATGCATTTTCAGCTCGCGCTGTACACATTTGCTATGAGAGGCATTATCTCATAAGGGAAATATTGGACAATCAAATTAATGACTGCCCAGGCTTCAGGATGTCTTTTTACACTATATAAAGGTGGAAATTTACATTGGAAACGTTTGGTTTAGCTGTTATAAAAGTTTGGTTTTTTAGTGCTGAAAATGCATTTTCAGCTCGCACTGTACACATTTGCTATGTGAGGCATTATCTCATAAGGGAAATACTGGACAATCAAATTAATGACTTCCCAGGCTTCAGGATGCATTTTTACACTCTATAAATGTGGAAATTTACATTGGAAACGTTTGGTTTAGCTGTTATAAAAGTTTGTTTTTTTAGTGCTGTAAATGCATTTTCAGCTCGCGCTGTACACATTTGCTATGTGAGGCATTATCTCATAAGGGAAATACTGGACAATCAAATTAATGACTGCCCAGGCTTCAGGATGTCTTTTTACACTATATAAAGGTGGAAATTTACATTGGAAACGTTTGATTTAGCTGTTATAAAAGTTTGGTTTTTTAGTGCTGAAAATGCATTTTCAGCTCGCACTGTACACATTTGCTATGTGAGGCATTATCTCATAAGGGAAATACTGGACAATCAAATTAATGACTTCCCAGGCTTCAGGATGCCTTTTTACACTCTATAAATGTGGAAATTTACATTGGAAACGTTTGGTTTAGCTGTTAATGAAGTTTCGTTTTTTTAGTGCTGAAAATTCATTGTCTGCTGGCGCTGTACACTTTTTCTAAGTGTTGCAATATCTCATGAAGGAAATACTGGACAATCAAATTAATGACTTTCCAGGCTTCAGGATGCCTTTCTACACTATATAAAGGTGGAAATTTACATTGGAAACGTTTGGTTTAGCTGTTATAAAAGTTTGGTTTTTTAGTGCTGTAAATGCATTTTCAGCTCGCGCTGTACACATTTGCTATGAGAGGCATTATCTCATAAGGGAAATATTGGACAATCAAATTAATGACTGCCCAGGCTTCAGGATGTCTTTTTACACTATATAAAGGTGGAAATTTACATTGGAAACGTTTAGTTTAGCTGTTAATGAAGTTTCGTTTTTTTAGTGCTGGAAATTCATTGTCTGCTGGCGCTGTACACTTTTTCTAAGTGTTGCAATATCTCATGAAGGAAATACTGGACAATCAAATTAAAGACTTTCCAGGCTTCAGGATGCCTTTTTACACTATATAAAGGTGGAAATTTACATTGGAAACGTTTGGTTTAGCTGTTATAAAAGTTTGGTTTTTTAGTGCTGTAAATGCATTTTCAGCTCGCGCTGTACACATTTGCTATGAGAGGCATTATCTCATAAGGGAAATATTGGACAATCAAATTAATGACTGCCCAGGCTTCAGGATGTCTTTTTACACTATATAAAGGTGGAAATTTACATTGGAAACATTTAGTTTAGCTGTTAATGAAGTTTCGTTTTTTTAGTGCTGAAAATTCATTGTCTGCTGGCGCTGTACACTTTTTCTAAGTGTTGCAATATCTCATGAAGGAAATACTGGACAATCAAATTAATGACTTTCCAGGCTTCAGGATGCCTTTCTACACTATATAAAGGTGGAAATTTACATTGGAAACGTTTGGTTTAGCTGTTATAAAAGTTTGTTTTTTTAGTGCTGTAAATGCATTTTCAGCTCGCGCTGTACACATTTGCTATGAGAGGCATTATCTCATAAGGGAAATATTGGACAATCAAATTAATGACTGCCCAGGCTTCAGGATGTCTTTTTACACTATATAAAGGTGGAAATTTACATTGGAAACGTTTGGTTTAGCTGTTATAAAAGTTTGGTTTTTTAGTGCTGTAAATGCATTTTCAGCTCGCGCTGTACACATTTGCTATGAGAGGCATTATCTCATAAGGGAAATATTGGACAATCAAATTAATGACTGCCCAGGCTTCAGGATGTCTTTTTACACTATATAAAGGTGGAAATTTACATTGGAAACGTTTGGTTTAGCTGTTATAAAAGTTTGGTTTTTTAGTGCTGAAAATGCATTTTCAGCTCGCACTGTACACATTTGCTATGTGAGGCATTATCTCATAAGGGAAATACTGGACAATCAAATTAATGACTTCCCAGGCTTCAGGATGCATTTTTACACTCTATAAATGTGTAAATTTACATTGGAAACGTTTGGTTTAGCTGTTATAAAAGTTTGTTTTTTTAGTGCTGTAAATGCATTTTCAGCTCGCGCTGTACACATTTGCTATGTGAGGCATTATCTCATAAGGGAAATACTGGACAATCAAATTAATGACTGCCCAGGCTTCAGGATGTCTTTTTACACTATATAAAGGTGGAAATTTACATTGGAAACGTTTGGTTTAGCTGTTATAAAAGTTTGGTTTTTTAGTGCTGAAAATGCATTTTCAGCTCGCACTGTACACATTTGCTATGTGAGGCATTATCTCATAAGGGAAATACTGGACAATCAAATTAATGACTTCCCAGGCTTCAGGATGCCTTTTTACACTCTATAAATGTGGAAATTTACATTGGAAACGTTTGGTTTAGCTGTTAATGAAGTTTCGTTTTTTTAGTGCTGAAAATTCATTGTCTGCTGGCGCTGTACACTTTTTCTAAGTGTTGCAATATCTCATGAAGGAAATACTGGACAATCAAATTAATGACTTTCCAGGCTTCAGGATGCCTTTCTACACTATATAAAGGTGGAAATTTACATTGGAAACGTTTGGTTTAGCTGTTATAAAAGTTTGGTTTTTTAGTGCTGTAAATGCATTTTCAGCTCGCGCTGTACACATTTGCTATGAGAGGCATTATCTCATAAGGGAAATATTGGACAATCAAATTAATGACTGCCCAGGCTTCAGGATGTCTTTTTACACTATATAAAGGTGGAAATTTACATTGGAAACGTTTAGTTTAGCTGTTAATGAAGTTTCGTTTTTTTAGTGCTGGAAATTCATTGTCTGCTGGCGCTGTACACTTTTTCTAAGTGTTGCAATATCTCATGAAGGAAATACTGGACAATCAAATTAAAGACTTTCCAGGCTTCAGGATGCCTTTTTACACTATATAAAGGTGGAAATTTACATTGGAAACGTTTGGTTTAGCTGTTATAAAAGTTTGGTTTTTTAGTGCTGTAAATGCATTTTCAGCTCGCGCTGTACACATTTGCTATGAGAGGCATTATCTCATAAGGGAAATATTGGACAATCAAATTAATGACTGCCCAGGCTTCAGGATGTCTTTTTACACTATATAAAGGTGGAAATTTACATTGGAAACATTTAGTTTAGCTGTTAATGAAGTTTCGTTTTTTTAGTGCTGAAAATTCATTGTCTGCTGGCGCTGTACACTTTTTCTAAGTGTTGCAATATCTCATGAAGGAAATACTGGACAATCAAATTAATGACTTTCCAGGCTTCAGGATGCCTTTCTACACTATATAAAGGTGGAAATTTACATTGGAAACGTTTGGTTTAGCTGTTATAAAAGTTTGTTTTTTTAGTGCTGTAAATGCATTTTCAGCTCGCGCTGTACACATTTGCTATGAGAGGCATTATCTCATAAGGGAAATATTGGACAATCAAATTAATGACTGCCCAGGCTTCAGGATGTCTTTTTACACTATATAAAGGTGGAAATTTACATTGGAAACGTTTGGTTTAGCTGTTATAAAAGTTTGGTTTTTTAGTGCTGTAAATGCATTTTCAGCTCGCGCTGTACACATTTGCTATGAGAGGCATTATCTCATAAGGGAAATATTGGACAATCAAATTAATGACTGCCCAGGCTTCAGGATGTCTTTTTACACTATATAAATGTGGAAATTTACATTGGAAACGTTTGGTTTAGCTGTTATAAAAGTTTGTTTTTTTAGTGCTGTAAATGCATTTTCAGCTCGCGCTGTACACATTTGCTATGTGAGGCATTATCTCATAAGGGAAATACTGGACAATCAAATTAATGACTGCCCAGGCTTCAGGATGTCTTTTTACACTATATAAAGGTGGAAATTTACATTGGAAACGCTTGGTTTAGCTGTTATAAAAGTTTGGTTTTTTAGTGCTGAAAATGCATTTTCAGCTCGCACTGTACACATTTGCTATGTGAGGCATTATCTCATAAGGGAAATACTGGACAATCAAATTAATGACTTCCCAGGCTTCAGGATGCCTTTTTACACTCTATAAATGTGGAAATTTACATTGGAAACGTTTGGTTTAGCTGTTAATGAAGTTTCGTTTTTTTAGTGCTGAAAATTCATTGTCTGCTGGCGCTGTACACTTTTTCTAAGTGTTGCAATATCTCATGAAGGAAATACTGGACAATCAAATTAATGACTTTCCAGGCTTCAGGATGCATTTTTACACTCTATAAATGTGGAAATTTACATTGGAAACGTTTGGTTTAGCTGTTATAAAAGTTTGTTTTTTTAGTGCTGTAAATGCATTTTCAGCTCGCGCTGTACACATTTGCTATGTGAGGCATTATCTCATAAGGGAAATACTGGACAATCAAATTAATGACTGCCCAGGCTTCAGGATGTCTTTTTACACTATATAAAGGTGGAAATTTACATTGGAAACGTTTGGTTTAGCTGTTATAAAAGTTTGGTTTTTTAGTGCTGAAAATGCATTTTCAGCTCGCACTGTACACATTTGCTATGTGAGGCATTATCTCATAAGGGAAATACTGGACAATCAAATTAATGACTTCCCAGGCTTCAGGATGCCTTTTTACACTCTATAAATGTGGAAATTTACATTGGAAACGTTTGGTTTAGCTGTTAATGAAGTTTCGTTTTTTTAGTGCTGAAAATTCATTGTCTGCTGGCGCTGTACACTTTTTCTAAGTGTTGCAATATCTCATGAAGGAAATACTGGACAATCAAATTAATGACTTTCCAGGCTTCAGGATGCCTTTCTACACTATATAAAGGTGGAAATTTACATTGGAAACGTTTGGTTTAGCTGTTATAAAAGTTTGGTTTTTTAGTGCTGTAAATGCATTTTCAGCTCGCGCTGTACACATTTGCTATGAGAGGCATTATCTCATAAGGGAAATATTGGACAATCAAATTAATGACTGCCCAGGCTTCAGGATGTCTTTTTACACTATATAAAGGTGGAAATTTACATTGGAAACGTTTAGTTTAGCTGTTAATGAAGTTTCGTTTTTTTAGTGCTGGAAATTCATTGTCTGCTGGCGCTGTACACTTTTTCTAAGTGTTGCAATATCTCATGAAGGAAATACTGGACAATCAAATTAAAGACTTTCCAGGCTTCAGGATGCCTTTTTACACTATATAAAGGTGGAAATTTACATTGGAAACGTTTGGTTTAGCTGTTATAAAAGTTTGGTTTTTTAGTGCTGTAAATGCATTTTCAGCTCGCGCTGTACACATTTGCTATGAGAGGCATTATCTCATAAGGGAAATATTGGACAATCAAATTAATGACTGCCCAGGCTTCACAGGATGTCTTTTTACACTATATAAAGGTGGAAATTTACATTGGAAACATTTAGTTTAGCTGTTAATGAAGTTTCGTTTTTTTAGTGCTGAAAATTCATTGTCTGCTGGCGCTGTACACTTTTTCTAAGTGTTGCAATATCTCATGAAGGAAATACTGGACAATCAAATTAATGACTTTCCAGGCTTCAGGATGCCTTTCTACACTATATAAAGGTGGAAATTTACATTGGAAACGTTTGGTTTAGCTGTTATAAAAGTTTGTTTTTTTAGTGCTGTAAATGCATTTTCAGCTCGCGCTGTACACATTTGCTATGAGAGGCATTATCTCATAAGGGAAATATTGGACAATCAAATTAATGACTGCCCAGGCTTCAGGATGTCTTTTTACACTATATAAAGGTGGAAATTTACATTGGAAACGTTTGGTTTAGCTGTTATAAAAGTTTGGTTTTTTAGTGCTGTAAATGCATTTTCAGCTCGCACTGTACACATTTGCTATGTGAGGCATTATCTCATAAGGGAAATACTGGACAATCAAATTAATGACTTCCCAGGCTTCAGGATGCATTTTTACACTCTATAAATGTGGAAATTTACATTGGAAACGTTTGGTTTAGCTGTTATAAAAGTTTGTTTTTTTAGTGCTGTAAATGCATTTTCAGCTCGCGCTGTACACATTTGCTATGTGAGGCATTATCTCATAAGGGAAATACTGGACAATCAAATTAATGACTGCCCAGGCTTCAGGATGTCTTTTTACACTATATAAAGGTGGAAATTTACATTGGAAACGTTTGGTTTAGCTGTTATAAAAGTTTGGTTTTTTAGTGCTGAAAATGCATTTTCAGCTCGCACTGTACACATTTGCTATGTGAGGCATTATCTCATAAGGGAAATACTGGACAATCAAATTAATGACTTCCCAGGCTTCAGGATGCCTTTTTACACTCTATAAATGTGGAAATTTACATTGGAAACGTTTGGTTTAGCTGTTAATGAAGTTTCGTTTTTTTAGTGCTGAAAATTCATTGTCTGCTGGCGCTGTACACTTTTTCTAAGTGTTGCAATATCTCATGAAGGAAATACTGGACAATCAAATTAATGACTTTCCAGGCTTCAGGATGCCTTTCTACACTATATAAAGGTGGAAATTTACATTGGAAACGTTTGGTTTAGCTGTTATAAAAGTTTGGTTTTTTAGTGCTGTAAATGCATTTTCAGCTCGCGCTGTACACATTTGCTATGAGAGGCATTATCTCATAAGGGAAATATTGGACAATCAAATTAATGGCTGCCCAGGCTTCAGGATGTCTTTTTACACTATATAAAGGTGGAAATTTACATTGGAAACGTTTAGTTTAGCTGTTAATGAAGTTTCGGTTTTTTAGTGCTGGAAATTCATTGTCTGCTGGCGCTGTACACTTTTTCTAAGTGTTGCAATATCTCATGAAGGAAATACTGGACAATCAAATTAAAGACTTTCCAGGCTTCAGGATGCCTTTTTACACTATATAAAGGTGGAAATTTACATTGGAAACGTTTGGTTTAGCTGTTATAAAAGTTTGGTTTTTTAGTGCTGTAAATGCATTTTCAGCTCGCGCTGTACACATTTGCTATGAGAGGCATTATCTCATAAGGGAAATATTGGACAATCAAATTAATGACTGCCCAGGCTTCAGGATGTCTTTTTACACTATATAAAGGTGGAAATTTACATTGGAAACATTTAGTTTAGCTGTTAATGAAGTTTCGTTTTTTTAGTGCTGAAAATTCATTGTCTGCTGGCGCTGTACACTTTTTCTAAGTGTTGCAATATCTCATGAAGGAAATACTGGACAATCAAATTAATGACTTTCCAAGCTTCAGGATGCCTTTCTACACTATATAAAGGTGGAAATTTACATTGGAAACGTTTGGTTTAGCAGTTATAAAAGTTTGGTTTTTTAGTGCTGTAAATGCATTTTCAGCTCGCGCTGTACACATTTGCTATGAGAGGCATTATCTCATAAGGGAAATATTGGACAATCAAATTAATGACTGCCCAGGCTTCAGGATGTCTTTTTACACTATATAAAGGTGGAAATTTACATTGGAAACGTTTGGTTTAGCTGTTATAAAAGTTTGGTTTTTTAGTGCTGTAAATGCATTTTCAGCTCGCGCTGTACACATTTGCTATGAGAGGCATTATCTCATAAGGGAAATATTGGACAATCAAATTAATGGCTGCCCGGGCTTCAGGATGTCTTTTTACACTATATAAAGGTGGAAATTTACATTGGAAACGTTTAGTTTAGCTGTTAATGAAGTTTCGTTTTTTTAGTGCTGAAAATTCATTGTCTGCTGGCGCTGTACACTTTTTCTAAATGTTGCAATATCTCATGAAGGAAATACTGGACAATCAAATTAATGACTTTCCAGGCTTCAGGATGCCTTTCTACACTATATAAAGGTGGAAATTTACATTGGAAACGTTTGGTTTAGCTGTTATAAAAGTTTGGTTTTTTAGTGCTGTAAATGCATTTTCAGCTCGCGCTGTACACATTTGCTATGAGAGGCATTATCTCATAAGGGAAATATTGGACAATCAAATTAATGACTGCCCAGGCTTCAGGATGTCTTTTTACACTATATAAAGGAGGAAATTTACATTGGAAACGTTTGGTTTAGGTGTTATAAAAGTTTGGTTTTTTAGTGCTGAAAATGCATTTTCAGCTCGCGCTGTACACATTTGCAATGAGAGGCATTATCTCATAAGGGAAATACTGGACAATCAAATTAATGACTTCCCAGGCTTCAGGATGCCTTTTTACACTCTATAAATGTGGAAATTTACATTGGAAACGTTTGGTTTAGCTGTTAATGAAGTTTCGTTTTTTTTAGTGTTGAAAATTCGTTGTCTGCTGGCGCTGTACACTTTTTCTAAGTGTTGCAATATCTCATGAAGGAAATACTGGACAATCAAATTAATGACTTTCCAGGCTTCAGGATGCCTTTCTACACTATATAAAGGTGGAAATTTACATTGGAAACGTTTGGTTTAGCTGTTATAAAAGTTTGGTTTTTTAGTGCTGTAAATGCATTTTCAGCTCGCGCTGTACACATTTGCTATGAGAGGCATTATCTCATAAGGGAAATATTGGACAATCAAATTAATGACTGCCCAGGCTTCAGGATGTCTTTTTACACTATATAAAGGTGGAAATTTACATTGGAAACGTTTGGTTTAGCTGTTATAAAAGTTTGTTTTTTTAGTGCTGTAAATGCATTTTCAGCTCGCACTGTACACATTTGCTATGAGAGGCATTATCTCATAAGGGAAATATTGGACAATCAAATTAATGACTGCCCAGGCTTCAGGATGTCTTTTTACACTATATAAAGGTGGAAATTTACATTGGAAACGTTTACTTTAGCTGTTAATGAAGTTTCGTTTATTTAGTGCTGAAAATTCATTGTCTGCTGGCGCTGTACACTTTTTCTAAGTGTTGCAATATCTCATGAAGGAAATACTGGACAATCAAATTAATGACTTTCCAGGCTTCAGGATGCCTTTCTACACTATATAAAGGTGGAAATTTACATTGGAAACGTTTGGTTTAGCTGTTATAAAAGTTTGTTTTTTTAGTGCTGTAAATGCATTTTCAGCTCGCACTGTACACATTTGCTATGTGAGGCATTATCTCATAAGGGAAATACTGGACAATCAAATTAATGACTTCCCAGGCTTCAGGATGCCTTTTTACACTCTATAAATGTGGAAATTTACATTGGAAACGTTTGGTTTAGCTGTTAATGAAGTTTCGTTTTTTTAGTGCTGAAAATTCATTGTCTGCTGGCGCTGTACACTTTTTCTAAGTGTTGCAATATCTCATGAAGGAAATACTGGACAATCAAATTAATGACTTTCCAGGCTTCAGGATGCCTTTCTACACTATATAAAGGTGGAAATTTATATTGGAAACGTTTGGTTTAGCTGTTATAAAAGTTTGGTTTTTTAGTGCTGTAAATGCATTTTCAGCTCGCGCTGTACACATTTGCTATGAGAGGCATTATCTCATAAGGGAAATATTGGACAATCAAATTAATGACTGCCCAGGCTTCAGGATGTCTTTTTACACTATATAAAGGTGGAAATTTACATTGGAAACGTTTGGTTTAGCTGTTATAAAAGTTTGTTTTTTTAGTGCTGTAAATGCATTTTCAGCTCGCACTGTACACATTTGCTATGAGAGGCATTATCTCATAAGGGAAATATTGGACAATCAAATTAATGACTGCCCAGGCTTAAGGATGTCTTTTTACACTATATAAAGGTGGAAATTTACATTGGAAACGTTTACTTTAGCTGTTAATGAAGTTTCGTTTATTTAGTGCTGAAAATTCATTGTCTGCTGGCGCTGTACACTTTTTCTAAGTGTTGCAATATCTCATGAAGGAAATACTGGACAATCAAATTAATGACTTTCCAGGCTTCAGGATGCCTTTCTACACTATATAAAGGTGGAAATTTACATTGGAAACGTTTGGTTTAGCTGTTATAAAAGTTTGTTTTTTTAGTGCTGTAAATGCATTTTCAGCTCGCACTGTACACATTTGCTATGTGAGGCATTATCTCATAAGGGAAATACTGGACAATCAAATTAATGACTTCCCAGGCTTCAGGATGCCTTTTTACACTCTATAAATGTGGAAATTTACATTGGAAACGTTTGGTTTAGCTGTTAATGAAGTTTCGTTTTTTTAGTGCTGAAAATTCATTGTCTGCTGGCGCTGTACACTTTTTCTAAGTGTTGCAATATCTCATGAAGGAAATACTGGACAATCAAATTAATGACTTTCCAGGCTTCAGGATGCCTTTCTACACTATATAAAGGTGGAAATTTACATTGGAAACGTTTGGTTTAGCTGTTATAAAAGTTTGGTTTTTTAGTGCTGTAAATGCATTTTCAGCTCGCGCTGTACACATTTGCTATGAGAGGCATTATCTCATAAGGGAAATATTGGACAATCAAATTAATGACTGCCCAGGCTTCAGGATGTCTTTTTACACTATATAAAGGTGGAAATTTACATTGGAAACGTTTGGTTTAGCTGTTATAAAAGTTTGTTTTTTTAGTGCTGTAAATGCATTTTCAGCTCGCACTGTACACATTTGCTATGAGAGGCATTATCTCATAAGGGAAATATTGGACAATCAAATTAATGACTGCCCAGGCTTCAGGATGTCTTTTTACACTATATAAGGGTGGAAATTTACATTGGAAACGTTTAGTTTAGCTGTTAATGAAGTTTCGTTTTTTTAGTGCTGAAAATTCATTGTCTGCTGGCGCTGTACACATTTGCTATGTGAGGCATTATCTCATAAGGGAAATACTGGACAATCAAATTAATGACTGCCCAGGCTTCAGGATGTCTTTTTACACTATATAAAGGTGGAAATTTACATTGGAAACGTTTGGTTTAGCTGTTATAAAAGTTTGGTTTTTTAGTGCTGAAAATGCATTTTCAGCTCGCACTGTACACATTTGCTATGTGAGGCATTATCTCATAAGGGAAATACTGGACAATCAAATTAATGACTGCCCAGGCTTCAGGATGCCTTTTTACACTCTATAAATGTGGAAATTTACATTGGAAACGTTTGGTTTAGCTGTTAATGAAGTTTCGTTTTTTTAGTGCTGAAAATTCATTGTCTGCTGGCGCTGTACACTTTTTCTAAGTGTTGCAATATCTCATGAAGGAAATACTGGACAATCAAATTAATGACTTTCCAGGCTTCAGGATGCCTTTCTACACTATATAAAGGTGGAAATTTATATTGGAAACGTTTGGTTTAGCTGTTATAAAAGTTTGGTTTTTTAGTGCTGTAAATGCATTTTCAGCTCGCGCTGTACACATTTGCTATGAGAGGCATTATCTCATAAGGGAAATATTGGACAATCAAATTAATGACTGCCCAGGCTTCAGGATGTCTTTTTACACTATATAAAGGTGGAAATTTACATTGGAAACGTTTGGTTTAGCTGTTATAAAAGTTTGTTTTTTTAGTGCTGTAAATGCATTTTCAGCTCGCACTGTACACATTTGCTATGAGAGGCATTATCTCATAAGGGAAATATTGGACAATCAAATTAATGACTGCCCAGGCTTAAGGATGTCTTTTTACACTATATAAAGGTGGAAATTTACATTGGAAACGTTTACTTTAGCTGTTAATGAAGTTTCGTTTATTTAGTGCTGAAAATTCATTGTCTGCTGGCGCTGTACACTTTTTCTAAGTGTTGCAATATCTCATGAAGGAAATACTGGACAATCAAATTAATGACTTTCCAGGCTTCAGGATGCCTTTCTACACTATATAAAGGTGGAAATTTACATTGGAAACGTTTGGTTTAGCTGTTATAAAAGTTTGTTTTTTTAGTGCTGTAAATGCATTTTCAGCTCGCACTGTACACATTTGCTATGTGAGGCATTATCTCATAAGGGAAATACTGGACAATCAAATTAATGACTTCCCAGGCTTCAGGATGCCTTTTTACACTCTATAAATGTGGAAATTTACATTGGAAACGTTTGGTTTAGCTGTTAATGAAGTTTCGTTTTTTTAGTGCTGAAAATTCATTGTCTGCTGGCGCTGTACACTTTTTCTAAGTGTTGCAATATCTCATGAAGGAAATACTGGACAATCAAATTAATGACTTTCCAGGCTTCAGGATGCCTTTCTACACTATATAAAGGTGGAAATTTACATTGGAAACGTTTGGTTTAGCTGTTATAAAAGTTTGGTTTTTTAGTGCTGTAAATGCATTTTCAGCTCGCGCTGTACACATTTGCTATGAGAGGCATTATCTCATAAGGGAAATATTGGACAATCAAATTAATGACTGCCCAGGCTTCAGGATGTCTTTTTACACTATATAAAGGTGGAAATTTACATTGGAAACGTTTGGTTTAGCTGTTATAAAAGTTTGTTTTTTTAGTGCTGTAAATGCATTTTCAGCTCGCACTGTACACATTTGCTATGAGAGGCATTATCTCATAAGGGAAATATTGGACAATCAAATTAATGACTGCCCAGGCTTCAGGATGTCTTTTTACACTATATAAGGGTGGAAATTTACATTGGAAACGTTTAGTTTAGCTGTTAATGAAGTTTCGTTTTTTTAGTGCTGAAAATTCATTGTCTGCTGGCGCTGTACACATTTGCTATGTGAGGCATTATCTCATAAGGGAAATACTGGACAATCAAATTAATGACTGCCCAGGCTTCAGGATGTCTTTTTACACTATATAAAGGTGGAAATTTACATTGGAAACGTTTGGTTTAGCTGTTATAAAAGTTTGGTTTTTTAGTGCTGAAAATGCATTTTCAGCTCGCACTGTACACATTTGCTATGTGAGGCATTATCTCATAAGGGAAATACTGGACAATCAAATTAATGACTGCCCAGGCTTCAGGATGCCTTTTTACACTCTATAAATGTGGAAATTTACATTGGAAACGTTTGGTTTAGCTGTTAATGAAGTTTCGTTTTTTTAGTGCTGAAAATTCATTGTCTGCTGGCGCTGTACACTTTTTCTAAGTGTTGCAATATCTCATGAAGGAAATACTGGACAATCAAATTAATGACTTTCCAGGCTTCAGGATGCCTTTCTACACTATATAAAGGTGGAAATTTACAATTGAAACGTTTGGTTTAGCTGTTATAAAAGTTTGGTTTTTTAGTGCTGTAAATGCATTTTCAGCTCGCGCTGTACACATTTGCTATGAGAGGCATTATCTCATAAGGGAAATATTGGACAATCAAATTAATGACTGCCCAGGCTTCAGGATGTCTTTTTACACTATATAAAGGTGGAAATTTACATTGGAAACGTTTGGTTTAGCTGTTATAAAAGTTTGGTTTTTTAGTGCTGAAAATGCATTTTCAGCTCGCACTGTACACATTTGCTATGTGAGGCATTATCTCATAAGGGAAATACTGGACAATCAAATTAATGACTTCCCAGGCTTCAGGATGCCTTTTTACACTCTATAAATGTGGAAATTTACATTGGAAACGTTTGGTTTAGCTGTTAATGAAGTTTCGTTTTTTTAGTGCTGAAAATTCATTATCTGCTGGCGCTGTACACTTTTTCTAAGTGTTGCAATATCTCATGAAGGAAATACTGGACAATCAAATTAATGACTTTCCAGGCTTCAGGATGCCTTTCTACACTATATAAAGGTGGAAATTTACATTGGAAACGTTTGGTTTAGCTGTTAATGAAGTTTCGTTTTTTTTAGTGCTGAAAATTCATTGTCTGCTGGCGCTGTACACTTTTTCTAAGTGTTGCAATATCTCATGAAGGAAATACTGGACAATCAAATTAATGACTTTCCAGGCTTCAGGATGCCTTTCTACACTATAAAGGTGGAAATTTACATTGGAAACGTTTGGTTTAGCTGTTATAAAAGTTTGGTTTTTTAGTGCTGTAAATGCATTTTCAGCTCGCGCTGTACACATTTGCTATGAGAGGCATTATCTCATAAGGGAAATATTGGACAATCAAATTAATGACTGCCCAGGCTTCAGGATGTCTTTTTACACTATATAAAGGTGGACATTTACATTGGAAACGTTTAGTTCAGCTGTTAATAAAGTTTCGTTTTTTTAGTGCTGAAAATTCATTGTCTGCTGGCGCTGTACACTTTTTCTAAGTGTTGCAATATCTCATGAAGGAAATACTGGACAATCAAATTAATGACTTTCCAGGCTTCAGGATGCCTTTCTACACTATATAAAGGTGGAAATTTACATTGGAAACGTTTGGTTTAGCTGTTATAAAAGTTTGGGTTTTTAGTGCTGTAAATGCATTTTCAGCTCGCGCTGTACACATTTGCTATGAGAGGCATTATCTCATAAGGGAAATATTGGACAATCAAATTAATGACTGCCCAGGCTTCAGGATGTCTTTTTACACTATATAAAGGTTGAAATTTACATTGGAAACGTTTGGTTTAGCTGTTATAAAAGTTTGGTTTTTTAGTGCTGTAAATGCATTTTCAGCTCGCGCTGTACACATTTGCTATGAGAGGCATTATCTCATAAGGGAAATATTGGACAATCAAATTAATGACTGCCCAGGCTTCAGGATGTCTTTTTACACTATATAAAGGTGGAAATTTACATTGGAAACATTTAGTTTAGCTGTTAATGAAGTTTCGTTTTTTTAGTGCTGAAAATTCATTGTCTGCTGGCGCTGTACACTTTTTCTAAGTGTTGCAATATCTCATGAAGGAAATACTGGACAATCAAATTAATGACTTTCCAGGCTTCAGGATGCCTTTCTACACTATATAAAGGTGGAAATTTACATTGGAAACGTTTGGTTTAGCTGTTATAAAAGTTTGTTTTTTTAGTGCTGTAAATGCATTTTCAGCTCGCGCTGTACACATTTGCTATGAGAGGCATTATCTCATAAGGGAAATATTGGACAATCAAATTAATGACTGCCCAGGCTTCAGGATGTCTTTTTACACTATATAAAGGTGGAAATTTACATTGGAAACATTTAGTTTAGCTGTTAATGAAGTTTCGTTTTTTTAGTGCTGAAAATTCATTGTCTGCTGGCGCTGTACACTTTTTCTAAGTGTTGCAATATCTCATGAAGGAAATACTGGACAATCAAATTAATGACTTTCCAGGCTTCAGGATGCCTTTCTACACTATATAAAGGTGGAAATTTACATTGGAAACGTTTGGTTTAGCTGTTATAAAAGTTTGTTTTTTTAGTGCTGTAAATGCATTTTCAGCTCGCGCTGTACACATTTGCTATGAGAGGCATTATCTCATAAGGGAAATATTGGACAATCAAATTAATGACTGCCCAGGCTTCAGGATGTCTTTTTACACTATATAAAGGTGGAAATTTACATTGGAAACGTTTGGTTTAGCTGTTATAAAAGTTTGGTTTTTTAGTGCTGTAAATGCATTTTCAGCTCGCGCTGTACACATTTGCTATGAGAGGCATTATCTCATAAGGGAAATATTGGACAATCAAATTAATGACTGCCCAGGCTTCAGGATGTCTTTTTACACTATATAAAGGTGGAAATTTACATTGGAAACGTTTGGTTTAGCTGTTATAAAAGTTTGGTTTTTTAGTGCTGAAAATGCATTTTCAGCTCGCACTGTACACATTTGCTATGTGAGGCATTATCTCATAAGGGAAATACTGGACAATCAAATTAATGACTGCCCAGGCTTCAGGATGCCTTTTTACACTCTATAAATGTGGAAATTTACATTGGAAACGTTTGGTTTAGCTGTTAATGAAGTTTCGTTTTTTTAGTGCTGAAAATTCATTGTCTGCTGGCGCTGTACACTTTTTCTAAGTGTTGCAATATCTCATGAAGGAAATACTGGACAATCAAATTAATGACTGCCCAGGCTTCAGAATGTCTTTTTACACTATATAAAGGTGGAAATTTACATTGGAAACGTTTGGTTTAGCTGTTATAAAAGTTTGGTTTTTTAGTGCTGAAAATGCATTTTCAGCTCGCACTGTACACATTTGCTATGTGAGGCATTATCTCATAAGGGAAATACTGGACAATCAAATTAATGACTTCCCAGGCTTCAGGATGCCTTTTTACACTCTATAAATGTGGAAATTTACATTGGAAACGTTTGGTTTAGCTGTTAATGAAGTTTCGTTTTTTTAGTGCTGAAAATTCATTGTCTGCTGGCGCTGTACACTTTTTCTAAGTGTTGCAATATCTCATGAAGGAAATACTGGACAATCAAATTAATGACTTTCCAGGCTTCAGGATGCCTTTCTACACTATATAAAGGTGGAAATTTACATTGGAAACGTTTGGTTTAGCTGTTATAAAAGTTTGGTTTTTTAGTGCTGTAAATGCATTTTCAGCTCGCGCTGTACACATTTGCTATGAGAGGCATTATCTCATAAGGGAAATATTGGACAATCAAATTAATGACTGCCCAGGCTTCAGGATGTCTTTTTACACTATATAAAGGTGGAAATTTACATTGGAAACGTTTAGTTTAGCTGTTAATGAAGTTTCGTTTTTTTAGTGCTGAAAATTCATTGTCTGCTGGCGCTGTACACTTTTTCTAAGTGTTGCAATATCTCATGAAGGAAATACTGGACAATCAAATTAAAGACTTTCCAGGCTTCAGGATGCCTTTTTACACTATATAAAGGTGGAAATTTACATTGGAAACGTTTGGTTTAGCTGTTATAAAAGTTTGGTTTTTTAGTGCTGTAAATGCATTTTCAGCTCGCGCTGTACACATTTGCTATGAGAGGCATTATCTCATAAGGGAAATATTGGACAATCAAATTAATGACTGCCCAGGCTTCAGGATGTCTTTTTACACTATATAAAGGTGGAAATTTACATTGGAAACATTTAGTTTAGCTGTTAATGAAGTTTCGTTTTTTTAGTGCTGAAAATTCATTGTCTGCTGGCGCTGTACACTTTTTCTAAGTGTTGCAATATCTCATGAAGGAAATACTGGACAATCAAATTAATGACTTTCCAGGCTTCAGGATGCCTTTCTACACTATATAAAGGTGGAAATTTACATTGGAAACGTTTGGTTTAGCTGTTATAAAAGTTTGTTTTTTTAGTGCTGTAAATGCATTTTCAGCTCGCGCTGTACACATTTGCTATGAGAGGCATTATCTCATAAGGGAAATATTGGACAATCAAATTAATGACTGCCCAGGCTTCAGGATGTCTTTTTACACTATATAAAGGTGGAAATTTACATTGGAAACGTTTGGTTTAGCTGTTATAAAAGTTTGGTTTTTTAGTGCTGTAAATGCATTTTCAGCTCGCGCTGTACACATTTGCTATGAGAGGCATTATCTCATAAGGGAAATATTGGACAATCAAATTAATGGCTGCCCGGGCTTCAGGATGTCTTTTTACACTATATAAAGGTGGAAATTTACATTGGAAACGTTTAGTTTAGCTGTTAATGAAGTTTCGTTTTTTTAGTGCTGAAAATTCATTGTCTGCTGGCGCTGTACACTTTTTCTAAATGTTGCAATATCTCATGAAGGAAATACTGGACAATCAAATTAATGACTTTCCAGGCTTCAGGATGCCTTTCTACACTATATAAAGGTGGAAATTTACATTGGAAACGTTTGGTTTAGCTGTTATAAAAGTTTGTTTTTTTAGTGCTGTAAATGCATTTTCAGCTCGCGCTGTACACATTTGCTATGAGAGGCATTATCTCATAAGGGAAATATTGGACAATCAAATTAATGACTGCCCAGGCTTCAGGATGTCTTTTTACACTATATAAAGGTGGAAATTTACATTGGAAACGTTTGGTTTAGCTGTTATAAAAGTTTGGTTTTTTAGTGCTGAAAATGCATTTTCAGCTCGCACTGTACACATTTGCTATGTGAGGCATTATCTCATAAGGGAAATATTGGACAATCAAATTAATGACTGCCCAGGCTTAAGGATGTCTTTTTACACTATATAAAGGTGGAAATTTACATTGGAAACGTTTACTTTAGCTGTTAATGAAGTTTCGTTTATTTAGTGCTGAAAATTCATTGTCTGCTGGCGCTGTACACTTTTTCTAAGTGTTGCAATATCTCATGAAGGAAATACTGGACAATCAAATTAATGACTTTCCAGGCTTCAGGATGCCTTTCTACACTATATAAAGGTGGAAATTTACATTGGAAACGTTTGGTTTAGCTGTTATAAAAGTTTGTTTTTTTAGTGCTGTAAATGCATTTTCAGCTCGCACTGTACACATTTGCTATGTGAGGCATTATCTCATAAGGGAAATACTGGACAATCAAATTAATGACTTCCCAGGCTTCAGGATGCCTTTTTACACTCTATAAATGTGGAAATTTACATTGGAAACGTTTGGTTTAGCTGTTAATGAAGTTTCGTTTTTTTAGTGCTGAAAATTCATTGTCTGCTGGCGCTGTACACTTTTTCTAAGTGTTGCAATATCTCATGAAGGAAATACTGGACAATCAAATTAATGACTTTCCAGGCTTCAGGATGCCTTTCTACACTATATAAAGGTGGAAATTTACATTGGAAACGTTTGGTTTAGCTGTTATAAAAGTTTGGTTTTTTAGTGCTGTAAATGCATTTTCAGCTCGCGCTGTACACATTTGCTATGAGAGGCATTATCTCATAAGGGAAATATTGGACAATCAAATTAATGACTGCCCAGGCTTCAGGATGTCTTTTTACACTATATAAAGGTGGAAATTTACATTGGAAACGTTTGGTTTAGCTGTTATAAAAGTTTGTTTTTTTAGTGCTGTAAATGCATTTTCAGCTCGCACTGTACACATTTGCTATGAGAGGCATTATCTCATAAGGGAAATATTGGACAATCAAATTAATGACTGCCCAGGCTTCAGGATGTCTTTTTACACTATATAAGGGTGGAAATTTACATTGGAAACGTTTAGTTTAGCTGTTAATGAAGTTTCGTTTTTTTAGTGCTGAAAATTCATTGTCTGCTGGCGCTGTACACATTTGCTATGTGAGGCATTATCTCATAAGGGAAATACTGGACAATCAAATTAATGACTGCCCAGGCTTCAGGATGTCTTTTTACACTATATAAAGGTGGAAATTTACATTGGAAACGTTTGGTTTAGCTGTTATAAAAGTTTGGTTTTTTAGTGCTGAAAATGCA
The DNA here is from genome assembly GCF_059441095.1 of Idiotropiscis lumnitzeri. NCBI lineage: Eukaryota > Metazoa > Chordata > Actinopteri > Syngnathiformes > Syngnathidae > Idiotropiscis > Idiotropiscis lumnitzeri. The sequence goes on from NW_028283624.1 coordinate 131,629, forward strand.
TTTTCAGCTCGCACTGTACACATTTGCTATGTGAGGCATTATCTCATAAGGGAAATACTGGACAATCAAATTAATGACTGCCCAGGCTTCAGGATGCCTTTTTACACTCTATAAATGTGGAAATTTACATTGGAAACGTTTGGTTTAGCTGTTAATGAAGTTTCGTTTTTTTAGTGCTGAAAATTCATTGTCTGCTGGCGCTGTACACTTTTTCTAAGTGTTGCAATATCTCATGAAGGAAATACTGGACAATCAAATTAATGACTTTCCAGGCTTCAGGATGCCTTTCTACACGATATAAAGGTGGAAATTTACAATTGAAACGTTTGGTTTAGCTGTTATAAAAGTTTGGTTTTTTAGTGCTGTAAATGCATTTTCAGCTCGCGCTGTACACATTTGCTATGAGAGGCATTATCTCATAAGGGAAATATTGGACAATCAAATTAATGACTGCCCAGGCTTCAGGATGTCTTTTTACACTATATAAAGGTGGAAATTTACATTGGAAACGTTTGGTTTAGCTGTTATAAAAGTTTGGTTTTTTAGTGCTGAAAATGCATTTTCAGCTCGCACTGTACACATTTGCTATGTGAGGCATTATCTCATAAGGGAAATACTGGACAATCAAATTAATGACTTCCCAGGCTTCAGGATGCCTTTTTACACTCTATAAATGTGGAAATTTACGTTGGAAACGTTTGGTTTAGCTGTTAATGAAGTTTCGTTTTTTTAGTGCTGAAAATTCATTATCTGCTGGCGCTGTACACTTTTTCTAAGTGTTGCAATATCTCATGAAGGAAATACTGGACAATCAAATTAATGACTTTCCAGGCTTCAGGATGCCTTTCTACACTATATAAAGGTGGAAATTTACATTGGAAACGTTTGGTTTAGCTGTTAATGAAGTTTCGTTTTTTTTAGTGCTGAAAATTCATTGTCTGCTGGCGCTGTACACTTTTTCTAAGTGTTGCAATATCTCATGAAGGAAATACTGGACAATCAAATTAATGACTTTCCAGGCTTCAGGATGCCTTTCTACACTATATAAAGGTGGAAATTTACATTGGAAACGTTTGGTTTAGCTGTTATAAAAGTTTGGTTTTTTAGTGCTGTAAATGCATTTTCAGCTCGCGCTGTACACATTTGCTATGAGAGGCATTATCTCATAAGGGAAATATTGGACAATCAAATTAATGACTGCCCAGGCTTCAGGATGTCTTTTTACACTATATAAAGGTGGACATTTACATTGGAAACGTTTAGTTCAGCTGTTAATGAAGTTTCGTTTTTTTAGTGCTGAAAATTCATTGTCTGCTGGCGCTGTACACTTTTTCTAAGTGTTGCAATATCTCATGAAGGAAATACTGGACAATCAAATTAATGACTTTCCAGGCTTCAGGATGCCTTTCTACACTATATAAAGGTGGAAATTTACATTGGAAACGTTTGGTTTAGCTGTTATAAAAGTTTGGTTTTTTAGTGCTGTAAATGCATTTTCAGCTCGCGCTGTACACATTTGCTATGAGAGGCATTATCTCATAAGGGAAATATTGGACAATCAAATTAATGACTGCCCAGGCTTAAGGATGTCTTTTTACACTATATAAAGGTGGAAATTTACATTGGAAACGTTTACTTTAGCTGTTAATGAAGTTTCGTTTATTTAGTGCTGAAAATTCATTGTCTGCTGGCGCTGTACACTTTTTCTAAGTGTTGCAATATCTCATGAAGGAAATACTGGACAATCAAATTAATGACTTTCCAGGCTTCAGGATGCCTTTCTACACTATATAAAGGTGGAAATTTACATTGGAAACGTTTGGTTTAGCTGTTATAAAAGTTTGTTTTTTTAGTGCTGTAAATGCATTTTCAGCTCGCACTGTACACATTTGCTATGTGAGGCATTATCTCATAAGGGAAATACTGGACAATCAAATTAATGACTTCCCAGGCTTCAGGATGCCTTTTTACACTCTATAAATGTGGAAATTTACATTGGAAACGTTTGGTTTAGCTGTTAATGAAGTTTCGTTTTTTTAGTGCTGAAAATTCATTGTCTGCTGGCGCTGTACACTTTTTCTAAGTGTTGCAATATCTCATGAAGGAAATACTGGACAATCAAATTAATGACTTTCCAGGCTTCAGGATGCCTTTCTACACTATATAAAGGTGGAAATTTACATTGGAAACGTTTGGTTTAGCTGTTATAAAAGTTTGGTTTTTTAGTGCTGTAAATGCATTTTCAGCTCGCGCTGTACACATTTGCTATGAGAGGCATTATCTCATAAGGGAAATATTGGACAATCAAATTAATGACTGCCCAGGCTTCAGGATGTCTTTTTACACTATATAAAGGTGGAAATTTACATTGGAAACGTTTGGTTTAGCTGTTATAAAAGTTTGTTTTTTTAGTGCTGTAAATGCATTTTCAGCTCGCACTGTACACATTTGCTATGAGAGGCATTATCTCATAAGGGAAATATTGGACAATCAAATTAATGACTGCCCAGGCTTCAGGATGTCTTTTTACACTATATAAGGGTGGAAATTTACATTGGAAACGTTTAGTTTAGCTGTTAATGAAGTTTCGTTTTTTTAGTGCTGAAAATTCATTGTCTGCTGGCGCTGTACACATTTGCTATGTGAGGCATTATCTCATAAGGGAAATACTGGACAATCAAATTAATGACTGCCCAGGCTTCAGGATGTCTTTTTACACTATATAAAGGTGGAAATTTACATTGGAAACGTTTGGTTTAGCTGTTATAAAAGTTTGGTTTTTTAGTGCTGAAAATGCATTTTCAGCTCGCACTGTACACATTTGCTATGTGAGGCATTATCTCATAAGGGAAATACTGGACAATCAAATTAATGACTGCCCAGGCTTCAGGATGCCTTTTTACACTCTATAAATGTGGAAATTTACATTGGAAACGTTTGGTTTAGCTGTTAATGAAGTTTCGTTTTTTTAGTGCTGAAAATTCATTGTCTGCTGGCGCTGTACACTTTTTCTAAGTGTTGCAATATCTCATGAAGGAAATACTGGACAATCAAATTAATGACTTTCCAGGCTTCAGGATGCCTTTCTACACGATATAAAGGTGGAAATTTACAATTGAAACGTTTGGTTTAGCTGTTATAAAAGTTTGGTTTTTTAGTGCTGTAAATGCATTTTCAGCTCGCGCTGTACACATTTGCTATGAGAGGCATTATCTCATAAGGGAAATATTGGACAATCAAATTAATGACTGCCCAGGCTTCAGGATGTCTTTTTACACTATATAAAGGTGGAAATTTACATTGGAAACGTTTGGTTTAGCTGTTATAAAAGTTTGGTTTTTTAGTGCTGAAAATGCATTTTCAGCTCGCACTGTACACATTTGCTATGTGAGGCATTATCTCATAAGGGAAATACTGGACAATCAAATTAATGACTTCCCAGGCTTCAGGATGCCTTTTTACACTCTATAAATGTGGAAATTTACGTTGGAAACGTTTGGTTTAGCTGTTAATGAAGTTTCGTTTTTTTAGTGCTGAAAATTCATTATCTGCTGGCGCTGTACACTTTTTCTAAGTGTTGCAATATCTCATGAAGGAAATACTGGACAATCAAATTAATGACTTTCCAGGCTTCAGGATGCCTTTCTACACTATATAAAGGTGGAAATTTACATTGGAAACGTTTGGTTTAGCTGTTAATGAAGTTTCGTTTTTTTTAGTGCTGAAAATTCATTGTCTGCTGGCGCTGTACACTTTTTCTAAGTGTTGCAATATCTCATGAAGGAAATACTGGACAATCAAATTAATGACTTTCCAGGCTTCAGGATGCCTTTCTACACTATATAAAGGTGGAAATTTACATTGGAAACGTTTGGTTTAGCTGTTATAAAAGTTTGGTTTTTTAGTGCTGTAAATGCATTTTCAGCTCGCGCTGTACACATTTGCTATGAGAGGCATTATCTCATAAGGGAAATATTGGACAATCAAATTAATGACTGCCCAGGCTTCAGGATGTCTTTTTACACTATATAAAGGTGGACATTTACATTGGAAACGTTTAGTTCAGCTGTTAATGAAGTTTCGTTTTTTTAGTGCTGAAAATTCATTGTCTGCTGGCGCTGTACACTTTTTCTAAGTGTTGCAATATCTCATGAAGGAAATACTGGACAATCAAATTAATGACTTTCCAGGCTTCAGGATGCCTTTCTACACTATATAAAGGTGGAAATTTACATTGGAAACGTTTGGTTTAGCTGTTATAAGAGTTTGGGTTTTTAGTGCTGTAAATGCATTTTCAGCTCGCGCTGTACACATTTGCTATGAGAGGCATTATCTCATAAGGGAAATATTGGACAATCAAATTAATGACTGCCCAGGCTTCAGGATGTCTTTTTACACTATATAAAGGTTGAAATTTACATTGGAAACGTTTGGTTTAGCTGTTATAAAAGTTTGGTTTTTTAGTGCTGTAAATGCATTTTCAGCTCGCGCTGTACACATTTGCTATGAGAGGCATTATCTCATAAGGGAAATATTGGACAATCAAATTAATGACTGCCCAGGCTTCAGGATGTCTTTTTACACTATATAAAGGTGGAAATTTACATTGGAAACATTTAGTTTAGCTGTTAATGAAGTTTCGTTTTTTTAGTGCTGAAAATTCATTGTCTGCTGGCGCTGTACACTTTTTCTAAGTGTTGCAATATCTCATGAAGGAAATACTGGACAATCAAATTAATGACTTTCCAGGCTTCAGGATGCCTTTCTACACTATATAAAGGTGGAAATTTACATTGGAAACGTTTGGTTTAGCTGTTATAAAAGTTTGTTTTTTTAGTGCTGTAAATGCATTTTCAGCTCGCGCTGTACACATTTGCTATGAGAGGCATTATCTCATAAGGGAAATATTGGACAATCAAATTAATGACTGCCCAGGCTTCAGGATGTCTTTTTACACTATATAAAGGTGGAAATTTACATTGGAAACATTTAGTTTAGCTGTTAATGAAGTTTCGTTTTTTTAGTGCTGAAAATTCATTGTCTGCTGGCGCTGTACACTTTTTCTAAGTGTTGCAATATCTCATGAAGGAAATACTGGACAATCAAATTAATGACTTTCCAGGCTTCAGGATGCCTTTCTACACTATATAAAGGTGGAAATTTACATTGGAAACGTTTGGTTTAGCTGTTATAAAAGTTTGTTTTTTTAGTGCTGTAAATGCATTTTCAGCTCGCGCTGTACACATTTGCTATGAGAGGCATTATCTCATAAGGGAAATATTGGACAATCAAATTAATGACTGCCCAGGCTTCAGGATGTCTTTTTACACTATATAAAGGTGGAAATTTACATTGGAAACGTTTGGTTTAGCTGTTATAAAAGTTTGGTTTTTTAGTGCTGTAAATGCATTTTCAGCTCGCGCTGTACACATTTGCTATGAGAGGCATTATCTCATAAGGGAAATATTGGACAATCAAATTAATGACTGCCCAGGCTTCAGGATGTCTTTTTACACTATATAAAGGTGGAAATTTACATTGGAAACGTTTGGTTTAGCTGTTATAAAAGTTTGGTTTTTTAGTGCTGAAAATGCATTTTCAGCTCGCACTGTACACATTTGCTATGTGAGGCATTATCTCATAAGGGAAATACTGGACAATCAAATTAATGACTGCCCAGGCTTCAGGATGCCTTTTTACACTCTATAAATGTGGAAATTTACATTGGAAACGTTTGGTTTAGCTGTTAATGAAGTTTCGTTTTTTTAGTGCTGAAAATTCATTGTCTGCTGGCGCTGTACACTTTTTCTAAGTGTTGCAATATCTCATGAAGGAAATACTGGACAATCAAATTAATGACTGCCCAGGCTTCAGGATGTCTTTTTACACTATATAAAGGTGGAAATTTACATTGGAAACGTTTGGTTTAGCTGTTATAAAAGTTTGGTTTTTTAGTGCTGAAAATGCATTTTCAGCTCGCACTGTACACATTTGCTATGTGAGGCATTATCTCATAAGGGAAATACTGGACAATCAAATTAATGACTTCCCAGGCTTCAGGATGCCTTTTTACACTCTATAAATGTGGAAATTTACATTGGAAACGTTTGGTTTAGCTGTTAATGAAGTTTCGTTTTTTTAGTGCTGAAAATTCATTGTCTGCTGGCGCTGTACACTTTTTCTAAGTGTTGCAATATCTCATGAAGGAAATACTGGACAATCAAATTAATGACTTTCCAGGCTTCAGGATGCCTTTCTACACTATATAAAGGTGGAAATTTACATTGGAAACGTTTGGTTTAGCTGTTATAAAAGTTTGGTTTTTTAGTGCTGTAAATGCATTTTCAGCTCGCGCTGTACACATTTGCTATGAGAGGCATTATCTCATAAGGGAAATATTGGACAATCAAATTAATGACTGCCCAGGCTTCAGGATGTCTTTTTACACTATATAAAGGTGGAAATTTACATTGGAAACGTTTAGTTTAGCTGTTAATGAAGTTTCGTTTTTTTAGTGCTGAAAATTCATTGTCTGCTGGCGCTGTACACTTTTTCTAAGTGTTGCAATATCTCATGAAGGAAATACTGGACAATCAAATTAAAGACTTTCCAGGCTTCAGGATGCCTTTTTACACTATATAAAGGTGGAAATTTACATTGGAAACGTTTGGTTTAGCTGTTATAAAAGTTTGGTTTTTTAGTGCTGTAAATGCATTTTCAGCTCGCGCTGTACACATTTGCTATGAGAGGCATTATCTCATAAGGGAAATATTGGACAATCAAATTAATGACTGCCCAGGCTTCAGGATGTCTTTTTACACTATATAAAGGTGGAAATTTACATTGGAAACATTTAGTTTAGCTGTTAATGAAGTTTCGTTTTTTTAGTGCTGAAAATTCATTGTCTGCTGGCGCTGTACACTTTTTCTAAGTGTTGCAATATCTCATGAAGGAAATACTGGACAATCAAATTAATGACTTTCCAGGCTTCAGGATGCCTTTCTACACTATATAAAGGTGGAAATTTACATTGGAAACGTTTGGTTTAGCTGTTATAAAAGTTTGTTTTTTTAGTGCTGTAAATGCATTTTCAGCTCGCGCTGTACACATTTGCTATGAGAGGCATTATCTCATAAGGGAAATATTGGACAATCAAATTAATGACTGCCCAGGCTTCAGGATGTCTTTTTACACTATATAAAGGTGGAAATTTACATTGGAAACGTTTGGTTTAGCTGTTATAAAAGTTTGGTTTTTTAGTGCTGTAAATGCATTTTCAGCTCGCGCTGTACACATTTGCTATGAGAGGCATTATCTCATAAGGGAAATATTGGACAATCAAATTAATGGCTGCCCGGGCTTCAGGATGTCTTTTTACACTATATAAAGGTGGAAATTTACATTGGAAACGTTTAGTTTAGCTGTTAATGAAGTTTCGTTTTTTTAGTGCTGAAAATTCATTGTCTGCTGGCGCTGTACACTTTTTCTAAATGTTGCAATATCTCATGAAGGAAATACTGGACAATCAAATTAATGACTTTCCAGGCTTCAGGATGCCTTTCTACACTATATAAAGGTGGAAATTTACATTGGAAACGTTTGGTTTAGCTGTTATAAAAGTTTGGTTTTTTAGTGCTGTAAATGCATTTTCAGCTCGCGCTGTACACATTTGCTATGAGAGGCATTATCTCATAAGGGAAATATTGGACAATCAAATTAATGACTGCCCAGGCTTCAGGATGTCTTTTTACACTATATAAAGGAGGAAATTTACATTGGAAACGTTTGGTTTAGGTGTTATAAAAGTTTGGTTTTTTAGTGCTGAAAATGCATTTTCAGCTCGCGCTGTACACATTTGCAATGAGAGGCATTATCTCATAAGGGAAATACTGGACAATCAAATTAATGACTTCCCAGGCTTCAAGATGCCTTTTTACACTCTATAAATGTGGAAATTTACATTGGAAACGTTTGGTTTAGCTGTTAATGAAGTTTCGTTTTTTTTAGTGCTGAAAATTCATTGTCTGCTGGCGCTGTACACTTTTTCTAAGTGTTGCAATATCTCATGAAGGAAATACTGGACAATCAAATTAATGACTTTCCAGGCTTCAGGATGCCTTTCTACACTATATAAAGGTGGAAATTTACATTGGAAACGTTTGGTTTAGCTGTTATAAAAGTTTGTTTTTTTAGTGCTGTAAATGCATTTTCAGCTCGCGCTGTACACATTTGCTATGAGAGGCATTATCTCATAAGGGAAATATTGGACAATCAAATTAATGACTGCCCAGGCTTCAGGATGTCTTTTTACACTATATAAAGGTGGAAATTTACATTGGAAACGTTTGGTTTAGCTGTTATAAAAGTTTGTTTTTTTAGTGCTGTAAATGCATTTTCAGCTCGCACTGTACACATTTGCTATGAGAGGCATTATCTCATAAGGGAAATATTGGACAATCAAATTAATGACTGCCCAGGCTTCAGGATGTCTTTTTACACTATATAAAGGTGGAAATTTACATTGGAAACGTTTACTTTAGCTGTTAATGAAGTTTCGTTTATTTAGTGCTGAAAATTCATTGTCTGCTGGCGCTGTACACTTTTTCTAAGTGTTGCAATATCTCATGAAGGAAATACTGGACAATCAAATTAATGACTTTCCAGGCTTCAGGATGCCTTTCTACACTATATAAAGGTGGAAATTTACATTGGAAACGTTTGGTTTAGCTGTTATAAAAGTTTGTTTTTTTAGTGCTGTAAATGCATTTTCAGCTCGCACTGTACACATTTGCTATGTGAGGCATTATCTCATAAGGGAAATACTGGACAATCAAATTAATGACTTCCCAGGCTTCAGGATGCCTTTTTACACTCTATAAATGTGGAAATTTACATTGGAAACGTTTGGTTTAGCTGTTAATGAAGTTTCGTTTTTTTAGTGCTGAAAATTCATTGTCTGCTGGCGCTGTACACTTTTTCTAAGTGTTGCAATATCTCATGAAGGAAATACTGGACAATCAAATTAATGACTTTCCAGGCTTCAGGATGCCTTTCTACACTATATAAAGGTGGAAATTTACATTGGAAACGTTTGGTTTAGCTGTTATAAAAGTTTGGTTTTTTAGTGCTGTAAATGCATTTTCAGCTCGCGCTGTACACATTTGCTATGAGAGGCATTATCTCATAAGGGAAATATTGGACAATCAAATTAATGACTGCCCAGGCTTCAGGATGTCTTTTTACACTATATAAAGGTGGAAATTTACATTGGAAACGTTTGGTTTAGCTGTTATAAAAGTTTGTTTTTTTAGTGCTGTAAATGCATTTTCAGCTCGCACTGTACACATTTGCTATGAGAGGCATTATCTCATAAGGGAAATATTGGACAATCAAATTAATGACTGCCCAGGCTTCAGGATGTCTTTTTACACTATATAAGGGTGGAAATTTACATTGGAAACGTTTAGTTTAGCTGTTAATGAAGTTTAGTTTTTTTAGTGCTGAAAATTCATTGTCTGCTGGCGCTGTACACATTTGCTATGTGAGGCATTATCTCATAAGGGAAATACTGGACAATCAAATTAATGACTGCCCAGGCTTCAGGATGTCTTTTTACACTATATAAAGGTGGAAATTTACATTGGAAACGTTTGGTTTAGCTGTTATAAAAGTTTGGTTTTTTAGTGCTGAAAATGCATTTTCAGCTCGCACTGTACACATTTGCTATGTGAGGCATTATCTCATAAGGGAAATACTGGACAATCAAATTAATGACTGCCCAGGCTTCAGGATGCCTTTTTACACTCTATAAATGTGGAAATTTACATTGGAAACGTTTGGTTTAGCTGTTAATGAAGTTTCGTTTTTTTAGTGCTGAAAATTCATTGTCTGCTGGCGCTGTACACTTTTTCTAAGTGTTGCAATATCTCATGAAGGAAATACTGGACAATCAAATTAATGACTTTCCAGGCTTCAGGATGCCTTTCTACACTATATAAAGGTGGAAATTTACAATTGAAACGTTTGGTTTAGCTGTTATAAAAGTTTGGTTTTTTAGTGCTGTAAATGCATTTTCAGCTCGCGCTGTACACATTTGCTATGAGAGGCATTATCTCATAAGGGAAATATTGGACAATCAAATTAATGACTGCCCAGGCTTCAGGATGTCTTTTTACACTATATAAAGGTGGAAATTTACATTGGAAACGTTTGGTTTAGCTGTTATAAAAGTTTGGTTTTTTAGTGCTGAAAATGCATTTTCAGCTCGCACTGTACACATTTGCTATGTGAGGCATTATCTCATAAGGGAAATACTGGACAATCAAATTAATGACTTCCCAGGCTTCAGGATGCCTTTTTACACTCTATAAATGTGGAAATTTACATTGGAAACGTTTGGTTTAGCTGTTAATGAAGTTTCGTTTTTTTAGTGCTGAAAATTCATTGTCTGCTGGCGCTGTACACTTTTTCTAAGTGTTGCAATATCTCATGAAGGAAATACTGGACAATCAAATTAATGACTTTCCAGGCTTCAGGATGCCTTTCTACACTATATAAAGGTGGAAATTTACATTGGAAACGTTTGGTTTAGCTGTTAATGAAGTTTCGTTTTTTTTAGTGCTGAAAATTCATTGTCTGCTGGCGCTGTACACTTTTTCTAAGTGTTGCAATATCTCATGAAGGAAATACTGGACAATCAAATTAATGACTTTCCAGGCTTCAGGATGCCTTTCTACACTATATAAAGGTGGAAATTTACATTGGAAACGTTTGGTTTAGCTGTTATAAAAGTTTGGTTTTTTAGTGCTGTAAATGCATTTTCAGCTCGCGCTGTACACATTTGCTATGAGAGGCATTATCTCATAAGGGAAATATTGGACAATCAAATTAATGACTGCCCAGGCTTCAGGATGTCTTTTTACACTATATAAAGGTGGACATTTACATTGGAAACGTTTAGTTCAGCTGTTAATGAAGTTTCGTTTTTTTAGTGCTGAAAATTCATTGTCTGCTGGCGCTGTACACTTTTTCTAAGTGTTGCAATATCTCATGAAGGAAATACTGGACAATCAAATTAATGACTTTCCAGGCTTCAGGATGCCTTTCTACACTATATAAAGGTGGAAATTTACATTGGAAACGTTTGGTTTAGCTGTTATAAAAGTTTGGGTTTTTAGTGCTGTAAATGCATTTTCAGCTCGCGCTGTACACATTTGCTATGAGAGGCATTATCTCATAAGGGAAATATTGGACAATCAAATTAATGACTGCCCAGGCTTCAGGATGTCTTTTTACACTATATAAAGGTTGAAATTTACATTGGAAACGTTTGGTTTAGCTGTTATAAAAGTTTGGTTTTTTAGTGCTGTAAATGCATTTTCAGCTCGCGCTGTACACATTTGCTATGAGAGGCATTATCTCATAAGGGAAATATTGGACAATCAAATTAATGACTGCCCAGGCTTCAGGATGTCTTTTTACACTATATAAAGGTGGAAATTTACATTGGAAACGTTTAGTTTAGCTGTTAATGAAGTTTCGTTTTTTTAGTGCTGGAAATTCATTGTCTGCTGGCGCTGTACACTTTTTCTAAGTGTTGCAATATCTCATGAAGGAAATACTGGACAATCAAATTAAAGACTTTCCAGGCTTCAGGATGCCTTTTTACACTATATAAAGGTGGAAATTTACATTGGAAACGTTTGGTTTAGCTGTTATAAAAGTTTGGTTTTTTAGTGCTGTAAATGCATTTTCAGCTCGCGCTGTACACATTTGCTATGAGAGGCATTATCTCATAAGGGAAATATTGGACAATCAAATTAATGACTGCCCAGGCTTCAGGATGTCTTTTTACACTATATAAAGGTGGAAATTTACATTGGAAACATTTAGTTTAGCTGTTAATGAAGTTTCGTTTTTTTAGTGCTGAAAATTCATTGTCTGCTGGCGCTGTACACTTTTTCTAAGTTTTGCAATATCTCATGAAGGAAATACTGGACAATCAAATTAATGACTTTCCAGGCTTCAGGATGCCTTTCTACACTATATAAAGGTGGAAATTTACATTGGAAACGTTTGGTTTAGCTGTTATAAAAGTTTGTTTTTTTAGTGCTGTAAATGCATTTTCAGCTCGCGCTGTACACATTTGCTATGAGAGGCATTATCTCATAAGGGAAATATTGGACAATCAAATTAATGACTGCCCAGGCTTCAGGATGTCTTTTTACACTATATAAAGGTGGAAATTTACATTGGAAACGTTTGGTTTAGCTGTTATAAAAGTTTGGTTTTTTAGTGCTGTAAATGCATTTTCAGCTCGCGCTGTACACATTTGCTATGAGAGGCATTATCTCATAAGGGAAATATTGGACAATCAAATTAATGACTGCCCAGGCTTCAGGATGTCTTTTTACACTATATAAAGGTGGAAATTTACATTGGAAACGTTTGGTTTAGCTGTTATAAAAGTTTGGTTTTTTAGTGCTGAAAATGCATTTTCAGCTCGCACTGTACACATTTGCTATGTGAGGCATTATCTCATAAGGGAAATACTGGACAATCAAATTAATGACTTCCCAGGCTTCAGGATGCATTTTTACACTCTATAAATGTGGAAATTTACATTGGAAACGTTTGGTTTAGCTGTTATAAAAGTTTGTTTTTTTAGTGCTGTAAATGCATTTTCAGCTCGCGCTGTACACATTTGCTATGTGAGGCATTATCTCATAAGGGAAATACTGGACAATCAAATTAATGACTGCCCAGGCTTCAGGATGTCTTTTTACACTATATAAAGGTGGAAATTTACATTGGAAACGTTTGGTTTAGCTGTTATAAAAGTTTGGTTTTTTAGTGCTGAAAATGCATTTTCAGCTCGCACTGTACACATTTGCTATGTGAGGCATTATCTCATAAGGGAAATACTGGACAATCAAATTAATGACTTCCCAGGCTTCAGGATGCCTTTTTACACTCTATAAATGTGGAAATTTACATTGGAAACGTTTGGTTTAGCTGTTAATGAAGTTTCGTTTTTTTAGTGCTGAAAATTCATTGTCTGCTGGCGCTGTACACTTTTTCTAAGTGTTGCAATATCTCATGAAGGAAATACTGGACAATCAAATTAATGACTTTCCAGGCTTCAGGATGCCTTTCTACACTATATAAAGGTGGAAATTTACATTGGAAACGTTTGGTTTAGCTGTTATAAAAGTTTGGTTTTTTAGTGCTGTAAATGCATTTTCAGCTCGCGCTGTACACATTTGCTATGAGAGGCATTATCTCATAAGGGAAATATTGGACAATCAAATTAATGACTGCCCAGGCTTCAGGATGTCTTTTTACACTATATAAAGGTGGAAATTTACATTGGAAACGTTTAGTTTAGCTGTTAATGAAGTTTCGTTTTTTTAGTGCTGGAAATTCATTGTCTGCTGGCGCTGTACACTTTTTCTAAGTGTTGCAATATCTCATGAAGGAAATACTGGACAATCAAATTAAAGACTTTCCAGGCTTCAGGATGCCTTTTTACACTATATAAAGGTGGAAATTTACATTGGAAACGTTTGGTTTAGCTGTTATAAAAGTTTGGTTTTTTAGTGCTGTAAATGCATTTTCAGCTCGCGCTGTACACATTTGCTATGAGAGGCATTATCTCATAAGGGAAATATTGGACAATCAAATTAATGACTGCCCAGGCTTCAGGATGTCTTTTTACACTATATAAAGGTGGAAATTTACATTGGAAACGTTTGGTTTAGCTGTTATAAAAGTTTGGTTTTTTAGTGCTGAAAATGCATTTTCAGCTCGCACTGTACACATTTGCTATGTGAGGCATTATCTCATAAGGGAAATACTGGACAATCAAATTAATGACTTCCCAGGCTTCAGGATGCATTTTTACACTCTATAAATGTGGAAATTTACATTGGAAACGTTTGGTTTAGCTGTTATAAAAGTTTGTTTTTTTAGTGCTGTAAATGCATTTTCAGCTCGCGCTGTACACATTTGCTATGTGAGGCATTATCTCATAAGGGAAATACTGGACAATCAAATTAATGACTGCCCAGGCTTCAGGATGTCTTTTTACACTATATAAAGGTGGAAATTTACATTGGAAACGTTTGGTTTAGCTGTTATAAAAGTTTGGTTTTTTAGTGCTGAAAATGCATTTTCAGCTCGCACTGTACACATTTGCTATGTGAGGCATTATCTCATAAGGGAAATACTGGACAATCAAATTAATGACTTCCCAGGCTTCAGGATGCCTTTTTACACTCTATAAATGTGGAAATTTACATTGGAAACGTTTGGTTTAGCTGTTATAAAAGTTTGTTTTTTTAGTGCTGTAAATGCATTTTCAGCTCGCGCTGTACACATTTGCTATGTGAGGCATTATCTCATAAGGGAAATACTGGACAATCAAATTAATGACTGCCCAGGCTTCAGGATGTCTTTTTACACTATATAAAGGTGGAAATTTACATTGGAAACGTTTGGTTTAGCTGTTATAAAAGTTTGGTTTTTTAGTGCTGAAAATGCATTTTCAGCTCGCACTGTACACATTTGCTATGTGAGGCATTATCTCATAAGGGAAATACTGGACAATCAAATTAATGACTTCCCAGGCTTCAGGATGCCTTTTTACACTCTATAAATGTGGAAATTTACATTGGAAACGTTTGGTTTAGCTGTTAATGAAGTTTCGTTTTTTTAGTGCTGAAAATTCATTGTCTGCTGGCGCTGTACACTTTTTCTAAGTGTTGCAATATCTCATGAAGGAAATACTGGACAATCAAATTAATGACTTTCCAGGCTTCAGGATGCCTTTCTACACTATATAAAGGTGGAAATTTACATTGGAAACGTTTGGTTTAGCTGTTATAAAAGTTTGGTTTTTTAGTGCTGTAAATGCATTTTCAGCTCGCGCTGTACACATTTGCTATGAGAGGCATTATCTCATAAGGGAAATATTGGACAATCAAATTAATGACTGCCCAGGCTTCAGGATGTCTTTTTACACTATATAAAGGTGGAAATTTACATTGGAAACGTTTGGTTTAGCTGTTATAAAAGTTTGGTTTTTTAGTGCTGAAAATGCATTTTCAGCTCGCACTGTACACATTTGCTATGTGAGGCATTATCTCATAAGGGAAATACTGGACAATCAAATTAATGACTTCCCAGGCTTCAGGATGCATTTTTACACTCTATAAATGTGGAAATTTACATTGGAAACGTTTGGTTTAGCTGTTATAAAAGTTTGTTTTTTTAGTGCTGTAAATGCATTTTCAGCTCGCGCTGTACACATTTGCTATGTGAGGCATTATCTCATAAGGGAAATACTGGACAATCAAATTAATGACTGCCCAGGCTTCAGGATGTCTTTTTACACTATATAAAGGTGGAAATTTACATTGGAAACGTTTGGTTTAGCTGTTATAAAAGTTTGGTTTTTTAGTGCTGAAAATGCATTTTCAGCTCGCACTGTACACATTTGCTATGTGAGGCATTATCTCATAAGGGAAATACTGGACAATCAAATTAATGACTTCCCAGGCTTCAGGATGCCTTTTTACACTCTATAAATGTGGAAATTTACATTGGAAACGTTTGGTTTAGCTGTTAATGAAGTTTCGTTTTTTTAGTGCTGAAAATTCATTGTCTGCTGGCGCTGTACACTTTTTCTAAGTGTTGCAATATCTCATGAAGGAAATACTGGACAATCAAATTAATGACTTTCCAGGCTTCAGGATGCCTTTCTACACTATATAAAGGTGGAAATTTACATTGGAAACGTTTGGTTTAGCTGTTATAAAAGTTTGGTTTTTTAGTGCTGTAAATGCATTTTCAGCTCGCGCTGTACACATTTGCTATGAGAGGCATTATCTCATAAGGGAAATATTGGACAATCAAATTAATGACTGCCCAGGCTTCAGGATGTCTTTTTACACTATATAAAGGTGGAAATTTACATTGGAAACGTTTGGTTTAGCTGTTAATGAAGTTTCGTTTTTTTAGTGCTGAAAATTCATTGTCTGCTGGCGCTGTACACTTTTTCTAAGTGTTGCAATATCTCATGAAGGAAATACTGGACAATCAAATTAATGACTTTCCAGGCTTCAGGATGCCTTTCTACACTATATAAAGGTGGAAATTTACATTGGAAACGTTTGGTTTAGCTGTTATAAAAGTTTGGTTTTTTAGTGCTGTAAATGCATTTTCAGCTCGCGCTGTACACATTTGCTATGAGAGGCATTATCTCATAAGGGAAATATTGGACAATCAAATTAATGACTGCCCAGGCTTCAGGATGTCTTTTTACACTATATAAAGGTGGAAATTTACATTGGAAACGTTTGGTTTAGCTGTTATAAAAGTTTGGTTTTTTAGTGCTGAAAATGCATTTTCAGCTCGCACTGTACACATTTGCTATGTGAGGCATTATCTCATAAGGGAAATACTGGACAATCAAATTAATGACTTCCCAGGCTTCAGGATGCATTTTTACACTCTATAAATGTGGAAATTTACATTGGAAACGTTTGGTTTAGCTGTTATAAAAGTTTGTTTTTTTAGTGCTGTAAATGCATTTTCAGCTCGCGCTGTACACATTTGCTATGTGAGGCATTATCTCATAAGGGAAATACTGGACAATCAAATTAATGACTGCCCAGGCTTCAGGATGTCTTTTTACACTATATAAAGGTGGAAATTTACATTGGAAACGTTTGGTTTAGCTGTTATAAAAGTTTGGTTTTTTAGTGCTGAAAATGCATTTTCAGCTCGCACTGTACACATTTGCTATGTGAGGCATTATCTCATAAGGGAAATACTGGACAATCAAATTAATGACTTCCCAGGCTTCAGGATGCCTTTTTACACTCTATAAATGTGGAAATTTACATTGGAAACGTTTGGTTTAGCTGTTAATGAAGTTTCGTTTTTTTAGTGCTGAAAATTCATTGTCTGCTGGCGCTGTACACTTTTTCTAAGTGTTGCAATATCTCATGAAGGAAATACTGGACAATCAAATTAATGACTTTCCAGGCTTCAGGATGCCTTTCTACACTATATAAAGGTGGAAATTTACATTGGAAACGTTTGGTTTAGCTGTTATAAAAGTTTGGTTTTTTAGTGCTGTAAATGCATTTTCAGCTCGCGCTGTACACATTTGCTATGAGAGGCATTATCTCATAAGGGAAATATTGGACAATCAAATTAATGACTGCCCAGGCTTCAGGATGTCTTTTTACACTATATAAAGGTGGAAATTTACATTGGAAACGTTTAGTTTAGCTGTTAATGAAGTTTCGTTTTTTTAGTGCTGGAAATTCATTGTCTGCTGGCGCTGTACACTTTTTCTAAGTGTTGCAATATCTCATGAAGGAAATACTGGACAATCAAATTAAAGACTTTCCAGGCTTCAGGATGCCTTTTTACACTATATAAAGGTGGAAATTTACATTGGAAACGTTTGGTTTAGCTGTTATAAAAGTTTGGTTTTTTAGTGCTGTAAATGCATTTTCAGCTCGCGCTGTACACATTTGCTATGAGAGGCATTATCTCATAAGGGAAATATTGGACAATCAAATTAATGACTGCCCAGGCTTCAGGATGTCTTTTTACACTATATAAAGGTGGAAATTTACATTGGAAACATTTAGTTTAGCTGTTAATGAAGTTTCGTTTTTTTAGTGCTGAAAATTCATTGTCTGCTGGCGCTGTACACTTTTTCTAAGTGTTGCAATATCTCATGAAGGAAATACTGGACAATCAAATTAATGACTTTCCAGGCTTCAGGATGCCTTTCTACACTATATAAAGGTGGAAATTTACATTGGAAACGTTTGGTTTAGCTGTTATAAAAGTTTGTTTTTTTAGTGCTGTAAATGCATTTTCAGCTCGCGCTGTACACATTTGCTATGAGAGGCATTATCTCATAAGGGAAATATTGGACAATCAAATTAATGACTGCCCAGGCTTCAGGATGTCTTTTTACACTATATAAAGGTGGAAATTTACATTGGAAACGTTTGGTTTAGCTGTTATAAAAGTTTGGTTTTTTAGTGCTGTAAATGCATTTTCAGCTCGCGCTGTACACATTTGCTATGAGAGGCATTATCTCATAAGGGAAATATTGGACAATCAAATTAATGGCTGCCCGGGCTTCAGGATGTCTTTTTACACTATATAAAGGTGGAAATTTACATTGGAAACGTTTAGTTTAGCTGTTAATGAAGTTTCGTTTTTTTAGTGCTGAAAATTCATTGTCTGCTGGCGCTGTACACTTTTTCTAAATGTTGCAATATCTCATGAAGGAAATACTGGACAATCAAATTAATGACTTTCCAGGCTTCAGGATGCCTTTCTACACTATATAAAGGTGGAAATTTACATTGGAAACGTTTGGTTTAGCTGTTATAAAAGTTTGGTTTTTTAGTGCTGTAAATGCATTTTCAGCTCGCGCTGTACACATTTGCTATGAGAGGCATTTTCTCATAAGGGAAATATTGGACAATCAAATTAATGACTGCCCAGGCTTCAGGATGTCTTTTTACACTATATAAAGGAGGAAATTTACATTGGAAACGTTTGGTTTAGGTGTTATAAAAGTTTGGGTTTTTAGTGCTGTAAATGCATTTTCAGCTCGCGCTGTACACATTTGCTATGAGAGGCATTATCTCATAAGGGAAATATTGGACAATCAAATTAATGACTGCCCAGGCTTCAGGATGTCTTTTTACACTATATAAAGGTGGAAATTTACATTGGAAACGTTTGGTTTAGCTGTTATAAAAGTTTGGTTTTTTAGTGCTGAAAATGCATTTTCAGCTCGCACTGTACACATTTGCTATGTGAGGCATTATCTCATAAGGGAAATACTGGACAATCAAATTAATGACTTCCCAGGCTTCAGGATGCATTTTTACACTCTATAAATGTGGAAATTTACATTGGAAACGTTTGGTTTAGCTGTTATAAAAGTTTGTTTTTTTAGTGCTGTAAATGCATTTTCAGCTCGCGCTGTACACATTTGCTATGTGAGGCATTATCTCATAAGGGAAATACTGGACAATCAAATTAATGACTTCCCAGGCTTCAGGATGCATTTTTACACTCTATAAATGTGGAAATTTACATTGGAAACGTTTGGTTTAGCTGTTATAAAAGTTTGTTTTTTTAGTGCTGTAAATGCATTTTCAGCTCGCGCTGTACACATTTGCTATGTGAGGCATTATCTCATAAGGGAAATATTGGACAATCAAATTAATGGCTGCCCGGGCTTCAGGATGTCTTTTTACACTATATAAAGGTGGAAATTTACATTGGAAACGTTTAGTTTAGCTGTTAATGAAGTTTCGTTTTTTTAGTGCTGGAAATTCATTGTCTGCTGGCGCTGTACACTTTTTCTAAGTGTTGCAATATCTCATGAAGGAAATACTGGACAATCAAATTAAAGACTTTCCAGGCTTCAGGATGCCTTTTTACACTATATAAAGGTGGAAATTTACATTGGAAACGTTTGGTTTAGCTGTTATAAAAGTTTGGTTTTTTAGTGCTGTAAATGCATTTTCAGCTCGCGCTGTACACATTTGCTATGAGAGGCATTATCTCATAAGGGAAATATTGGACAATCAAATTAATGACTGCCCAGGCTTCAGGATGTCTTTTTACACTATATAAAGGTGGAAATTTACATTGGAAACATTTAGTTTAGCTGTTAATGAAGTTTCGTTTTTTTAGTGCTGAAAATTCATTGTCTGCTGGCGCTGTACACTTTTTCTAAGTGTTGCAATATCTCATGAAGGAAATACTGGACAATCAAATTAATGACTTTCCAGGCTTCAGGATGCCTTTCTACACTATATAAAGGTGGAAATTTACATTGGAAACGTTTGGTTTAGCTGTTATAAAAGTTTGTTTTTTTAGTGCTGTAAATGCATTTTCAGCTCGCGCTGTACACATTTGCTATGAGAGGCATTATCTCATAAGGGAAATATTGGACAATCAAATTAATGACTGCCCAGGCTTCAGGATGTCTTTTTACACTATATAAAGGTGGAAATTTACATTGGAAACGTTTGGTTTAGCTGTTATAAAAGTTTGGTTTTTTAGTGCTGTAAATGCATTTTCAGCTCGCGCTGTACACATTTGCTATGAGAGGCATTATCTCATAAGGGAAATATTGGACAATCAAATTAATGACTGCCCAGGCTTCAGGATGTCTTTTTACACTATATAAAGGTGGAAATTTACATTGGAAACGTTTGGTTTAGCTGTTATAAAAGTTTGGTTTTTTAGTGCTGAAAATGCATTTTCAGCTCGCACTGTACACATTTGCTATGTGAGGCATTATCTCATAAGGGAAATACTGGACAATCAAATTAATGACTTCCCAGGCTTCAGGATGCATTTTTACACTCTATAAATGTGGAAATTTACATTGGAAACGTTTGGTTTAGCTGTTATAAAAGTTTGTTTTTTTAGTGCTGTAAATGCATTTTCAGCTCGCGCTGTACACATTTGCTATGTGAGGCATTATCTCATAAGGGAAATACTGGACAATCAAATTAATGACTGCCCAGGCTTCAGGATGTCTTTTTACACTATATAAAGGTGGAAATTTACATTGGAAACGTTTGGTTTAGCTGTTATAAAAGTTTGGTTTTTTAGTGCTGAAAATGCATTTTCAGCTCGCACTGTACACATTTGCTATGTGAGGCATTATCTCATAAGGGAAATACTGGACAATCAAATTAATGACTTCCCAGGCTTCAGGATGCCTTTTTACACTCTATAAATGTGGAAATTTACATTGGAAACGTTTGGTTTAGCTGTTAATGAAGTTTCGTTTTTTTAGTGCTGAAAATTCATTGTCTGCTGGCGCTGTACACTTTTTCTAAGTGTTGCAATATCTCATGAAGGAAATACTGGACAATCAAATTAATGACTTTCCAGGCTTCAGGATGCCTTTCTACACTATATAAAGGTGGAAATTTACATTGGAAACGTTTGGTTTAGCTGTTATAAAAGTTTGGTTTTTTAGTGCTGTAAATGCATTTTCAGCTCGCGTGTACACATTTGCTATGAGAGGCATTATCTCATAAGGGAAATATTGGACAATCAAATTAATGACTGCCCAGGCTTCAGGATGTCTTTTTACACTATATAAAGGTGGAAATTTACATTGGAAACGTTTAGTTTAGCTGTTAATGAAGTTTCGTTTTTTTAGTGCTGGAAATTCATTGTCTGCTGGCGCTGTACACTTTTTCTAAGTGTTGCAATATCTCATGAAGGAAATACTGGACAATCAAATTAAAGACTTTCCAGGCTTCAGGATGCCTTTTTACACTATATAAAGGTGGAAATTTACATTGGAAACGTTTGGTTTAGCTGTTATAAAAGTTTGGTTTTTTAGTGCTGTAAATGCATTTTCAGCTCGCGCTGTACACATTTGCTATGAGAGGCATTATCTCATAAGGGAAATATTGGACAATCAAATTAATGACTGCCCAGGCTTCAGGATGTCTTTTTACACTATATAAAGGTGGAAATTTACATTGGAAACGTTTGGTTTAGCTGTTATAAAAGTTTGGTTTTTTAGTGCTGAAAATGCATTTTCAGCTCGCACTGTACACATTTGCTATGTGAGGCATTATCTCATAAGGGAAATACTGGACAATCAAATTAATGACTTCCCAGGCTTCAGGATGCATTTTTACACTCTATAAATGTGGAAATTTACATTGGAAACGTTTGGTTTAGCTGTTATAAAAGTTTGTTTTTTTAGTGCTGTAAATGCATTTTCAGCTCGCGCTGTACACATTTGCTATGTGAGGCATTATCTCATAAGGGAAATACTGGACAATCAAATTAATGACTGCCCAGGCTTCAGGATGTCTTTTTACACTATATAAAGGTGGAAATTTACATTGGAAACGTTTGGTTTAGCTGTTATAAAAGTTTGGTTTTTTAGTGCTGAAAATGCATTTTCAGCTCGCACTGTACACATTTGCTATGTGAGGCATTATCTCATAAGGGAAATACTGGACAATCAAATTAATGACTTCCCAGGCTTCAGGATGCCTTTTTACACTCTATAAATGTGGAAATTTACATTGGAAACGTTTGGTTTAGCTGTTAATGAAGTTTCGTTTTTTTAGTGCTGAAAATTCATTGTCTGCTGGCGCTGTACACTTTTTCTAAGTGTTGCAATATCTCATGAAGGAAATACTGGACAATCAAATTAATGACTTTCCAGGCTTCAGGATGCCTTTCTACACTATATAAAGGTGGAAATTTACATTGGAAACGTTTGGTTTAGCTGTTATAAAAGTTTGGTTTTTTAGTGCTGTAAATGCATTTTCAGCTCGCGCTGTACACATTTGCTATGAGAGGCATTATCTCATAAGGGAAATATTGGACAATCAAATTAATGACTGCCCAGGCTTCAGGATGTCTTTTTACACTATATAAAGGTGGAAATTTACATTGGAAACGTTTAGTTTAGCTGTTAATGAAGTTTCGTTTTTTTAGTGCTGGAAATTCATTGTCTGCTGGCGCTGTACACTTTTTCTAAGTGTTGTAATATCTCATGAAGGAAATTCTGGACAATCAAATTAAAGACTTTCCAGGCTTCAGGATGCCTTTTTACACTATATAAAGGTGGAAATTTACATTGGAAACGTTTGGTTTAGCTGTTATAAAAGTTTGGTTTTTTAGTGCTGTAAATGCATTTTCAGCTCGCGCTGTACACATTTGCTATGAGAGGCATTATCTCATAAGGGAAATATTGGACAATCAAATTAATGACTGCCCAGGCTTCAGGATGTCTTTTTACACTATATAAAGGTGGAAATTTACATTGGAAACATTTAGTTTAGCTGTTAATGAAGTTTCGTTTTTTTAGTGCTGAAAATTCATTGTCTGCTGGCGCTGTACACTTTTTCTAAGTGTTGCAATATCTCATGAAGGAAATACTGGACAATCAAATTAATGACTTTCCAGGCTTCAGGATGCCTTTCTACACTATATAAAGGTGGAAATTTACATTGGAAACGTTTGGTTTAGCTGTTATAAAAGTTAGTTTTTTTAGTGCTGTAAATGCATTTTCAGCTCGCGCTGTACACATTTGCTATGAGAGGCATTATCTCATAAGGGAAATATTGGACAATCAAATTAATGACTGCCCAGGCTTCAGGATGTCTTTTTACACTATATAAAGGTGGAAATTTACATTGGAAACGTTTGGTTTAGCTGTTATAAAAGTTTGGTTTTTTAGTGCTGTAAATGCATTTTCAGCTCGCGCTGTACACATTTGCTATGAGAGGCATTATCTCATAAGGGAAATATTGGACAATCAAATTAATGGCTGCCCGGGCTTCAGGATGTCTTTTTACACTATATAAAGGTGGAAATTTACATTGGAAACGTTTAGTTTAGCTGTTAATGAAGTTTCGTTTTTTTAGTGCTGAAAATTCATTGTCTGCTGGCGCTGTACACTTTTTCTAAATGTTGCAATATCTCATGAAGGAAATACTGGACAATCAAATTAATGACTTTCCAGGCTTCAGGATGCCTTTCTACACTATATAAAGGTGGAAATTTACATTGGAAACGTTTGGTTTAGCTGTTATAAAAGTTTGGTTTTTTAGTGCTGTAAATGCATTTTCAGCTCGCGCTGTACACATTTGCTATGAGAGGCATTTTCTCATAAGGGAAATATTGGACAATCAAATTAATGACTGCCCAGGCTTCAGGATGTCTTTTTACACTATATAAAGGAGGAAATTTACATTGGAAACGTTTGGTTTAGGTGTTATAAAAGTTTGGGTTTTTAGTGCTGTAAATGCATTTTCAGCTCGCGCTGTACACATTTGCTATGAGAGGCATTATCTCATAAGGGAAATATTGGACAATCAAATTAATGACTGCCCAGGCTTCAGGATGTCTTTTTACACTATATAAAGGTGGAAATTTACATTGGAAACGTTTGGTTTAGCTGTTATAAAAGTTTGGTTTTTTAGTGCTGAAAATGCATTTTCAGCTCGCACTGTACACATTTGCTATGTGAGGCATTATCTCATAAGGGAAATACTGGACAATCAAATTAATGACTTCCCAGGCTTCAGGATGCATTTTTACACTCTATAAATGTGGAAATTTACATTGGAAACGTTTGGTTTAGCTGTTATAAAAGTTTGTTTTTTTAGTGCTGTAAATGCATTTTCAGCTCGCGCTGTACACATTTGCTATGTGAGGCATTATCTCATAAGGGAAATACTGGACAATCAAATTAATGACTTCCCAGGCTTCAGGATGCATTTTTACACTCTATAAATGTGGAAATTTACATTGGAAACGTTTGGTTTAGCTGTTATAAAAGTTTGGTTTTTTAGTGCTGTAAATGCATTTTCAGCTCGCGCTGTACACATTTGCTATGTGAGGCATTATCTCATAAGGGAAATATTGGACAATCAAATTAATGGCTGCCCGGGCTTCAGGATGTCTTTTTACACTATATAAAGGTGGAAATTTACATTGGAAACGTTTAGTTTAGCTGTTAATGAAGTTTCGTTTTTTTAGTGCTGGAAATTCATTGTCTGCTGGCGCTGTACACTTTTTCTAAGTGTTGCAATATCTCATGAAGGAAATACTGGACAATCAAATTAAAGACTTTCCAGGCTTCAGGATGCCTTTTTACACTATATAAAGGTGGAAATTTACATTGGAAACGTTTGGTTTAGCTGTTATAAAAGTTTGGTTTTTTAGTGCTGTAAATGCATTTTCAGCTCGCGCTGTACACATTTGCTATGAGAGGCATTATCTCATAAGGGAAATATTGGACAATCAAATTAATGACTGCCCAGGCTTCAGGATGTCTTTTTACACTATATAAAGGTGGAAATTTACATTGGAAACATTTAGTTTAGCTGTTAATGAAGTTTCGTTTTTTTAGTGCTGAAAATTCATTGTCTGCTGGCGCTGTACACTTTTTCTAAGTGTTGCAATATCTCATGAAGGAAATACTGGACAATCAAATTAATGACTTTCCAGGCTTCAGGATGCCTTTCTACACTATATAAAGGTGGAAATTTACATTGGAAACGTTTGGTTTAGCTGTTATAAAAGTTTGTTTTTTTAGTGCTGTAAATGCATTTTCAGCTCGCGCTGTACACATTTGCTATGAGAGGCATTATCTCATAAGGGAAATATTGGACAATCAAATTAATGACTGCCCAGGCTTCAGGATGTCTTTTTACACTATATAAAGGTGGAAATTTACATTGGAAACGTTTGGTTTAGCTGTTATAAAAGTTTGGTTTTTTAGTGCTGTAAATGCATTTTCAGCTCGCGCTGTACACATTTGCTATGAGAGGCATTATCTCATAAGGGAAATATTGGACAATCAAATTAATGACTGCCCAGGCTTCAGGATGTCTTTTTACACTATATAAAGGTGGAAATTTACATTGGAAACGTTTGGTTTAGCTGTTATAAAAGTTTGGTTTTTTAGTGCTGAAAATGCATTTTCAGCTCGCACTGTACACATTTGCTATGTGAGGCATTATCTCATAAGGGAAATACTGGACAATCAAATTAATGACTTCCCAGGCTTCAGGATGCATTTTTACACTCTATAAATGTGGAAATTTACATTGGAAACGTTTGGTTTAGCTGTTATAAAAGTTTGTTTTTTTAGTGCTGTAAATGCATTTTCAGCTCGCGCTGTACACATTTGCTATGTGAGGCATTATCTCATAAGGGAAATACTGGACAATCAAATTAATGACTGCCCAGGCTTCAGGATGTCTTTTTACACTATATAAAGGTGGAAATTTACATTGGAAACGTTTGGTTTAGCTGTTATAAAAGTTTGGTTTTTTAGTGCTGAAAATGCATTTTCAGCTCGCACTGTACACATTTGCTATGTGAGGCATTATCTCATAAGGGAAATACTGGACAATCAAATTAATGACTTCCCAGGCTTCAGGATGCCTTTTTACACTCTATAAATGTGGAAATTTACATTGGAAACGTTTGGTTTAGCTGTTAATGAAGTTTCGTTTTTTTAGTGCTGAAAATTCATTGTCTGCTGGCGCTGTACACTTTTTCTAAGTGTTGCAATATCTCATGAAGGAAATACTGGACAATCAAATTAATGACTTTCCAGGCTTCAGGATGCCTTTCTACACTATATAAAGGTGGAAATTTACATTGGAAACGTTTGGTTTAGCTGTTATAAAAGTTTGGTTTTTTAGTGCTGTAAATGCATTTTCAGCTCGCGTGTACACATTTGCTATGAGAGGCATTATCTCATAAGGGAAATATTGGACAATCAAATTAATGACTGCCCAGGCTTCAGGATGTCTTTTTACACTATATAAAGGTGGAAATTTACATTGGAAACGTTTAGTTTAGCTGTTAATGAAGTTTCGTTTTTTTAGTGCTGGAAATTCATTGTCTGCTGGCGCTGTACACTTTTTCTAAGTGTTGCAATATCTCATGAAGGAAATACTGGACAATCAAATTAAAGACTTTCCAGGCTTCAGGATGCCTTTTTACACTATATAAAGGTGGAAATTTACATTGGAAACGTTTGGTTTAGCTGTTATAAAAGTTTGGTTTTTTAGTGCTGTAAATGCATTTTCAGCTCGCGCTGTACACATTTGCTATGAGAGGCATTATCTCATAAGGGAAATATTGGACAATCAAATTAATGACTGCCCAGGCTTCAGGATGTCTTTTTACACTATATAAAGGTGGAAATTTACATTGGAAACGTTTGGTTTAGCTGTTATAAAAGTTTGGTTTTTTAGTGCTGAAAATGCATTTTCAGCTCGCACTGTACACATTTGCTATGTGAGGCATTATCTCATAAGGGAAATACTGGACAATCAAATTAATGACTTCCCAGGCTTCAGGATGCATTTTTACACTCTATAAATGTGGAAATTTACATTGGAAACGTTTGGTTTAGCTGTTATAAAAGTTTGTTTTTTTAGTGCTGTAAATGCATTTTCAGCTCGCGCTGTACACATTTGCTATGTGAGGCATTATCTCATAAGGGAAATACTGGACAATCAAATTAATGACTGCCCAGGCTTCAGGATGTCTTTTTACACTATATAAAGGTGGAAATTTACATTGGAAACGTTTGGTTTAGCTGTTATAAAAGTTTGGTTTTTTAGTGCTGAAAATGCATTTTCAGCTCGCACTGTACACATTTGCTATGTGAGGCATTATCTCATAAGGGAAATACTGGACAATCAAATTAATGACTTCCCAGGCTTCAGGATGCCTTTTTACACTCTATAAATGTGGAAATTTACATTGGAAACGTTTGGTTTAGCTGTTAATGAAGTTTCGTTTTTTTAGTGCTGAAAATTCATTGTCTGCTGGCGCTGTACACTTTTTCTAAGTGTTGCAATATCTCATGAAGGAAATACTGGACAATCAAATTAATGACTTTCCAGGCTTCAGGATGCCTTTCTACACTATATAAAGGTGGAAATTTACATTGGAAACGTTTGGTTTAGCTGTTATAAAAGTTTGGTTTTTTAGTGCTGTAAATGCATTTTCAGCTCGCGCTGTACACATTTGCTATGAGAGGCATTATCTCATAAGGGAAATATTGGACAATCAAATTAATGACTGCCCAGGCTTCAGGATGTCTTTTTACACTATATAAAGGTGGAAATTTACATTGGAAACGTTTAGTTTAGCTGTTAATGAAGTTTCGTTTTTTTAGTGCTGGAAATTCATTGTCTGCTGGCGCTGTACACTTTTTCTAAGTGTTGTAATATCTCATGAAGGAAATTCTGGACAATCAAATTAAAGACTTTCCAGGCTTCAGGATGCCTTTTTACACTATATAAAGGTGGAAATTTACATTGGAAACGTTTGGTTTAGCTGTTATAAAAGTTTGGTTTTTTAGTGCTGTAAATGCATTTTCAGCTCGCGCTGTACACATTTGCTATGAGAGGCATTATCTCATAAGGGAAATATTGGACAATCAAATTAATGACTGCCCAGGCTTCAGGATGTCTTTTTACACTATATAAAGGTGGAAATTTACATTGGAAACATTTAGTTTAGCTGTTAATGAAGTTTCGTTTTTTTAGTGCTGAAAATTCATTGTCTGCTGGCGCTGTACACTTTTTCTAAGTGTTGCAATATCTCATGAAGGAAATACTGGACAATCAAATTAATGACTTTCCAGGCTTCAGGATGCCTTTCTACACTATATAAAGGTGGAAATTTACATTGGAAACGTTTGGTTTAGCTGTTATAAAAGTTAGTTTTTTTAGTGCTGTAAATGCATTTTCAGCTCGCGCTGTACACATTTGCTATGAGAGGCATTATCTCATAAGGGAAATATTGGACAATCAAATTAATGACTGCCCAGGCTTCAGGATGTCTTTTTACACTATATAAAGGTGGAAATTTACATTGGAAACGTTTGGTTTAGCTGTTATAAAAGTTTGGTTTTTTAGTGCTGTAAATGCATTTTCAGCTCGCGCTGTACACATTTGCTATGAGAGGCATTATCTCATAAGGGAAATATTGGACAATCAAATTAATGGCTGCCCGGGCTTCAGGATGTCTTTTTACACTATATAAAGGTGGAAATTTACATTGGAAACGTTTAGTTTAGCTGTTAATGAAGTTTCGTTTTTTTAGTGCTGAAAATTCATTGTCTGCTGGCGCTGTACACTTTTTCTAAATGTTGCAATATCTCATGAAGGAAATACTGGACAATCAAATTAATGACTTTCCAGGCTTCAGGATGCCTTTCTACACTATATAAAGGTGGAAATTTACATTGGAAACGTTTGGTTTAGCTGTTATAAAAGTTTGGTTTTTTAGTGCTGTAAATGCATTTTCAGCTCGCGCTGTACACATTTGCTATGAGAGGCATTATCTCATTAGGGAAATATTGGACAATCAAATTAATGACTGCCCAGGCTTCAGGATGTCTTTTTACACTATATAAAGGAGGAAATTTACATTGGAAACGTTTGGTTTAGGTGTTATAAAAGTTTGGTTTTTTAGTGCTGAAAATGCATTTTCAGCTCGCGCTGTACACATTTGCAATGAGAGGCATTATCTCATAAGGGAAATACTGGACAATCAAATTAATGACTTCCCAGGCTTCAAGATGCCTTTTTACACTCTATAAATGTGGAAATTTACATTGGAAACGTTTGGTTTAGCTGTTAATGAAGTTTCGTTTTTTTTAGTGCTGAAAATTCATTGTCTGCTGGCGCTGTACACTTTT
The DNA here is from genome assembly GCF_059441095.1 of Idiotropiscis lumnitzeri. Classification (NCBI taxonomy): domain Eukaryota; kingdom Metazoa; phylum Chordata; class Actinopteri; order Syngnathiformes; family Syngnathidae; genus Idiotropiscis; species Idiotropiscis lumnitzeri. Next base: position 160,913 of record NW_028283624.1, read on the forward strand.
TCTAAGTGTTGCAATATCTCATGAAGGAAATACTGGACAATCAAATTAATGACTTTCCAGGCTTCAGGATGCCTTTCTACACTATATAAAGGTGGAAATTTACATTGGAAACGTTTGGTTTAGCTGTTATAAAAGTTTGGTTTTTTAGTGCTGTAAATGCATTTTCAGCTCGCGCTGTACACATTTGCTATGAGAGGCATTATCTCATAAGGGAAATATTGGACAATCAAATTAATGACTGCCCAGGCTTCAGGATGTCTTTTTACACTATATAAAGGTGGAAATTTACATTGGAAACGTTTGGTTTAGCTGTTATAAAAGTTTGGTTTTTTAGTGCTGAAAATGCATTTTCAGCTCGCACTGTACACATTTGCTATGTGAGGCATTATCTCATAAGGGAAATACTGGACAATCAAATTAATGACTTCCCAGGCTTCAGGATGCATTTTTACACTCTATAAATGTGGAAATTTACATTGGAAACGTTTGGTTTAGCTGTTATAAAAGTTTGTTTTTTTAGTGCTGTAAATGCATTTTCAGCTCGCGCTGTACACATTTGCTATGTGAGGCATTATCTCATAAGGGAAATACTGGACAATCAAATTAATGACTGCCCAGGCTTCAGGATGTCTTTTTACACTATATAAAGGTGGAAATTTACATTGGAAACGTTTGGTTTAGCTGTTATAAAAGTTTGGTTTTTTAGTGCTGAAAATGCATTTTCAGCTCGCACTGTACACATTTGCTATGTGAGGCATTATCTCATAAGGGAAATACTGGACAATCAAATTAATGACTTCCCAGGCTTCAGGATGCCTTTTTACACTCTATAAATGTGGAAATTTACATTGGAAACGTTTGGTTTAGCTGTTAATGAAGTTTCGTTTTTTTAGTGCTGAAAATTCATTGTCTGCTGGCGCTGTACACTTTTTCTAAGTGTTGCAATATCTCATGAAGGAAATACTGGACAATCAAATTAATGACTTTCCAGGCTTCAGGATGCCTTTCTACACTATATAAAGGTGGAAATTTACATTGGAAACGTTTGGTTTAGCTGTTATAAAAGTTTGGTTTTTTAGTGCTGTAAATGCATTTTCAGCTCGCGCTGTACACATTTGCTATGAGAGGCATTATCTCATAAGGGAAATATTGGACAATCAAATTAATGACTGCCCAGGCTTCAGGATGTCTTTTTACACTATATAAAGGTGGAAATTTACATTGGAAACATTTAGTTTAGCTGTTAATGAAGTTTCGTTTTTTTAGTGCTGAAAATTCATTGTCTGCTGGCGCTGTACACTTTTTCTAAGTGTTGCAATATCTCATGAAGGAAATACTGGACAATCAAATTAATGACTTTCCAGGCTTCAGGATGCCTTTCTACACTATATAAAGGTGGAAATTTACATTGGAAACGTTTGGTTTAGCTGTTATAAAAGTTTGTTTTTTTAGTGCTGTAAATGCATTTTCAGCTCACGCTGTACACATTTGCTATGAGAGGCATTATCTCATAAGGGAAATATTGGACAATCAAATTAATGACTGCCCAGGCTTCAGGATGTCTTTTTACACTATATAAAGGTGGAAATTTACATTGGAAACGTTTGGTTTAGCTGTTATAAAAGTTTGGTTTTTTAGTGCTGTAAATGCATTTTCAGCTCGCGCTGTACACATTTGCTATGAGAGGCATTATCTCATAAGGGAAATATTGGACAATCAAATTAATGGCTGCCCGGGCTTCAGGATGTCTTTTTACACTATATAAAGGTGGAAATTTACATTGGAAACGTTTAGTTTAGCTGTTAATGAAGTTTCGTTTTTTTAGTGCTGAAAATTCATTGTCTGCTGGCGCTGTACACTTTTTCTAAATGTTGCAATATCTCATGAAGGAAATACTGGACAATCAAATTAATGACTTTCCAGGCTTCAGGATGTCTTTTTACACTATATAAAGGTGGAAATTTACATTGGAAACGTTTGGTTTAGCTGTTATAAAAGTTTGGTTTTTTAGTGCTGTAAATGCATTTTCAGCTCGCGCTGTACACATTTGCTATGAGAGGCATTATCTCATAAGGGAAATATTGGACAATCAAATTAATGACTGCCCAGGCTTCAGGATGTCTTTTTACACTATATAAAGGAGGAAATTTACATTGGAAACGTTTGGTTTAGGTGTTATAAAAGTTTGGTTTTTTAGTGCTGAAAATGCATTTTCAGCTCGCGCTGTACACATTTGCAATGAGAGGCATTATCTCATAAGGGAAATACTGGACAATCAAATTAATGACTTCCCAGGCTTCAAGATGCCTTTTTACACTCTATAAATGTGGAAATTTACATTGGAAACGTTTGGTTTAGCTGTTAATGAAGTTTCGTTTTTTTTAGTGCTGAAAATTCATTGTCTGCTGGCGCTGTACACTTTTTCTAAGTGTTGCAATATCTCATGAAGGAAATACTGGACAATCAAATTAATGACTTTCCAGGCTTCAGGATGCCTTTCTACACTATATAAAGGTGGAAATTTACATTGGAAACGTTTGGTTTAGCTGTTATAAAAGTTTGTTTTTTTAGTGCTGTAAATGCATTTTCAGCTCGCGCTGTACACATTTGCTATGAGAGGCATTATCTCATAAGGGAAATATTGGACAATCAAATTAATGACTGCCCAGGCTTCAGGATGTCTTTTTACACTATATAAAGGTGGAAATTTACATTGGAAACGTTTGGTTTAGCTGTTATAAAAGTTTGTTTTTTTAGTGCTGTAAATGCATTTTCAGCTCGCACTGTACACATTTGCTATGAGAGGCATTATCTCATAAGGGAAATATTGGACAATCAAATTAATGACTGCCCAGGCTTCAGGATGTCTTTTTACACTATATAAAGGTGGAAATTTACATTGGAAACGTTTACTTTAGCTGTTAATGAAGTTTCGTTTATTTAGTGCTGAAAATTCATTGTCTGCTGGCGCTGTACACTTTTTCTAAGTGTTGCAATATCTCATGAAGGAAATACTGGACAATCAAATTAATGACTTTCCAGGCTTCAGGATGCCTTTCTACACTATATAAAGGTGGAAATTTACATTGGAAACGTTTGGTTTAGCTGTTATAAAAGTTTGTTTTTTTAGTGCTGTAAATGCATTTTCAGCTCGCACTGTACACATTTGCTATGTGAGGCATTATCTCATAAGGGAAATACTGGACAATCAAATTAATGACTTCCCAGGCTTCAGGATGCCTTTTTACACTCTATAAATGTGGAAATTTACATTGGAAACGTTTGGTTTAGCTGTTAATGAAGTTTCGTTTTTTTTAGTGCTGAAAATTCATTGTCTGCTGGCGCTGTACACTTTTTCTAAGTGTTGCAATATCTCATGAAGGAAATACTGGACAATCAAATTAATGACTTTCCAGGCTTCAGGATGCCTTTCTACACTATATAAAGGTGGAAATTTACATTGGAAACGTTTGGTTTAGCTGTTATAAAAGTTTGGTTTTTTAGTGCTGTAAATGCATTTTCAGCTCGCGCTGTACACATTTGCTATGAGAGGCATTATCTCATAAGGGAAATATTGGACAATCAAATTAATGACTGCCCAGGCTTCAGGATGTCTTTTTACACTATATAAAGGTGGAAATTTACATTGGAAACGTTTGGTTTAGCTGTTATAAAAGTTTGTTTTTTTAGTGCTGTAAATGCATTTTCAGCTCGCACTGTACACATTTGCTATGAGAGGCATTATCTCATAAGGGAAATATTGGACAATCAAATTAATGACTGCCCAGGCTTCAGGATGTCTTTTTACACTATATAAAGGTGGAAATTTACATTGGAAACGTTTACTTTAGCTGTTAATGAAGTTTCGTTTATTTAGTGCTGAAAATTCATTGTCTGCTGGCGCTGTACACTTTTTCTAAGTGTTGCAATATCTCATGAAGGAAATACTGGACAATCAAATTAATGACTTTCCAGGCTTCAGGATGCCTTTCTACACTATATAAAGGTGGAAATTTACATTGGAAACGTTTGGTTTAGCTGTTATAAAAGTTTGTTTTTTTAGTGCTGTAAATGCATTTTCAGCTCGCACTGTACACATTTGCTATGTGAGGCATTATCTCATAAGGGAAATACTGGACAATCAAATTAATGACTTCCCAGGCTTCAGGATGCCTTTTTACACTCTATAAATGTGGAAATTTACATTGGAAACGTTTGGTTTAGCTGTTAATGAAGTTTCGTTTTTTTAGTGCTGAAAATTCATTGTCTGCTGGCGCTGTACACTTTTTCTAAGTGTTGCAATATCTCATGAAGGAAATACTGGACAATCAAATTAATGACTTTCCAGGCTTCAGGATGCCTTTCTACACGATATAAAGGTGGAAATTTACATTGGAAACGTTTGGTTTAGCTGTTATAAAAGTTTGGTTTTTTAGTGCTGTAAATGCATTTTCAGCTCGCGCTGTACACATTTGCTATGAGAGGCATTATCTCATAAGGGAAATATTGGACAATCAAATTAATGACTGCCCAGGCTTCAGGATGTCTTTTTACACTATATAAAGGTGGAAATTTACATTGGAAACGTTTGGTTTAGCTGTTATAAAAGTTTGTTTTTTTAGTGCTGTAAATGCATTTTCAGCTCGCACTGTACACATTTGCTATGCGAGGCATTATCTCATAAGGGAAATATTGGACAATCAAATTAATGACTGCCCAGGCTTCAGGATGTCTTTTTACACTATATAAAGGTGGAAATTTAAATTGGAAACGTTTGGTTTAGCTGTTATAAAAGTTTGTTTTTTTAGTGCTGTAAATGCATTTTCAGCTCGCACTGTACACATTTGCTATGAGAGGCATTATCTCATAAGGGAAATATTGGACAATCAAATTAATGACTGCCCAGGCTTCAGGATGTCTTTTTACACTATATAAAGGTGGAAATTTACATTTGAAACGTTTGGTTTAGCTGTTATAAAAGTTTGGTTTTTTAGTGCTGAAAATGCATTTTCAGCTCGCGCTGTACACATTTGCTATGAGAGGCATTATCTCATAAGGGAAATATTGGACAATCAAATTAATGACTGCCCAGGCTTCAGGATGTCTTTTTACACTATATAAAGGTGGAAATTTACATTGGAAACGTTTGGTTTAGCTGTTATAAAAGTTTGGTTTTTTAGTGCTGTAAATGCATTTTCAGCTCGCGCTGTACACATTTGCTATGAGAGGCATTATCTCATAAGGGAAATATTGGACAATCAAATTAATGACTGCCCAGGCTTCAGGATGTCTTTTTACACTATATAAAGGTGGAAATTTACATTGGAAACGTTTGGTTTAGGTGTTATATAAGTTTGTTTTTTTAGTGCTGAAAATGCATTTTCAGCTCGCACTGTACACATTTGCTATGTGAGGCATTATCTCATAAGGGAAATACTGGACAATCAAATTAATGACTTCCCAGGCTTCAGGATGCCTTTTTACACTCTATAAATGTGGAAATTTACATTGGAAACGTTTGGTTTAGCTGTTAATGAAGTTTCGTTTTTTTAGTGCTGAAAATTCATTGTCTGCTGGCGCTGTACACTTTTTCTAAGTGTTGCAATATCTCATGAAGGAAATACTGGACAATCAAATTAATGACTTTCCAGGCTCCAGGATGCCTTTCTACACTATATAAAGGTGGAAATTTACATTGGAAACGTTTGGTTTAGCTGTTATAAAAGTTTGGTTTTTTAGTGCTGTAAATGCATTTTCAGCTCGCGCTGTACACATTTGCTATGAGAGGCATTATCTCATAAGGGAAATATTGGACAATCATATTAATGACTGCCCAGGCTTCAGGATGTCTTTTTACACTATATAAAGGTGGAAATTTACATTGGAAACGTTTAGTTTAGCTGTTAATGAAGTATCGTTTTTTTAGTGCTGAAAATTCATTGTCTACTGGCGCTGTACACTTTTTCTAAGTGTTGCAATATCTCATGAAGGAAATACTGGACAATCAAATTAATGACTTTCCAGGCTTCAGGATGCCTTTCTACACTATATAAAGGTGGAAATTTACATTGGAAACGTTTGGTTTAGCTGTTATAAAAGTTTGGTTTTTTAGTGCTGTAAATGCATTTTCAGCTCGCGCTGTACACATTTGCTATGAGAGGCATTATCTCATAAGGGAAATATTGGACAATCAAATTAATGACTGCCCAGGCTTCAGGATGTCTTTTTACACTATATAAAGGTGGAAATTTACATTGGAAACGTTTGGTTTAGCTGTTATAAAAGTTTGGTTTTTTAGTGCTGAAAATGCATTTTCAGCTCGCACTGTACACATTTGCTATGTGAGGCATTATCTCATAAGGGAAATACTGGACAATCAAATTAATGACTGCCCAGGCTTCAGGATGTCTTTTTACACTATATAAAGGTGGAAATTTACATTGGAAACGTTTGGTTTAGCTGTTATAAAAGTTTGGTTTTTTAGTGCTGAAAATGCATTTTCAGCTCGCACTGTACACATTTGCTATGTGAGGCATTATCTCATAAGGGAAATACTGGACAATCAAATTAATGACTTTCCAGGCTTCAGGATGCCTTTCTACACTATATAAAGGTGGAAATTTACATTGGAAACGTTTGGTTTAGCTGTTATAAAAGTTTGGTTTTTTAGTGCTGTAAATGCATTTTCAGCTCGCGCTGTACACATTTGCTATGAGAGGCATTATCTCATAAGGGAAATATTGGACAATCAAATTAATGACTGCCCAGGCTTCAGGATGTCTTTTTACACTATATAAAGGTGGAAATTTACATTGGAAACGTTTAGTTTAGCTGTTAATGAAGTTTCGTTTTTTTAGTGCTGGAAATTCATTGTCTGCTGGCGCTGTACACTTTTTCTAAGTGTTGCAATATCTCATGAAGGAAATACTGGACAATCAAATTAATGACTTTCCAGGCTTCAGGATGCCTTTCTACACTATATAAAGGTGGAAATTTACATTGGAAACGTTTGGTTTAGCTGTTATAAAAGTTTGGTTTTTTAGTGCTGTAAATGCATTTTCAGCTCGCGCTGTACACATTTGCTATGAGAGGCATTATCTCATAAGGGAAATATTGGACAATCAAATTAATGACTGCCCAGGCTTCAGGATGTCTTTTTACACTATATAAAGGTGGAAATTTACATTGGAAACGTTTAGTTTAGCTGTTAATGAAGTTTCGGTTTTTTAGTGCTGAAAATTCATTGTCTGCTGGCGCTGTACACTTTTTCTAAGTGTTGCAATATCTCATGAAGGAAATACTGGACAATCAAATTAATCACTTTCCAGGCTTCAGGATGCCTTTCTACACTATATAAAGGTGGAAATTTACATTGGAAACGTTTGGTTTAGCTGTTATAAAAGTTTGGTTTTTTAGTGCTGTAAATGCATTTTCAGCTCGCGCTGTACACATTTGCTATGTGAGGCATTATATCATAAGGGAAATACTGGACAATCAAATTAATGACTTCCCAGGCTTCAGGATGCCTTTTTACACTCTATAAATGTGGAAATTTACATTGGAAACGTTTGGTTTAGCTGTTAATGAAGTTTCGTTTTTTTAGTGCTGAAAAAACATTGTCTGCTGGCGCTGTACACTTTTTCTAAGTGTTGCAATATCTCATGAAGGAAATACTGGACAATCAAATTAATGACTTTCCAGGCTTCAGGATGCCTTTCTACACTATATAAAGGTAGAAATTTACATTGGAAACGTTTGGTTTAGCTGTTATAAAAGTTTGGTTTTTTAGTGCTGTAAATGCATTTTCAGCTCGCGCTGTACACATTTGCTATGAGAGGCATTATCTCATAAGGGAAATATTGGACAATCAAATTAATGACTGCCCAGGCTTCAGGATGTCTTTTTACACTCTATAAAGGTGGAAATTTACATTGGAAACGTTTGGTTTAGCTGTTATAAAAGTTTGGTTTTTTAGTGCTGTAAATGCATTTTCAGCTCGCGCTGTACACATTTGCTATGAGAGGCATTATCTCATAAGGGAAATATTGGACAATCAAATTAATGGCTGCCCAGGCTTCAGGATGTCTTTTTACACTATATAAAGGTGGAAATTTACATTGGAAACGTTTAGTTTAGCTGTTAATGAAGTTTCGGTTTTTTAGTGCTGAAAATTCATTGTCTGCTGGCGCTGTACACTTTTTCTAAGTGTTGCAATATCTCATGAAGGAAATACTGGACAATCAAATTAAAGACTTTCCAGGCTTCAGGATGCCTTTTTACACTATATAAAGGTGGAAATTTACATTGGAAACGTTTGGTTTAGCTGTTATAAAAGTTTGGTTTTTTAGTGCTGTAAATGCATTTTCAGCTCGCGCTGTACACATTTGCTATGAGAGGCATTATCTCATAAGGGAAATATTGGACAATCAAATTAATGACTGCCCAGGCTTCAGGATGTCTTTTTACACTATATAAAGGTGGAAATTTACATTGGAAACATTTAGTTTAGCTGTTAATGAAGTTTCGTTTTTTTAGTGCTGAAAATTCATTGTCTGCTGGCGCTGTACACTTTTTCTAAGTGTTGCAATATCTCATGAAGGAAATACTGGACAATCAAATTAATGACTTTCCAGGCTTCAGGATGCCTTTCTACACTATATAAAGGTGGAAATTTACATTGGAAACGTTTGGTTTAGCTGTTATAAAAGTTTGGTTTTTTAGTGCTGTAAATGCATTTTCAGCTCGCGCTGTACACATTTGCTATGAGAGGCATTATCTCATAAGGGAAATATTGGACAATCAAATTAATGACTGCCCAGGCTTCAGGATGTCTTTTTACACTATATAAAGGTGGAAATTTACATTGGAAACGTTTGGTTTAGCTGTTATAAAAGTTTGGTTTTTTAGTGCTGTAAATGCATTTTCAGCTCGCGCTGTACACATTTGCTATGAGAGGCATTATCTCATAAGGGAAATATTGGACAATCAAATTAATGGCTGCCCGGGCTTCAGGATGTCTTTTTACACTATATAAAGGTGGAAATTTACATTGGAAACGTTTAGTTTAGCTGTTAATGAAGTTTCGTTTTTTTAGTGCTGAAAATTCATTGTCTGCTGGCGCTGTACACTTTTTCTAAATGTTGCAATATCTCATGAAGGAAATACTGGACAATCAAATTAATGACTTTCCAGGCTTCAGGATGCCTTTCTACACTATATAAAGGTGGAAATTTACATTGGAAACGTTTGGTTTAGCTGTTATAAAAGTTTGGTTTTTTAGTGCTGTAAATGCATTTTCAGCTCGCGCTGTACACATTTGCTATGAGAGGCATTATCTCATAAGGGAAATATTGGACAATCAAATTAATGACTGCCCAGGCTTCAGGATGTCTTTTTACACTATATAAAGGAGGAAATTTACATTGGAAACGTTTGGTTTAGGTGTTATAAAAGTTTGGTTTTTTAGTGCTGAAAATGCATTTTCAGCTCGCGCTGTACACATTTGCAATGAGAGGCATTATCTCATAAGGGAAATACTGGACAATCAAATTAATGACTTCCCAGGCTTCAGGATGCCTTTTTACACTCTATAAATGTGGAAATTTACATTGGAAACGTTTGGTTTAGCTGTTAATGAAGTTTCGTTTTTTTTAGTGTTGAAAATTCGTTGTCTGCTGGCGCTGTACACTTTTTCTAAGTGTTGCAATATCTCATGAAGGAAATACTGGACAATCAAATTAATGACTTTCCAGGCTTCAGGATGCCTTTCTACACTATATAAAGGTGGAAATTTACATTGGAAACGTTTGGTTTAGCTGTTATAAAAGTTTGGTTTTTTAGTGCTGTAAATGCATTTTCAGCTCGCGCTGTACACATTTGCTATGAGAGGCATTATCTCATAAGGGAAATATTGGACAATCAAATTAATGACTGCCCAGGCTTCAGGATGTCTTTTTACACTATATAAAGGTGGAAATTTACATTGGAAACGTTTAGTTTAGCTGTTAATGAAGTTTCGTTTTTTTAGTGCTGAAAATTCATTGTCTGCTGGCGCTGTACACTTTTTCTAAGTGTTGCAATATCTCATGAAGGAAATACTGGACAATCAAATTAATGACTTTCCAGGCTTCAGGATGCCTTTCTACACTATATAAAGGTGGAAATTTACATTGGAAACGTTTGGTTTAGCTGTTATAAAAGTTATGTTTTTTAGTGCTGTAAATGCATTTTCAGCTCGCGCTGTACACATTTGCTATGAGAAGCATTATCTCATAAGGGAAATATTGGACAATCAAATTAATGACTGCCCAGGCTTCAGGATGTCTTTTTACACTATATAAGGGTGGAAATTTACATTGGAAACGTTTAGTTTAGCTGTTAATGAAGTTTCGTTTTTTTAGTGCTGAAAATTCATTGTCTGCTGGCGCTGTACACTTTTTCTAAGTGTTGCAATATCTCATGAAGGAAATACTGGACAATCAAATTAATGACTTTCCAGGCTTCAGGATGCCTTTCTACACTATATAAAGGTGGAAATTTACATTGGAAACGTTTGGTTTAGCTGTTATAAAAGTTTGTTTTTTTAGTGCTGTAAATGCATTTTCAGCTCGCACTGTACACATTTGCTATGAGAGGCATTATCTCATAAGGGAAATATTGGACAATCAAATTAATGACTGCCCAGGCTTCAGGATGTCTTTTTACACTATATAAAGGTGGAAATTTACATTGGAAACGTTTACTTTAGCTGTTAATGAAGTTTCGTTTATTTAGTGCTGAAAATTCATTGTCTGCTGGCGCTGTACACTTTTTCTAAGTGTTGCAATATCTCATGAAGGAAATACTGGACAATCAAATTAATGACTTTCCAGGCTTCAGGATGCCTTTCTACACTATATAAAGGTGGAAATATACATTGGAAACGTTTGGTTTAGCTGTTATAAAAGTTTGTTTTTTTAGTGCTGTAAATGCATTTTCAGCTCGCGCTGTACACATTTGCTATGAGAGGCATTATCTCATAAGGGAAATATTGGACAATCAAATTAATGACTTCCCAGGCTTCAGGATGCCTTTTTACACTCTATAAATGTGGAAATTTACATTGGAAACGTTTGGTTTAGCTGTTAATGAAGTTTCGTTTTTTTAGTGCTGAAAATTCATTGTCTGCTGGCGCTGTACACTTTTTCTAAGTGTTGCAATATCTCATGAAGGAAATACTGGACAATCAAATTAATGACTTTCCAGGCTTCAGGATGCCTTTCTACACTATATAAAGGTGGAAATTTATATTGGAAACGTTTGGTTTAGCTGTTATAAAAGTTTGGTTTTTTAGTGCTGTAAATGCATTTTCAGCTCGCGCTGTACACATTTGCTATGAGAGGCATTATCTCATAAGGGAAATATTGGACAATCAAATTAATGACTGCCCAGGCTTCAGATGTCTTTTTACACTATATAAAGGTGGAAATTTACATTGGAAACGTTTGGTTTAGCTGTTATAAAAGTTTGTTTTTTTAGTGCTGTAAATGCATTTTCAGCTCGCACTGTACACATTTGCTATGAGAGGCATTATCTCATAAGGGAAATATTGGACAATCAAATTAATGACTGCCCAGGCTTCAGGATGTCTTTTTACACTATATAAAGGTGGAAATTTACATTGGAAACGTTTACTTTAGCTGTTAATGAAGTTTCGTTTATTTAGTGCTGAAAATTCATTGTCTGCTGGCGCTGTACACTTTTTCTAAGTGTTGCAATATCTCATGAAGGAAATACTGGACAATCAAATTAATGACTTTCCAGGCTTCAGGATGCCTTTCTACACTATATAAAGGTGGAAATTTACATTGGAAACGTTTGGTTTAGCTGTTATAAAAGTTTGTTTTTTTAGTGCTGTAAATGCATTTTCAGCTCGCACTGTACACATTTGCTATGTGAGGCATTATCTCATAAGGGAAATACTGGACAATCAAATTAATGACTTCCCAGGCTTCAGGATGCCTTTTTACACTCTATAAATGTGGAAATTTACATTGGAAACGTTTGGTTTAGCTGTTAATGAAGTTTCGTTTTTTTAGTGCTGAAAATTCATTGTCTGCTGGCGCTGTACACTTTTTCTAAGTGTTGCAATATCTCATGAAGGAAATACTGGACAATCAAATTAATGACTTTCCAGGCTTCAGGATGCCTTTCTACACTATATAAAGGTGGAAATTTACATTGGAAACGTTTGGTTTAGCTGTTATAAAAGTTTGTTTTTTTAGTGCTGTAAATGCATTTTCAGCTCGCGCTGTACACATTTGCTATGAGAGGCATTATCTCATAAGGGAAATATTGGACAATCAAATTAATGACTGCCCAGGCTTCAGGATGTCTTTTTACACTATATAAAGGTGGAAATTTACATTGGAAACGTTTGGTTTAGCTGTTATAAAAGTTTGTTTTTTTAGTGCTGTAAATGCATTTTCAGCTCGCACTGTACACATTTGCTATGAGAGGCATTATCTCATAAGGGAAATATTGGACAATCAAATTAATGACTGCCCAGGCTTCAGGATGTCTTTTTACACTATATAAAGGTGGAAATTTACATTGGAAACGTTTACTTTAGCTGTTAATGAAGTTTCGTTTATTTAGTGCTGAAAATTCATTGTCTGCTGGCGCTGTACACTTTTTCTAAGTGTTGCAATATCTCATGAAGGAAATACTGGACAATCAAATTAATGACTTTCCAGGCTTCAGGATGCCTTTCTACACTATATAAAGGTGGAAATTTACATTGGAAACGTTTGGTTTAGCTGTTATAAAAGTTTGTTTTTTTAGTGCTGTAAATGCATTTTCAGCTCGCACTGTACACATTTGCTATGTGAGGCATTATCTCATAAGGGAAATACTGGACAATCAAATTAATGACTTCCCAGGCTTCAGGATGCCTTTTTACACTCTATAAATGTGGAAATTTACATTGGAAACGTTTGGTTTAGCTGTTAATGAAGTTTCGTTTTTTTTAGTGCTGAAAATTCATTGTCTGCTGGCGCTGTACACTTTTTCTAAGTGTTGCAATATCTCATGAAGGAAATACTGGACAATCAAATTAATGACTTTCCAGGCTTCAGGATGCCTTTCTACACTATATAAAGGTGGAAATTTACATTGGAAACGTTTGGTTTAGCTGTTATAAAAGTTTGGTTTTTTAGTGCTGTAAATGCATTTTCAGCTCGCGCTGTACACATTTGCTATGAGAGGCATTATCTCATAAGGGAAATATTGGACAATCAAATTAATGACTGCCCAGGCTTCAGGATGTCTTTTTACACTATATAAAGGTGGAAATTTACATTGGAAACGTTTGGTTTAGCTGTTATAAAAGTTTGTTTTTTTAGTGCTGTAAATGCATTTTCAGCTCGCACTGTACACATTTGCTATGAGAGGCATTATCTCATAAGGGAAATATTGGACAATCAAATTAATGACTGCCCAGGCTTCAGGATGTCTTTTTACACTATATAAAGGTGGAAATTTACATTGGAAACGTTTACTTTAGCTGTTAATGAAGTTTCGTTTATTTAGTGCTGAAAATTCATTGTCTGCTGGCGCTGTACACTTTTTCTAAGTGTTGCAATATCTCATGAAGGAAATACTGGACAATCAAATTAATGACTTTCCAGGCTTCAGGATGCCTTTCTACACTATATAAAGGTGGAAATTTACATTGGAAACGTTTGGTTTAGCTGTTATAAAAGTTTGTTTTTTTAGTGCTGTAAATGCATTTTCAGCTCGCACTGTACACATTTGCTATGTGAGGCATTATCTCATAAGGGAAATACTGGACAATCAAATTAATGACTTCCCAGGCTTCAGGATGCCTTTTTACACTCTATAAATGTGGAAATTTACATTGGAAACGTTTGGTTTAGCTGTTAATGAAGTTTCGTTTTTTTAGTGCTGAAAATTCATTGTCTGCTGGCGCTGTACACTTTTTCTAAGTGTTGCAATATCTCATGAAGGAAATACTGGACAATCAAATTAATGACTTTCCAGGCTTCAGGATGCCTTTCTACACGATATAAAGGTGGAAATTTACATTGGAAACGTTTGGTTTAGCTGTTATAAAAGTTTGGTTTTTTAGTGCTGTAAATGCATTTTCAGCTCGCGCTGTACACATTTGCTATGAGAGGCATTATCTCATAAGGGAAATATTGGACAATCAAATTAATGACTGCCCAGGCTTCAGGATGTCTTTTTACACTATATAAAGGTGGAAATTTACATTGGAAACGTTTGGTTTAGCTGTTATAAAAGTTTGTTTTTTTAGTGCTGTAAATGCATTTTCAGCTCGCACTGTACACATTTGCTATGCGAGGCATTATCTCATAAGGGAAATATTGGACAATCAAATTAATGACTGCCCAGGCTTCAGGATGTCTTTTTACACTATATAAAGGTGGAAATTTAAATTGGAAACGTTTGGTTTAGCTGTTATAAAAGTTTGTTTTTTTAGTGCTGTAAATGCATTTTCAGCTCGCACTGTACACATTTGCTATGAGAGGCATTATCTCATAAGGGAAATATTGGACAATCAAATTAATGACTGCCCAGGCTTCAGGATGTCTTTTTACACTATATAAAGGTGGAAATTTACATTTGAAACGTTTGGTTTAGCTGTTATAAAAGTTTGGTTTTTTAGTGCTGAAAATGCATTTTCAGCTCGCGCTGTACACATTTGCTATGAGAGGCATTATCTCATAAGGGAAATATTGGACAATCAAATTAATGACTGCCCAGGCTTCAGGATGTCTTTTTACACTATATAAAGGTGGAAATTTACATTGGAAACGTTTGGTTTAGCTGTTATAAAAGTTTGGTTTTTTAGTGCTGTAAATGCATTTTCAGCTCGCGCTGTACACATTTGCTATGAGAGGCATTATCTCATAAGGGAAATATTGGACAATCAAATTAATGACTGCCCAGGCTTCAGGATGTCTTTTTACACTATATAAAGGTGGAAATTTACATTGGAAACGTTTGGTTTAGGTGTTATATAAGTTTGTTTTTTTAGTGCTGAAAATGCATTTTCAGCTCGCACTGTACACATTTGCTATGTGAGGCATTATCTCATAAGGGAAATACTGGACAATCAAATTAATGACTTCCCAGGCTTCAGGATGCCTTTTTACACTCTATAAATGTGGAAATTTACATTGGAAACGTTTGGTTTAGCTGTTAATGAAGTTTCGTTTTTTTAGTGCTGAAAATTCATTGTCTGCTGGCGCTGTACACTTTTTCTAAGTGTTGCAATATCTCATGAAGGAAATACTGGACAATCAAATTAATGACTTTCCAGGCTCCAGGATGCCTTTCTACACTATATAAAGGTGGAAATTTACATTGGAAACGTTTGGTTTAGCTGTTATAAAAGTTTGGTTTTTTAGTGCTGTAAATGCATTTTCAGCTCGCGCTGTACACATTTGCTATGAGAGGCATTATCTCATAAGGGAAATATTGGACAATCATATTAATGACTGCCCAGGCTTCAGGATGTCTTTTTACACTATATAAAGGTGGAAATTTACATTGGAAACGTTTAGTTTAGCTGTTAATGAAGTATCGTTTTTTTAGTGCTGAAAATTCATTGTCTACTGGCGCTGTACACTTTTTCTAAGTGTTGCAATATCTCATGAAGGAAATACTGGACAATCAAATTAATGACTTTCCAGGCTTCAGGATGCCTTTCTACACTATATAAAGGTGGAAATTTACATTGGAAACGTTTGGTTTAGCTGTTATAAAAGTTTGGTTTTTTAGTGCTGTAAATGCATTTTCAGCTCGCGCTGTACACATTTGCTATGAGAGGCATTATCTCATAAGGGAAATATTGGACAATCAAATTAATGACTGCCCAGGCTTCAGGATGTCTTTTTACACTATATAAAGGTGGAAATTTACATTGGAAACGTTTGGTTTAGCTGTTATAAAAGTTTGGTTTTTTAGTGCTGAAAATGCATTTTCAGCTCGCACTGTACACATTTGCTATGTGAGGCATTATCTCATAAGGGAAATACTGGACAATCAAATTAATGACTGCCCAGGCTTCAGGGTGTCTTTTTACACTATATAAAGGTGGAAATTTACATTGGAAACGTTTGGTTTAGCTGTTATAAAAGTTTGGTTTTTTAGTGCTGAAAATGCATTTTCAGCTCGCACTGTACACATTTGCTATGTGAGGCATTATCTCATAAGGGAAATACTGGACAATCAAATTAATGACTTTCCAGGCTTCAGGATGCCTTTCTACACTATATAAAGGTGGAAATTTACATTGGAAACGTTTGGTTTAGCTGTTATAAAAGTTTGGTTTTTTAGTGCTGTAAATGCATTTTCAGCTCGCGCTGTACACATTTGCTATGAGAGGCATTATCTCATAAGGGAAATATTGGACAATCAAATTAATGACTGCCCAGGCTTCAGGATGTCTTTTTACACTATATAAAGGTGGAAATTTACATTGGAAACGTTTAGTTTAGCTGTTAATGAAGTTTCGTTTTTTTAGTGCTGGAAATTCATTGTCTGCTGGCGCTGTACACTTTTTCTAAGTGTTGCAATATCTCATGAAGGAAATACTGGACAATCAAATTAATGACTTTCCAGGCTTCAGGATGCCTTTCTACACTATATAAAGGTGGAAATTTACATTGGAAACGTTTGGTTTAGCTGTTATAAAAGTTTGGTTTTTTAGTGCTGTAAATGCATTTTCAGCTCGCGCTGTACACATTTGCTATGAGAGGCATTATCTCATAAGGGAAATATTGGACAATCAAATTAATGACTGCCCAGGCTTCAGGATGTCTTTTTACACTATATAAAGGTGGAAATTTACATTGGAAACGTTTAGTTTAGCTGTTAATGAAGTTTCGGTTTTTTAGTGCTGAAAATTCATTGTCTGCTGGCGCTGTACACTTTTTCTAAGTGTTGCAATATCTCATGAAGGAAATACTGGACAATCAAATTAATCACTTTCCAGGCTTCAGGATGCCTTTCTACACTATATAAAGGTGGAAATTTACATTGGAAACGTTTGGTTTAGCTGTTATAAAAGTTTGGTTTTTTAGTGCTGTAAATGCATTTTCAGCTCGCGCTGTACACATTTGCTATGTGAGGCATTATATCATAAGGGAAATACTGGACAATCAAATTAATGACTTCCCAGGCTTCAGGATGCCTTTTTACACTCTATAAATGTGGAAATTTACATTGGAAACGTTTGGTTTAGCTGTTAATGAAGTTTCGTTTTTTTAGTGCTGAAAAAACATTGTCTGCTGGCGCTGTACACTTTTTCTAAGTGTTGCAATATCTCATGAAGGAAATACTGGACAATCAAATTAATGACTTTCCAGGCTTCAGGATGCCTTTCTACACTATATAAAGGTAGAAATTTACATTGGAAACGTTTGGTTTAGCTGTTATAAAAGTTTGGTTTTTTAGTGCTGTAAATGCATTTTCAGCTCGCGCTGTACACATTTGCTATGAGAGGCATTATCTCATAAGGGAAATATTGGACAATCAAATTAATGACTGCCCAGGCTTCAGGATGTCTTTTTACACTCTATAAAGGTGGAAATTTACATTGGAAACGTTTGGTTTAGCTGTTATAAAAGTTTGGTTTTTTAGTGCTGTAAATGCATTTTCAGCTCGCGCTGTACACATTTGCTATGAGAGGCATTATCTCATAAGGGAAATATTGGACAATCAAATTAATGGCTGCCCAGGCTTCAGGATGTCTTTTTACACTATATAAAGGTGGAAATTTACATTGGAAACGTTTAGTTTAGCTGTTAATGAAGTTTCGGTTTTTTAGTGCTGAAAATTCATTGTCTGCTGGCGCTGTACACTTTTTCTAAGTGTTGCAATATCTCATGAAGGAAATACTGGACAATCAAATTAAAGACTTTCCAGGCTTCAGGATGCCTTTTTACACTATATAAAGGTGGAAATTTACATTGGAAACGTTTGGTTTAGCTGTTATAAAAGTTTGGTTTTTTAGTGCTGTAAATGCATTTTCAGCTCGCGCTGTACACATTTGCTATGAGAGGCATTATCTCATAAGGGAAATATTGGACAATCAAATTAATGACTGCCCAGGCTTCAGGATGTCTTTTTACACTATATAAAGGTGGAAATTTACATTGGAAACATTTAGTTTAGCTGTTAATGAAGTTTCGTTTTTTTAGTGCTGAAAATTCATTGTCTGCTGGCGCTGTACACTTTTTCTAAGTGTTGCAATATCTCATGAAGGAAATACTGGACAATCAAATTAATGACTTTCCAGGCTTCAGGATGCCTTTCTACACTATATAAAGGTGGAAATTTACATTGGAAACGTTTGGTTTAGCTGTTATAAAAGTTTGGTTTTTTAGTGCTGTAAATGCATTTTCAGCTCGCGCTGTACACATTTGCTATGAGAGGCATTATCTCATAAGGGAAATATTGGACAATCAAATTAATGACTGCCCAGGCTTCAGGATGTCTTTTTACACTATATAAAGGTGGAAATTTACATTGGAAACGTTTGGTTTAGCTGTTATAAAAGTTTGGTTTTTTAGTGCTGTAAATGCATTTTCAGCTCGCGCTGTACACATTTGCTATGAGAGGCATTATCTCATAAGGGAAATATTGGACAATCAAATTAATGGCTGCCCGGGCTTCAGGATGTCTTTTTACACTATATAAAGGTGGAAATTTACATTGGAAACGTTTAGTTTAGCTGTTAATGAAGTTTCGTTTTTTTAGTGCTGAAAATTCATTGTCTGCTGGCGCTGTACACTTTTTCTAAATGTTGCAATATCTCATGAAGGAAATACTGGACAATCAAATTAATGACTTTCCAGGCTTCAGGATGCCTTTCTACACTATATAAAGGTGGAAATTTACATTGGAAACGTTTGGTTTAGCTGTTATAAAAGTTTGGTTTTTTAGTGCTGTAAATGCATTTTCAGCTCGCGCTGTACACATTTGCTATGAGAGGCATTATCTCATAAGGGAAATATTGGACAATCAAATTAATGACTGCCCAGGCTTCAGGATGTCTTTTTACACTATATAAAGGAGGAAATTTACATTGGAAACGTTTGGTTTAGGTGTTATAAAAGTTTGGTTTTTTAGTGCTGAAAATGCATTTTCAGCTCGCGCTGTACACATTTGCAATGAGAGGCATTATCTCATAAGGGAAATACTGGACAATCAAATTAATGACTTCCCAGGCTTCAGGATGCCTTTTTACACTCTATAAATGTGGAAATTTACATTGGAAACGTTTGGTTTAGCTGTTAATGAAGTTTCGTTTTTTTTAGTGTTGAAAATTCGTTGTCTGCTGGCGCTGTACACTTTTTCTAAGTGTTGCAATATCTCATGAAGGAAATACTGGACAATCAAATTAATGACTTTCCAGGCTTCAGGATGCCTTTCTACACTATATAAAGGTGGAAATTTACATTGGAAACGTTTGGTTTAGCTGTTATAAAAGTTTGGTTTTTTAGTGCTGTAAATGCATTTTCAGCTCGCGCTGTACACATTTGCTATGAGAGGCATTATCTCATAAGGGAAATATTGGACAATCAAATTAATGACTGCCCAGGCTTCAGGATGTCTTTTTACACTATATAAAGGTGGAAATTTACATTGGAAACGTTTAGTTTAGCTGTTAATGAAGTTTCGTTTTTTTAGTGCTGAAAATTCATTGTCTGCTGGCGCTGTACACTTTTTCTAAGTGTTGCAATATCTCATGAAGGAAATACTGGACAATCAAATTAATGACTTTCCAGGCTTCAGGATGCCTTTCTACACTATATAAAGGTGGAAATTTACATTGGAAACGTTTGGTTTAGCTGTTATAAAAGTTATGTTTTTTAGTGCTGTAAATGCATTTTCAGCTCGCGCTGTACACATTTGCTATGAGAAGCATTATCTCATAAGGGAAATATTGGACAATCAAATTAATGACTGCCCAGGCTTCAGGATGTCTTTTTACACTATATAAGGGTGGAAATTTACATTGGAAACGTTTAGTTTAGCTGTTAATGAAGTTTCGTTTTTTTAGTGCTGAAAATTCATTGTCTGCTGGCGCTGTACACTTTTTCTAAGTGTTGCAATA
Source organism: Idiotropiscis lumnitzeri (assembly GCF_059441095.1). Classification (NCBI taxonomy): domain Eukaryota; kingdom Metazoa; phylum Chordata; class Actinopteri; order Syngnathiformes; family Syngnathidae; genus Idiotropiscis; species Idiotropiscis lumnitzeri. Next base: position 181,059 of record NW_028283624.1, read on the forward strand.
TCTCATGAAGGAAATACTGGACAATCAAATTAATGACTTTCCAGGCTTCAGGATGCCTTTCTACACTATATAAAGGTGGAAATTTACATTGGAAACGTTTGGTTTAGCTGTTATAAAAGTTTGTTTTTTTAGTGCTGTAAATGCATTTTCAGCTCGCACTGTACACATTTGCTATGAGAGGCATTATCTCATAAGGGAAATATTGGACAATCAAATTAATGACTGCCCAGGCTTCAGGATGTCTTTTTACACTATATAAAGGTGGAAATTTACATTGGAAACGTTTACTTTAGCTGTTAATGAAGTTTCGTTTATTTAGTGCTGAAAATTCATTGTCTGCTGGCGCTGTACACTTTTTCTAAGTGTTGCAATATCTCATGAAGGAAATACTGGACAATCAAATTAATGACTTTCCAGGCTTCAGGATGCCTTTCTACACTATATAAAGGTGGAAATATACATTGGAAACGTTTGGTTTAGCTGTTATAAAAGTTTGTTTTTTTAGTGCTGTAAATGCATTTTCAGCTCGCGCTGTACACATTTGCTATGAGAGGCATTATCTCATAAGGGAAATATTGGACAATCAAATTAATGACTTCCCAGGCTTCAGGATGCCTTTTTACACTCTATAAATGTGGAAATTTACATTGGAAACGTTTGGTTTAGCTGTTAATGAAGTTTCGTTTTTTTAGTGCTGAAAATTCATTGTCTGCTGGCGCTGTACACTTTTTCTAAGTGTTGCAATATCTCATGAAGGAAATACTGGACAATCAAATTAATGACTTTCCAGGCTTCAGGATGCCTTTCTACACTATATAAAGGTGGAAATTTATATTGGAAACGTTTGGTTTAGCTGTTATAAAAGTTTGGTTTTTTAGTGCTGTAAATGCATTTTCAGCTCGCGCTGTACACATTTGCTATGAGAGGCATTATCTCATAAGGGAAATATTGGACAATCAAATTAATGACTGCCCAGGCTTCAGATGTCTTTTTACACTATATAAAGGTGGAAATTTACATTGGAAACGTTTGGTTTAGCTGTTATAAAAGTTTGTTTTTTTAGTGCTGTAAATGCATTTTCAGCTCGCACTGTACACATTTGCTATGAGAGGCATTATCTCATAAGGGAAATATTGGACAATCAAATTAATGACTGCCCAGGCTTCAGGATGTCTTTTTACACTATATAAAGGTGGAAATTTACATTGGAAACGTTTACTTTAGCTGTTAATGAAGTTTCGTTTATTTAGTGCTGAAAATTCATTGTCTGCTGGCGCTGTACACTTTTTCTAAGTGTTGCAATATCTCATGAAGGAAATACTGGACAATCAAATTAATGACTTTCCAGGCTTCAGGATGCCTTTCTACACTATATAAAGGTGGAAATTTACATTGGAAACGTTTGGTTTAGCTGTTATAAAAGTTTGTTTTTTTAGTGCTGTAAATGCATTTTCAGCTCGCACTGTACACATTTGCTATGTGAGGCATTATCTCATAAGGGAAATACTGGACAATCAAATTAATGACTTCCCAGGCTTCAGGATGCCTTTTTACACTCTATAAATGTGGAAATTTACATTGGAAACGTTTGGTTTAGCTGTTAATGAAGTTTCGTTTTTTTAGTGCTGAAAATTCATTGTCTGCTGGCGCTGTACACTTTTTCTAAGTGTTGCAATATCTCATGAAGGAAATACTGGACAATCAAATTAATGACTTTCCAGGCTTCAGGATGCCTTTCTACACTATATAAAGGTGGAAATTTACATTGGAAACGTTTGGTTTAGCTGTTATAAAAGTTTGGTTTTTTAGTGCTGTAAATGCATTTTCAGCTCGCGCTGTACACATTTGCTATGAGAGGCATTATCTCATAAGGGAAATATTGGACAATCAAATTAATGACTGCCCAGGCTTCAGGATGTCTTTTTACACTATATAAAGGTGGAAATTTACATTGGAAACGTTTGGTTTAGCTGTTATAAAAGTTAGTTTTTTTAGTGCTGTAAATGCATTTTCAGCTCGCACTGTACACATTTGCTATGAGAGGCATTATCTCATAAGGGAAATATTGGACAATCAAATTAATGACTGCCCAGGCTTCAGGATGTCTTTTTACACTATATAAAGGTGGAAATTTACATTGGAAACGTTTGGTTTAGCTGTTATAAAAGTTTGGTTTTTTTAGTGCTGAAAATGCATTTTCAGCTCGCACTGTCCACATTTGCTATGTGAGGCATTATCTCATAAGGGAAATACTGGACAATCAAATTAATGACTGCCCAGGCTTCAGGATGTCTTTTTACACTATATAAAGGTGGAAATTTACATTGGAAACGTTTGGTTTAGCTGTTATAAAAGTTTGTTTTTTTAGTGCTGTAAATGCATTTTCAGCTCGCGCTGTACACATTTGCTATGAGAGGCATTATCTCATAAGGGAAATATTGGACAATCAAATTAATGACTGCCCAGGCTTCAGGATGTCTTTTTACACTATATAAAGGTGGAAATTTACATTGGAAACGTTTACTTTAGCTGTTAATGAAGTTTCGTTTATTTAGTGCTGAAAATTCATTGTCTGCTGGCGCTGTACACTTTTTCTAAGTGTTGCAATATCTCATGAAGGAAATACTGGACAATCAAATTAATGACTTTCCAGGCTTCAGGATGCCTTTCTACACTATATAAAGGTGGAAATTTACATTGGAAACGTTTGGTTTAGCTGTTATAAAAGTTTGTTTTTTTAGTGCTGTAAATGCATTTTCAGCTCGCACTGTACACATTTGCTATGTGAGGCATTATCTCATAAGGGAAATACTGGACAATCAAATTAATGACTTCCCAGGCTTCAGGATGCCTTTTTACACTCTATAAATGTGGAAATTTACATTGGAAACGTTTGGTTTAGCTGTTAATGAAGTTTCGTTTTTTTAGTGCTGAAAATTCATTGTCTGCTGGCGCTGTACACTTTTTCTAAGTGTTGCAATATCTCATGAAGGAAATACTGGACAATCAAATTAATGACTTTCCAGGCTTCAGGATGCCTTTCTACACTATATAAAGGTGGAAATTTATATTGGAAACGTTTGGTTTAGCTGTTATAAAAGTTTGGTTTTTTAGTGCTGTAAATGCATTTTCAGCTCGCGCTGTACACATTTGCTATGAGAGGCATTATCTCATAAGGGAAATATTGGACAATCAAATTAATGACTGCCCAGGCTTCAGGATGTCTTTTTACACTATATAAAGGTGGAAATTTACATTGGAAACGTTTGGTTTAGCTGTTATAAAAGTTTGTTTTTTTAGTGCTGTAAATGCATTTTCAGCTCGCACTGTACACATTTGCTATGAGAGGCATTATCTCATAAGGGAAATATTGGACAATCAAATTAATGACTGCCCAGGCTTCAGGATGTCTTTTTACACTATATAAAGGTGGAAATTTACATTGGAAACGTTTACTTTAGCTGTTAATGAAGTTTCGTTTATTTAGTGCTGAAAATTCATTGTCTGCTGGCGCTGTACACTTTTTCTAAGTGTTGCAATATCTCATGAAGGAAATACTGGACAATCAAATTAATGACTTTCCAGGCTTCAGGATGCCTTTCTACACTATATAAAGGTGAAAATTTACATTGGAAACGTTTGGTTTAGCTGTTATAAAAGTTTGTTTTTTTAGTGCTGTAAATGCATTTTCAGCTCGCACTGTACACATTTGCTATGTGAGGCATTATCTCATAAGGGAAATACTGGACAATCAAATTAATGACTTCCCAGGCTTCAGGATGCCTTTTTACACTCTATAAATGTGGAAATTTACATTGGAAACGTTTGGTTTAGCTGTTATTGAAGTTTCGTTTTTTTAGTGCTGAAAATTCATTGTCTGCTGGCGCTGTACACTTTTTCTAAGTGTTGCAATATCTCATGAAGGAAATACTGGACAATCAAATTAATGACTTTCCAGGCTTCAGGATGTCTTTTTACACTATATAAAGGTGGAAATTTACATTGGAAACGTTTGGTTTAGCTGTTATAAAAGTTTGTTTTTTTAGTGCTGTAAATGCATTTTCAGCTCGCGCTGTACACATTTGCTATGAGAGGCATTATCTCATAAGGGAAATATTGGACAATCAAATTAATGACTGCCCAGGCTTCAGGATGTCTTTTTACACTATATAAGGGTGGAAATTTACATTGGAAACGTTTAGTTTAGCTGTTAATGAAGTTTCGTTTTTTTAGTGCTGAAAATTCATTGTCTGCTGGCGCTGTACACATTTGCTATGTGAGGCATTATCTCATAAGGGAAATACTGGACAATCAAATTAATGACTGCCCAGGCTTCAGGATGTCTTTTTACACTATATAAAGGTGGAAATTTACATTGGAAACGTTTGGTTTAGCTGTTATAAAAGTTTGGTTTTTTAGTGCTGAAAATGCATTTTCAGCTCGCACTGTACACATTTGCTATGTGAGGCATTATCTCATAAGGGAAATACTGGACAATCAAATTAATGACTGCCCAGGCTTCAGGATGCCTTTTTACACTCTATAAATGTGGAAATTTACATTGGAAACGTTTGGTTTAGCTGTTAATGAAGTTTCGTTTTTTTAGTGCTGAAAATTCATTGTCTGCTGGCGCTGTACACTCTTTCTAAGTGTTGCCATATCTCATGAAGGAAATACTGGACAATCAAATTAATGACTTTCCAGGCTTCAGGATGCCTTTCTACACTATATAAAGGTGGAAATTTACATTGGAAACGTTTGGTTTAGCTGTTATAAAAGTTTGTTTTTTTAGTGCTGTAAATGCATTTTCAGCTCGCACTGTACACATTTGCTATGTGAGGCATTATCTCATAAGGGAAATACTGGACAATCAAATTAATGACTTCCCAGGCTTCAGGATGCCTTTTTACACTCTATAAATGTGGAAATTTACATTGGAAACGTTTGGTTTAGCTGTTAATGAAGTTTCGTTTTTTTAGTGCTGAAAATTCATTGTCTGCTGGCGCTGTACACTTTTTCTAAGTGTTGCAATATCTCATGAAGGAAATACTGGACAATCAAATTAATGACTTTCCAGGCTTCAGGATGCCTTTCTACACTATATAAAGGTGGAAATTTACATTGGAAACGTTTGGTTTAGCTGTTATAAAAGTTTGGTTTTTTAGTGCTGTAAATGCATTTTCAGCTCGCGCTGTACACATTTGCTATGAGAGGCATTATCTCATAAGGGAAATATTGGACAATCAAATTAATGACTGCCCAGGCTTCAGGATGTCTTTTTACACTATATAAAGGTGGAAATTTACATTGGAAACGTTTGGTTTAGCTGTTATAAAAGTTAGTTTTTTTAGTGCTGTAAATGCATTTTCAGCTCGCACTGTACACATTTGCTATGAGAGGCATTATCTCATAAGGGAAATATTGGACAATCAAATTAATGACTGCCCAGGCTTCAGGATGTCTTTTTACACTATATAAAGGTGGAAATTTACATTGGAAACGTTTGGTTTAGCTGTTATAAAAGTTTGGTTTTTTTAGTGCTGAAAATGCATTTTCAGCTCGCACTGTCCACATTTGCTATGTGAGGCATTATCTCATAAGGGAAATACTGGACAATCAAATTAATGACTGCCCAGGCTTCAGGATGTCTTTTTACACTATATAAAGGTGGAAATTTACATTGGAAACGTTTGGTTTAGCTGTTATAAAAGTTTGTTTTTTTAGTGCTGTAAATGCATTTTCAGCTCGCGCTGTACACATTTGCTATGAGAGGCATTATCTCATAAGGGAAATATTGGACAATCAAATTAATGACTGCCCAGGCTTCAGGATGTCTTTTTACACTATATAAAGGTGGAAATTTACATTGGAAACGTTTACTTTAGCTGTTAATGAAGTTTCGTTTATTTAGTGCTGAAAATTCATTGTCTGCTGGCGCTGTACACTTTTTCTAAGTGTTGCAATATCTCATGAAGGAAATACTGGACAATCAAATTAATGACTTTCCAGGCTTCAGGATGCCTTTCTACACTATATAAAGGTGGAAATTTACATTGGAAACGTTTGGTTTAGCTGTTATAAAAGTTTGTTTTTTTAGTGCTGTAAATGCATTTTCAGCTCGCACTGTACACATTTGCTATGTGAGGCATTATCTCATAAGGGAAATACTGGACAATCAAATTAATGACTTCCCAGGCTTCAGGATGCCTTTTTACACTCTATAAATGTGGAAATTTACATTGGAAACGTTTGGTTTAGCTGTTAATGAAGTTTCGTTTTTTTAGTGCTGAAAATTCATTGTCTGCTGGCGCTGTACACTTTTTCTAAGTGTTGCAATATCTCATGAAGGAAATACTGGACAATCAAATTAATGACTTTCCAGGCTTCAGGATGCCTTTCTACACTATATAAAGGTGGAAATTTATATTGGAAACGTTTGGTTTAGCTGTTATAAAAGTTTGGTTTTTTAGTGCTGTAAATGCATTTTCAGCTCGCGCTGTACACATTTGCTATGAGAGGCATTATCTCATAAGGGAAATATTGGACAATCAAATTAATGACTGCCCAGGCTTCAGGATGTCTTTTTACACTATATAAAGGTGGAAATTTACATTGGAAACGTTTGGTTTAGCTGTTATAAAAGTTTGTTTTTTTAGTGCTGTAAATGCATTTTCAGCTCGCACTGTACACATTTGCTATGAGAGGCATTATCTCATAAGGGAAATATTGGACAATCAAATTAATGACTGCCCAGGCTTCAGGATGTCTTTTTACACTATATAAAGGTGGAAATTTACATTGGAAACGTTTACTTTAGCTGTTAATGAAGTTTCGTTTATTTAGTGCTGAAAATTCATTGTCTGCTGGCGCTGTACACTTTTTCTAAGTGTTGCAATATCTCATGAAGGAAATACTGGACAATCAAATTAATGACTTTCCAGGCTTCAGGATGCCTTTCTACACTATATAAAGGTGAAAATTTACATTGGAAACGTTTGGTTTAGCTGTTATAAAAGTTTGTTTTTTTAGTGCTGTAAATGCATTTTCAGCTCGCACTGTACACATTTGCTATGTGAGGCATTATCTCATAAGGGAAATACTGGACAATCAAATTAATGACTTCCCAGGCTTCAGGATGCCTTTTTACACTCTATAAATGTGGAAATTTACATTGGAAACGTTTGGTTTAGCTGTTATTGAAGTTTCGTTTTTTTAGTGCTGAAAATTCATTGTCTGCTGGCGCTGTACACTTTTTCTAAGTGTTGCAATATCTCATGAAGGAAATACTGGACAATCAAATTAATGACTTTCCAGGCTTCAGGATGTCTTTTTACACTATATAAAGGTGGAAATTTACATTGGAAACGTTTGGTTTAGCTGTTATAAAAGTTTGTTTTTTTAGTGCTGTAAATGCATTTTCAGCTCGCGCTGTACACATTTGCTATGAGAGGCATTATCTCATAAGGGAAATATTGGACAATCAAATTAATGACTGCCCAGGCTTCAGGATGTCTTTTTACACTATATAAGGGTGGAAATTTACATTGGAAACGTTTAGTTTAGCTGTTAATGAAGTTTCGTTTTTTTAGTGCTGAAAATTCATTGTCTGCTGGCGCTGTACACATTTGCTATGTGAGGCATTATCTCATAAGGGAAATACTGGACAATCAAATTAATGACTGCCCAGGCTTCAGGATGTCTTTTTACACTATATAAAGGTGGAAATTTACATTGGAAACGTTTGGTTTAGCTGTTATAAAAGTTTGGTTTTTTAGTGCTGAAAATGCATTTTCAGCTCGCACTGTACACATTTGCTATGTGAGGCATTATCTCATAAGGGAAATACTGGACAATCAAATTAATGACTGCCCAGGCTTCAGGATGCCTTTTTACACTCTATAAATGTGGAAATTTACATTGGAAACGTTTGGTTTAGCTGTTAATGAAGTTTCGTTTTTTTAGTGCTGAAAATTCATTGTCTGCTGGCGCTGTACACTTTTTCTAAGTGTTGCAATATCTCATGAAGGAAATACTGGACAATCAAATTAATGACTTTCCAGGCTTCAGGATGCCTTTCTACACTATATAAAGGTGGAAATTTACAATTGAAACGTTTGGTTTAGCTGTTATAAAAGTTTGGTTTTTTAGTGCTGTAAATGCATTTTCAGCTCGCGCTGTACACATTTACTATGAGAGGCATTATCTCATAAGGGAAATATTGGACAATCAAATTAATGACTGCCCAGGCTTCAGGATGTCTTTTTACACTATATAAAGGTGGAAATTTACATTGGAAACGTTTGGTTTAGCTGTTATAAAAGTTTGGTTTTTTAGTGCTGAAAATGCATTTTCAGCTCGCACTGTACACATTTGCTATGTGAGGCATTATCTCATAAGGGAAATACTGGACAATCAAATTAATGACTTCCCAGGCTTCAGGATGCCTTTTTACACTCTATAAATGTGGAAATTTACATTGGAAACGTTTGGTTTAGCTGTTAATGAAGTTTCGTTTTTTTAGTGCTGAAAATTCATTGTCTGCTGGCGCTGTACACTTTTTCTAAGTGTTGCAATATCTCATGAAGGAAATACTGGACAATCAAATTAATGACTTTCCAGGCTTCAGGATGCCTTTCTACACTATATAAAGGTGGAAATTTACATTGGAAACGTTTGGTTTAGCTGTTAATGAAGTTTCGTTTTTTTTAGTGCTGAAAATTCATTGTCTGCTGGCGCTGTACACTTTTTCTAAGTGTTGCAATATCTCATGAAGGAAATACTGGACAATCAAATTAATGACTTTCCAGGCTTCAGGATGCCTTTCTACACTATATAAAGGTGGAAATTTACATTGGAAACGTTTGGTTTAGCTGTTATAAAAGTTTGGTTTTTTAGTGCTGTAAATGCATTTTCAGCTCGCGCTGTACACATTTGCTATGAGAGGCATTATCTCATAAGGGAAATATTGGACAATCAAATTAATGACTGCCCAGGCTTCAGGATGTCTTTTTACACTATATAAAGGTGGACATTTACATTGGAAACGTTTAGTTCAGCTGTTAATGAAGTTTCGTTTTTTTAGTGCTGAAAATTCATTGTCTGCTGGCGCTGTACACTTTTTCTAAGTGTTGCAATATCTCATGAAGGAAATACTGGACAATCAAATTAATGACTTTCCAGGCTTCAGGATGCCTTTCTACACTATATAAAGGTGGAAATTTACATTGGAAGCGTTTGGTTTAGCTGTTATAAAAGTTTGGGTTTTTAGTGCTGTAAATGCATTTTCAGCTCGCGCTGTACACATTTGCTATGAGAGGCATTATCTCATAAGGGAAATATTGGACAATCAAATTAATGACTGCCCAGGCTTCAGGATGTCTTTTTACACTATATAAAGGTGGAAATTTACATCGGAAACGTTTAGTTTAGCTGTTATAAAAGTTTGTTTTTTTAGTGCTGTAAATGCATTTTCAGCTCGCGCTGTACACATTTGCTATGAGAGGCATTATCTCATAAGGGAAATATTGGACAATCAAATTAATGACTGCCCAGGCTTCAGGATGTCTTTTTACACTATATAAAGGTGGAAATTTACATTGGAAACGTTTAGTTTAGCTGTTATAAAAGTTTGTTTTTTTAGTGCTGAAAATGCATTTTCAGCTCGCACTGTACACATTTGCTATGTGAGGCATTATCTCATAAGGGAAATACTGGACAATCATATTAATGACTTCCCAGGCTTCAGGATGCCTTTTTACACTCTATAAATGTGGAAATTTACATTGGAAACGTTTGGTTTAGCTGTTAATGAAGTTTCGTTTTTTTAGTGCTGAAAATTCATTGTCTGCTGGCGCTGTACACTTTTTCTAAGTGTTGCAATATCTCATGAAGGAAATACTGGACAATCAAATTAATGACTTTCCAGGCTTCAGGATGCCTTTCTACACTATATAAAGGTGGAAATTTACATTGGAAACGTTTGGTTTAGCTGTTATAAAAGTTTGGTATTAGTGCTGTAAATGCATTTTCAGCTCGCGCTGTACACATTTGCTATGAGAGGCATTATCTCATAAGGGAAATATTGGACAATCAAATTAATGACTGCCCAGGCTTCAGGATGCCTTTTTACACTCTATAAATGTGGAAATTTACATTGGAAACGTTTGGTTTAGCTGTTAATGAAGTTTCGTTTTTTTAGTGCTGAAAATTCATTGTCTGCTGGCGCTGTACACTTTTTCTAAGTGTTGCAATATCTCATGAAGGAAATACTGGACAATCAAATTAATGACTTTCCAGGCTTCAGGATGCCTTTCTACACTATATAAAGGTAGAAATTTACATTGGAAACGTTTGGTTTAGCTGTTATAAAAGTTTGGTTTTTTAGTGCTGTAAATGCAATATCAGCTCGCGCTGTACACATTTGCTATGAGAGGCATTATCTCATCAGGGAAATATTGGACAATCAAATTAATGACTGCGCAGGCTTCAGGATGTCTTTTTACACTATATAAAGGTGGAAATTTACATTGGAAACGTTTGGTTTAGCTGTTATAAAAGTTTGTTTTTTTAGTGCTGTAAATGCATTTTCAGCTCGCGCTGTACACATTTGCTATGAGAGGCATTATCTCATAAGGGAAATATTGGACAATCAAATTAATGGCTGCCCGGGCTTCAGGATGTCTTTTTACACTATATAAAGGTGGAAATTTACATTGGAAACGTTTAGTTTAGCTGTTAATGAAGTTTCGTTTTTTTAGTGCTGAAAATTCATTGTCTGCTGGCGCTGTACACTTTTTCTAAATGTTGCAATATTTCATGAAGGAAATACTGGACAATCAAATTAATGACTTTCCAGGCTTCAGGATGCCTTTCTACACTATATAAAGGTGGAAATTTACATTGGAAACGTTTGGTTTAGCTGTTATAAAAGTTTGTTTTTTTAGTGCTGTAAATGCATTTTCAGCTCGCACTGTACACATTTGCTATGAGAGGCATTATCTCATAAGGGAAATATTGGACAATCAAATTAATGACTGCCCAGGCTTCAGGATGTCTTTTTACACTATATAAAGGTGGAAATTTACATTGGAAACGTTTACTTTAGCTGTTAATGAAGTTTCGTTTATTTAGTGCTGAAAATTCATTGTCTGCTGGCGCTGTACACTTTTTCTAAGAGTTGCAATATCTCATGAAGGAAATACTGGACAATCAAATTAATGACTTTCCAGGCTTCAGGATGCCTTTCTACACTATATAAAGGTGGAAATTTACATTGGAAACGTTTGGTTTAGCTGTTATAAAAGTTTGTTTTTTTAGTGCTGTAAATGCATTTTCAGCTCGCACTGTACACATTTGCTATGTGAGGCATTATCTCATAAGGGAAATACTGGACAATCAAATTAATGACTTCCCAGGCTTCAGGATGCCTTTTTACACTCTATAAATGTGGAAATTTACATTGGAAACGTTTGGTTTAGCTGTTAATGAAGTTTCGTTTTTTTAGTGCTGAAAATTCATTGTCTGCTGGCGCTGTACACTTTTTCTAAGTGTTGCAATATCTCATGAAGGAAATACTGGACAATCAAATTAATGACTTTCCAGGCTTCAGGATGCCTTTCTACACTATATAAAGGTGGAAATTTATATTGGAAACGTTTGGTTTAGCTGTTATAAAAGTTTGGTTTTTTAGTGCTGTAAATGCATTTTCAGCTCGCGCTGTACACATTTGCTATGAGAGGCATTATCTCATAAGGGAAATATTGGACAATCAAATTAATGACTGCCCAGGCTTCAGGATGTCTTTTTACACTATATAAAGGTCGAAATTTACATTGGAAACGTTTGGTTTAGCTGTTATAAAAGTTTGTTTTTTTAGTGCTGTAAATGCATTTTCAGCTCGCACTGTACACATTTGCTATGAGAGGCATTATCTCATAAGGGAAATATTGGACAATCAAATTAATGACTGCCCAGGCTTCAGGATGTCTTTTTACACTATATAAAGGTGGAAATTTACATTGGAAACGTTTACTTTAGCTGTTAATGAAGTTTCGTTCATTTAGTGCTGAAAATTCATTGTCTGCTGGCGCTATACACTTTTTCTAAGTGTTGCAATATCTCATGAAGGAAATACTGGACAATCAAATTAATGACTTTCCAGGCTTCAGGATGCCTTTCTACACTATATAAAGGTGGAAATTTACATTGGAAACGTTTGGTTTAGCTGTTATAAAAGTTTGTTTTTTTAGTGCTGTAAATGCATTTTCAGCTCGCACTGTACACATTTGCTATGTGAGGCATTATCTCATAAGGGAAATACTGGACAATCAAATTAATGACTTCCCAGGCTTCAGGATGCCTTTTTACACTCTATAAATGTGGAAATTTACATTGGAAACGTTTGGTTTAGCTGTTAATGAAGTTTCGTTTTTTTAGTGCTGAAAATTCATTGTCTGCTGGCGCTGTACACTTTTTCTAAGTGTTGCAATATCTCATGAAGGAAATACTGGACAATCAAATTAATGACTTTCCAGGCTTCAGGATGCCTTTCTACACTATATAAAGGTGGAAATTTACATTGGAAACGTTTGGTTTAGCTGTTATAAAAGTTTGGTTTTTTAGTGCTGTAAATGCATTTTCAGCTCGCGCTGTACACATTTGCTATGAGAGGCATTATCTCATAAGGGAAATATTGGACAATCAAATTAATGACTGCCCAGGCTTCAGGATGTCTTTTTACACTATATAAAGGTGGAAATTTACATTGGAAACGTTTGGTTTAGCTGTTATAAAAGTTAGTTTTTTTAGTGCTGTAAATGCATTTTCAGCTCGCACTGTACACATTTGCTATGAGAGGCATTATCTCATAAGGGAAATATTGGACAATCAAATTAATGACTGCCCAGGCTTCAGGATGTCTTTTTACACTATATAAAGGTGGAAATTTACATTGGAAACGTTTGGTTTAGCTGTTATAAAAGTTTGGTTTTTTTAGTGCTGAAAATGCATTTTCAGCTCGCACTGTCCACATTTGCTATGTGAGGCATTATCTCATAAGGGAAATACTGGACAATCAAATTAATGACTGCCCAGGCTTCAGGATGTCTTTTTACACTATATAAAGGTGGAAATTTACATTGGAAACGTTTGGTTTAGCTGTTATAAAAGTTTGTTTTTTTAGTGCTGTAAATGCATTTTCAGCTCGCGCTGTACACATTTGCTATGAGAGGCATTATCTCATAAGGGAAATATTGGACAATCAAATTAATGACTGCCCAGGCTTCAGGATGTCTTTTTACACTATATAAAGGTGGAAATTTACATTGGAAACGTTTACTTTAGCTGTTAATGAAGTTTCGTTTATTTAGTGCTGAAAATTCATTGTCTGCTGGCGCTGTACACTTTTTCTAAGTGTTGCAATATCTCATGAAGGAAATACTGGACAATCAAATTAATGACTTTCCAGGCTTCAGGATGCCTTTCTACACTATATAAAGGTGGAAATTTACATTGGAAACGTTTGGTTTAGCTGTTATAAAAGTTTGTTTTTTTAGTGCTGTAAATGCATTTTCAGCTCGCACTGTACACATTTGCTATGTGAGGCATTATCTCATAAGGGAAATACTGGACAATCAAATTAATGACTTCCCAGGCTTCAGGATGCCTTTTTACACTCTATAAATGTGGAAATTTACATTGGAAACGTTTGGTTTAGCTGTTAATGAAGTTTCGTTTTTTTAGTGCTGAAAATTCATTGTCTGCTGGCGCTGTACACTTTTTCTAAGTGTTGCAATATCTCATGAAGGAAATACTGGACAATCAAATTAATGACTTTCCAGGCTTCAGGATGCCTTTCTACACTATATAAAGGTGGAAATTTATATTGGAAACGTTTGGTTTAGCTGTTATAAAAGTTTGGTTTTTTAGTGCTGTAAATGCATTTTCAGCTCGCGCTGTACACATTTGCTATGAGAGGCATTATCTCATAAGGGAAATATTGGACAATCAAATTAATGACTGCCCAGGCTTCAGGATGTCTTTTTACACTATATAAAGGTGGAAATTTACATTGGAAACGTTTGGTTTAGCTGTTATAAAAGTTTGTTTTTTTAGTGCTGTAAATGCATTTTCAGCTCGCACTGTACACATTTGCTATGAGAGGCATTATCTCATAAGGGAAATATTGGACAATCAAATTAATGACTGCCCAGGCTTCAGGATGTCTTTTTACACTATATAAAGGTGGAAATTTACATTGGAAACGTTTACTTTAGCTGTTAATGAAGTTTCGTTTATTTAGTGCTGAAAATTCATTGTCTGCTGGCGCTGTACACTTTTTCTAAGTGTTGCAATATCTCATGAAGGAAATACTGGACAATCAAATTAATGACTTTCCAGGCTTCAGGATGCCTTTCTACACTATATAAAGGTGAAAATTTACATTGGAAACGTTTGGTTTAGCTGTTATAAAAGTTTGTTTTTTTAGTGCTGTAAATGCATTTTCAGCTCGCACTGTACACATTTGCTATGTGAGGCATTATCTCATAAGGGAAATACTGGACAATCAAATTAATGACTTCCCAGGCTTCAGGATGCCTTTTTACACTCTATAAATGTGGAAATTTACATTGGAAACGTTTGGTTTAGCTGTTATTGAAGTTTCGTTTTTTTAGTGCTGAAAATTCATTGTCTGCTGGCGCTGTACACATTTGCTATGTGAGGCATTATCTCATAAGGGAAATACTGGACAATCAAATTAATGACTGCCCAGGCTTCAGGATGTCTTTTTACACTATATAAAGGTGGAAATTTACATTGGAAACGTTTGGTTTAGCTGTTATAAAAGTTTGGTTTTTTAGTGCTGAAAATGCATTTTCAGCTCGCACTGTACACATTTGCTATGTGAGGCATTATCTCATAAGGGAAATACTGGACAATCAAATTAATGACTGCCCAGGCTTCAGGACGCCTTTTTACACTCTATAAATGTGGAAATTTACATTGGAAACGTTTGGTTTAGCTGTTAATGAAGTTTCGTTTTTTTAGTGCTGAAAATTCATTGTCTGCTGGCGCTGTACACTTTTTCTAAGTGTTGCAATATCTCATGAAGGAAATACTGGACAATCAAATTAATGACTTTCCAGGCTTCAGGATGCCTTTCTACACTATATAAAGGTGGAAATTTACAATTGAAACGTTTGGTTTAGCTGTTATAAAAGTTTGGTTTTTTAGTGCTGTAAATGCATTTTCAGCTCGCGCTGTACACATTTACTATGAGAGGCATTATCTCATAAGGGAAATATTGGACAATCAAATTAATGACTGCCCAGGCTTCAGGATGTCTTTTTACACTATATAAAGGTGGAAATTTACATTGGAAACGTTTGGTTTAGCTGTTATAAAAGTTTGGTTTTTTAGTGCTGAAAATGCATTTTCAGCTCGCACTGTACACATTTGCTATGTGAGGCATTATCTCATAAGGGAAATACTGGACAATCAAATTAATGACTTCCCAGGCTTCAGGATGCCTTTTTACACTCTATAAATGTGGAAATTTACATTGGAAACGTTTGGTTTAGCTGTTAATGAAGTTTCGTTTTTTTAGTGCTGAAAATTCATTGTCTGCTGGCGCTGTACACTTTTTCTAAGTGTTGCAATATCTCATGAAGGAAATACTGGACAATCAAATTAATGACTTTCCAGGCTTCAGGATGCCTTTCTACACTATATAAAGGTGGAAATTTACATTGGAAACGTTTGGTTTAGCTGTTAATGAAGTTTCGTTTTTTTTAGTGCTGAAAATTCATTGTCTGCTGGCGCTGTACACTTTTTCTAAGTGTTGCAATATCTCATGAAGGAAATACTGGACAATCAAATTAATGACTTTCCAGGCTTCAGGATGCCTTTCTACACTATATAAAGGTGGAAATTTACATTGGAAACGTTTGGTTTAGCTGTTATAAAAGTTTGGTTTTTTAGTGCTGTAAATGCATTTTCAGCTCGCGCTGTACACATTTGCTATGAGAGGCATTATCTCATAAGGGAAATATTGGACAATCAAATTAATGACTGCCCAGGCTTCAGGATGTCTTTTTACACTATATAAAGGTGGACATTTACATTGGAAACGTTTAGTTCAGCTGTTAATGAAGTTTCGTTTTTTTAGTGCTGAAAATTCATTGTCTGCTGGCGCTGTACACTTTTTCTAAGTGTTGCAATATCTCATGAAGGAAATACTGGACAATCAAATTAATGACTTTCCAGGCTTCAGGATGCCTTTCTACACTATATAAAGGTGGAAATTTACATTGGAAACGTTTGGTTTAGCTGTTATAAAAGTTTGGGTTTTTAGTGCTGTAAATGCATTTTCAGCTCGCGCTGTACACATTTGCTATGAGAGGCATTATCTCATAAGGGAAATATTGGACAATCAAATTAATGACTGCCCAGGCTTCAGGATGTCTTTTTACACTATATAAAGGTGGAAATTTACATCGGAAACGTTTAGTTTAGCTGTTATAAAAGTTTGTTTTTTTAGTGCTGTAAATGCATTTTCAGCTCGCGCTGTACACATTTGCTATGAGAGGCATTATCTCATAAGGGAAATATTGGACAATCAAATTAATGACTGCCCAGGCTTCAGGATGTCTTTTTACACTATATAAAGGTGGAAATTTACATTGGAAACGTTTAGTTTAGCTGTTATAAAAGTTTGTTTTTTTAGTGCTGAAAATGCATTTTCAGCTCGCACTGTACACATTTGCTATGTGAGGCATTATCTCATAAGGGAAATACTGGACAATCATATTAATGACTTCCCAGGCTTCAGGATGCCTTTTTACACTCTATAAATGTGGAAATTTACATTGGAAACGTTTGGTTTAGCTGTTAATGAAGTTTCGTTTTTTTAGTGCTGAAAATTCATTGTCTGCTGGCGCTGTACACTTTTTCTAAGTGTTGCAATATCTCATGAAGGAAATACTGGACAATCAAATTAATGACTTTCCAGGCTTCAGGATGCCTTTCTACACTATATAAAGGTGGAAATTTACATTGGAAACGTTTGGTTTAGCTGTTATAAAAGTTTGGTATTAGTGCTGTAAATGCATTTTCAGCTCGCGCTGTACACATTTGCTATGAGAGGCATTATCTCATAAGGGAAATATTGGACAATCAAATTAATGACTGCCCAGGCTTCAGGATGCCTTTTTACACTCTATAAATGTGGAAATTTACATTGGAAACGTTTGGTTTAGCTGTTAATGAAGTTTCGTTTTTTTAGTGCTGAAAATTCATTGTCTGCTGGCGCTGTACACTTTTTCTAAGTGTTGCAATATCTCATGAAGGAAATACTGGACAATCAAATTAATGACTTTCCAGGCTTCAGGATGCCTTTCTACACTATATAAAGGTAGAAATTTACATTGGAAACGTTTGGTTTAGCTGTTATAAAAGTTTGGTTTTTTAGTGCTGTAAATGCAATATCAGCTCGCGCTGTACACATTTGCTATGAGAGGCATTATCTCATAAGGGAAATATTGGACAATCAAATTAATGACTGCGCAGGCTTCAGGATGTCTTTTTACACTATATAAAGGTGGAAATTTACATTGGAAACGTTTGGTTTAGCTGTTATAAAAGTTTGTTTTTTTAGTGCTGTAAATGCATTTTCAGCTCGCGCTGTACACATTTGCTATGAGAGGCATTATCTCATAAGGGAAATATTGGACAATCAAATTAATGGCTGCCCGGGCTTCAGGATGTCTTTTTACACTATATAAAGGTGGAAATTTACATTGGAAACGTTTAGTTTAGCTGTTAATGAAGTTTCGTTTTTTTAGTGCTGAAAATTCATTGTCTGCTGGCGCTGTACACTTTTTCTAAATGTTGCAATATTTCATGAAGGAAATACTGGACAATCAAATTAATGACTTTCCAGGCTTCAGGATGCCTTTCTACACTATATAAAGGTGGAAATTTACATTGGAAACGTTTGGTTTAGCTGTTATAAAAGTTTGTTTTTTTAGTGCTGTAAATGCATTTTCAGCTCGCACTGTACACATTTGCTATGAGAGGCATTATCTCATAAGGGAAATATTGGACAATCAAATTAATGACTGCCCAGGCTTCAGGATGTCTTTTTACACTATATAAAGGTGGAAATTTACATTGGAAACGTTTACTTTAGCTGTTAATGAAGTTTCGTTTATTTAATGCTGAAAATTCATTGTCTGCTGGCGCTGTACACTTTTTCTAAGAGTTGCAATATCTCATGAAGGAAATACTGGACAATCAAATTAATGACTTTCCAGGCTTCAGGATGCCTTTCTACACTATATAAAGGTGGAAATTTACATTGGAAACGTTTGGTTTAGCTGTTATAAAAGTTTGTTTTTTTAGTGCTGTAAATGCATTTTCAGCTCGCACTGTACACATTTGCTATGTGAGGCATTATCTCATAAGGGAAATACTGGACAATCAAATTAATGACTTCCCAGGCTTCAGGATGCCTTTTTACACTCTATAAATGTGGAAATTTACATTGGAAACGTTTGGTTTAGCTGTTAATGAAGTTTCGTTTTTTTAGTGCTGAAAATTCATTGTCTGCTGGCGCTGTACACTTTTTCTAAGTGTTGCAATATCTCATGAAGGAAATACTGGACAATCAAATTAATGACTTTCCAGGCTTCAGGATGCCTTTCTACACTATATAAAGGTGGAAATTTATATTGGAAACGTTTGGTTTAGCTGTTATAAAAGTTTGGTTTTTTAGTGCTGTAAATGCATTTTCAGCTCGCGCTGTACACATTTGCTATGAGAGGCATTATCTCATAAGGGAAATATTGGACAATCAAATTAATGACTGCCCAGGCTTCAGGATGTCTTTTTACACTATATAAAGGTCGAAATTTACATTGGAAACGTTTGGTTTAGCTGTTATAAAAGTTTGTTTTTTTAGTGCTGTAAATGCATTTTCAGCTCGCACTGTACACATTTGCTATGAGAGGCATTATCTCATAAGGGAAATATTGGACAATCAAATTAATGACTGCCCAGGCTTCAGGATGTCTTTTTACACTATATAAAGGTGGAAATTTACATTGGAAACGTTTACTTTAGCTGTTAATGAAGTTTCGTTCATTTAGTGCTGAAAATTCATTGTCTGCTGGCGCTGTACACTTTTTCTAAGTGTTGCAATATCTCATGAAGGAAATACTGGACAATCAAATTAATGACTTTCCAGGCTTCAGGATGCCTTTCTACACTATATAAAGGTGGAAATTTACATTGGAAACGTTTGGTTTAGCTGTTATAAAAGTTTGTTTTTTTAGTGCTGTAAATGCATTTTCAGCTCGCACTGTACACATTTGCTATGTGAGGCATTATCTCATAAGGGAAATACTGGACAATCAAATTAATGACTTCCCAGGCTTCAGGATGCCTTTTTACACTCTATAAATGTGGAAATTTACATTGGAAACGTTTGGTTTAGCTGTTAATGAAGTTTCGTTTTTTTAGTGCTGAAAATTCATTGTCTGCTGGCGCTGTACACTTTTTCTAAGTGTTGCAATATCTCATGAAGGAAATACTGGACAATCAAATTAATGACTTTCCAGGCTTCAGGATGCCTTTCTACACTATATAAAGGTGGAAATTTACATTGGAAACGTTTGGTTTAGCTGTTATAAAAGTTTGGTTTTTTAGTGCTGTAAATGCATTTTCAGCTCGCGCTGTACACATTTGCTATGAGAGGCATTATCTCATAAGGGAAATATTGGACAATCAAATTAATGACTGCCCAGGCTTCAGGATGTCTTTTTACACTATATAAAGGTGGAAATTTACATTGGAAACGTTTGGTTTAGCTGTTATAAAAGTTTGTTTTTTTAGTGCTGTAAATGCATTTTCAGCTCGCACTGTACACATTTGCTATGAGAGGCATTATCTCATAAGGGAAATATTGGACAATCAAATTAATGACTGCCCAGGCTTCAGGATGTCTTTTTACACTATATAAAGGTGGAAATTTACATTGGAAACGTTTGGTTTAGCTGTTATAAAAGTTTGGTTTTTTTAGTGCTGAAAATGCATTTTCAGCTCGCACTGTCCACATTTGCTATGTGAGGCATTATCTCATAAGGGAAATACTGGACAATCAAATTAATGACTGCCCAGGCTTCAGGATGTCTTTTTACACTATATAAAGGTGGAAATTTACATTGGAAACGTTTGGTTTAGCTGTTATAAAAGTTTGTTTTTTTAGTGCTGTAAATGCATTTTCAGCTCGCACTGTACACATTTGCTATGAGAGGCATTATCTCATAAGGGAAATATTGGACAATCAAATTAATGACTGCCCAGGCTTCAGGATGTCTTTTTACACTATATAAAGGTGGAAATTTACATTGGAAACGTTTACTTTAGCTGTTAATGAAGTTTCGTTTATTTAGTGCTGAAAATTCATTGTCTGCTGGCGCTGTACACTTTTTCTAAGTGTTGCAATATCTCATGAAGGAAATACTGGACAATCAAATTAATGACTTTCCAGGCTTCAGGATGCCTTTCTACACTATATAAAGGTGGAAATTTACATTGGAAACGTTTGGTTTAGCTGTTATAAAAGTTTGTTTTTTTAGTGCTGTAAATGCATTTTCAGCTCGCACTGTACACATTTGCTATGTGAGGCATTATCTCATAAGGGAAATACTGGACAATCAAATTAATGACTTCCCAGGCTTCAGGATGCCTTTTTACACTCTATAAATGTGGAAATTTACATTGGAAACGTTTGGTTTAGCTGTTAATGAAGTTTCGTTTTTTTAGTGCTGAAAATTCATTGTCTGCTGGCGCTGTACACTTTTTCTAAGTGTTGCAATATCTCATGAAGGAAATACTGGACAATCAAATTAATGACTTTCCAGGCTTCAGGATGCCTTTCTACACTATATAAAGGTGGAAATTTACATTGGAAACGTTTGGTTTAGCTGTTATAAAAGTTTGGTTTTTTAGTGCTGTAAATGCATTTTCAGCTCGCGCTGTACACATTTGCTATGAGAGGCATTATCTCATAAGGGAAATATTGGACAATCAAATTAATGACTGCCCAGGCTTCAGGATGTCTTTTTACACTATATAAAGGTGGAAATTTACATTGGAAACATTTGGTTTAGCTGTTATAAAAGTTTGTTTTTTTAGTGCTGTAAATGCATTTTCAGCTCGCACTGTACACATTTGCTATGAGAGGCATTATCTCATAAGGGAAATATTGGACAATCAAATTAATGACTGCCCAGGCTTCAGGATGTCTTTTTACACTATATAAGGGTGGAAATTTACATTGGAAACGTTTAGTTTAGCTGTTAATGAAGTTTCGTTTTTTTAGTGCTGAAAATTCATTGTCTGCTGGCGCTGTACACATTTGCTATGTGAGGCATTATCTCATAAGGGAAATACTGGACAATCAAATTAATGACTGCCCAGGCTTCAGGATGTCTTTTTACACTATATAAAGGTGGAAATTTACATTGGAAACGTTTGGTTTAGCTGTTATAAAAGTTTGGTTTTTTAGTGCTGAAAATGCATTTTCAGCTCGCACTGTACACATTTGCTATGTGAGGCATTATCTCATAAGGGAAATACTGGACAATCAAATTAATGACTGCCCAGGCTTCAGGATGCCTTTTTACACTCTATAAATGTGGAAATTTACATTGGAAACGTTTGGTTTAGCTGTTAATGAAGTTTCGTTTTTTTAGTGCTGAAAATTCATTGTCTGCTGGCGCTGTACACTTTTTCTAAGTGTTGCAATATCTCATGAAGGAAATACTGGACAATCAAATTAATGACTTTCCAGGCTTCAGGATGCCTTTCTACACTATATAAAGGTGGAAATTTACAATTGAAACGTTTGGTTTAGCTGTTATAAAAGTTTGGTTTTTTAGTGCTGTAAATGCATTTTCAGCTCGCGCTGTACACATTTGCTATGAGAGGCATTATCTCATAAGGGAAATATTGGACAATCAAATTAATGACTGCCCAGGCTTCAGGATGTCTTTTTACACTATATAAAGGTGGAAATTTACATTGGAAACGTTTGGTTTAGCTGTTATAAAAGTTTGGTTTTTTAGTGCTGAAAATGCATTTTCAGCTCGCACTGTACACATTTGCTATGTGAGGCATTATCTCATAAGGGAAATACTGGACAATCAAATTAATGACTTCCCAGGCTTCAGGATGTCTTTTTACACTCTATAAATGTGGAAATTTACATTGGAAACGTTTGGTTTAGCTGTTAATGAAGTTTCGTTTTTTTAGTGCTGAAAATTCATTGTCTGCTGGCGCTGTACACTTTTTCTAAGTGTTGCAATATCTCATGAAGGAAATACTGGACAATCAAATTAATGAATTTCCAGGCTTCAGGATGCCTTTCTACACTATATAAAGGTGGAAATTTACATTGGAAACGTTTGGTTTAGCTGTTAATGAAGTTTCGTTTTTTTTAGTGCTGAAAATTCATTGTCTGCTGGCGCTGTACACTTTTTCTAAGTGTTGCAATATCTCATGAAGGAAATACTGGACAATCAAATTAATGACTTTCCAGGCTCCAGGATGCCTTTCTACACTATATAAAGGTGGAAATTTACATTGGAAACGTTTGGTTTAGCTGTTATAAAAGTTTGGTTTTTTAGTGCTGTAAATGCATTTTCAGCTCGCGCTGTACACATTTGCTATGAGAGGCATTATCTCATAAGGGAAATATTGGACAATCAAATTAATGACTGCCCAGGCTTCAGGATGTCTTTTTACACTATATAAAGGTGGACATTTACATTGGAAACGTTTAGTTCAGCTGTTAATGAAGTTTCGTTTTTTTAGTGCTGAAAATTCATTGTCTGCTGGCGCTGTACACTTTTTCTAAGTGTTGCAATATCTCATGAAGGAAATACTGGACAATCAAATTAATGACTTTCCAGGCTTCAGGATGCCTTTCTACACTATATAAAGGTGGAAATTTACATTGGAAACGTTTGGTTTAGCTGTTATAAAAGTTTGGTATTAGTGCTGTAAATGCATTTTCAGCTCGCGCTGTACACATTTGCTATGAGAGGCATTATCTCATAAGGGAAATATTGGACAATCAAATTAATGACTGCCCAGGCTTCAGGATGCCTTTTTACACTCTATAAATGTGGAAATTTACATTGGAAACGTTTGGTTTAGCTGTTAATGAAGTTTCGTTTTTTTAGTGCTGAAAATTCATTGTCTGCTGGCGCTGTACACTTTTTCTAAGTGTTGCAATATCTCATGAAGGAAATACTGGACAATCAAATTAATGACTTTCCAGGCTTCAGGATGCCTTTCTACACTATATAAAGGTAGAAATTTACATTGGAAACGTTTGGTTTAGCTGTTATAAAAGTTTGGTTTTTTAGTGCTGTAAATGCAATATCAGCTCGCGCTGTACACATTTGCTATGAGAGGCATTATCTCATAAGGGAAATATTGGACAATCAAATTAATGACTGCGCAGGCTTCAGGATGTCTTTTTACACTATATAAAGGTGGAAATTTACATTGGAAACGTTTGGTTTAGCTGTTATAAAAGTTTGGTTTTTTAGTGCTGTAAATGCATTTTCAGCTCGCGCTGTACACATTTGCTATGAGAGGCATTATCTCATAAGGGAAATATTGGACAATCAAATTAATGGCTGCCCGGGCTTCAGGATGTCTTTTTACACTATATAAAGGTGGAAATTTACATTGGAAACGTTTAGTTTAGCTGTTAATGAAGTTTCGTTTTTTTAGTGCTGAAAATTCATTGTCTGCTGGCGCTGTACACTTTTTCTAAATGTTGCAATATCTCATGAAGGAAATACTGGACAATCAAATTAATGACTTTCCAGGCTTCAGGATGCCTTTCTACACTATATAAAGGTGGAAATTTACATTGGAAACGTTTGGTTTAGCTGTTATAAAGTTTGGTTTTTTAGTGCTGTAAATGCATTTTCAGCTCGCGCTGTACACATTTGCTATGAGAGGCATTATCTCAGAAGGGAAATATTGGACAATCAAATTAATGACTGCCCAGGCTTCAGGATGTCTTTTTACACTATATAAAGGTGGAAATTTACATTGGAAACGTTTGGTTTAGCTGTTATAAAAGTTTGGTTTTTTTAGTGCTGAAAATGCATTTTCAGCTCGCACTGTACACATTTGCTATGTGAGGCATTATCTCATAAGGGAAATACTGGACAATCAAATTAATGACTGCCCAGGCTTCAGGATGTCTTTTTACACTATATAAAGGTGGAAATTTACATTGGAAACGTTTGGTTTAGCTGTTAATGAAGTTTCGTTTTTTTAGTGCTGAAAATTCATTGTCTGCTGGCGCTGTACACTTTTTCTAAGTGTTGCAATATCTCATGAAGGAAATACTGGACAATCAAATTAATGACTTTCCAGGCTTCAGGATGCCTTTCTACACTATATAAAGGTGGAAATGTACATTGGAAACGTTTGGTTTAGCTGTTATAAAAGTTTGGTTTTTTAGTGCTGTAAATGCATTTTCAGCTCGCGCTGTACACATTTGCTATGAGAGGCATTATCTCAGAAGGGAAATATTGGACAATCAAATTAATGACTTCCCAGGCTTCAGGATGCCTTTTTACACTCTATAAATGTGGAAATTTACATTGGAAACGTTTGGTTTAGCTGTTAATGAAGTTTCGTTTTTTTAGTGCTGAAAATTCATTGTCTGCTGGCGCTGTACACTTTTTCTAAGTGTTGCAATATCTCATGAAGGAAATACTGGACAATCAAATTAATGACTTTCCTGGCTTCAGGATGCCTTTCTACACTATATAAAGGTGGAAATTTACATTGGAAACGTTTGGTTTAGCTGTTATAAAAGTTTGGTTTTTTAGTGCTGTAAATGCATTTTCAGCTCGCGCTGTACACATTTGCTATGAGAGGCATTATCTCATAAGGGAAATATTGGACAATCAAATTAATGACTGCCCAGGCTTCAGGATGTCTTTTTACACTATATAAAGGTGGAAATTTACATTGGAAACGTTTGGTTTAGCTGTTATAAAAGTTTGGTTTTTTAGTGCTGTAAATGCATTTTCAGCTCGCGCTGTACACATTTGCTATGAGAGGCATTATCTCATAAGGGAAATATTGGACAATCAAAT
Source organism: Idiotropiscis lumnitzeri (assembly GCF_059441095.1). Taxonomy (NCBI): domain Eukaryota; kingdom Metazoa; phylum Chordata; class Actinopteri; order Syngnathiformes; family Syngnathidae; genus Idiotropiscis; species Idiotropiscis lumnitzeri. The sequence goes on from NW_028283624.1 coordinate 206,252, forward strand.
TAATGGCTGCCCAGGCTTCATTTTTACACTATATAAAGGTGGAAATTTACATTGGAAACGTTTAGTTTAGCTGTTAATGAAGTTTCGTTTTTTTAGTGCTGAAAATTCATTGTCTGCTGGCGCTGTACACTTTTTCTAAGTGTTGCAATATCTCATGAAGGAAATACTGGACAATCAAATTAATGACTTTCCAGGCTTCAGGATGCCTTTCTACACTATATAAAGGTGGAAATTTACATTGGAAACGTTTAGTTTAGCTGTTATAAAAGTTTGTTTTTTTAGTGCTGTAAATGCATTTTCAGCTCGCGCTGTACACATTTGCTATGAGAGGCATTATCTCATAAGGGAAATATTGGACAATCAAATTAATGACTGCCCAGGCTTAAGGATGTCTTTTTACACTATATAAGGGTGGAAATTTACATTGGAAACGTTTAGTTTAGCTGTTAATGAAGTTTCGTTTTTTTTAGTGCTGAAAATTCATTGTCTGCTGGCGCTGTACACTTTTTCTAAGTGTTGCAATATCTCATGAAGGAAATACTGGACAATCAAATTAATGACTTTCCAGGCTTCAGGATGCCTTTCTACACTATATAAAGGTGGAAATTTACATTGGAAACGTTTAGTTTAGCTGTTATAAAAGTTTGTTTTTTTAGTGCTGTAAATGCATTTTCAGCTCGCGCTGTACACATTTGCTATGAGAGGCATTATCTCATAAGGGAAATATTGGACAATCAAATTAATGACTGCCCAGGCTTCAGGATGTCTTTTTACACTATATAAAGGTGGAAATTTACATTGGAAACGTTTGGTTTAGCTGTTATAAAAGTTTGGTTTTTTAGTGCTGTAAATGCATTTTCAGCTCGCGCTGTACACATTTGCTATGAGAGGCATTATCTCATAAGGGAAATATTGGACAATCAAATTAATGGCTGCCCAGGCTTCATTTTTACACTATATAAAGGTGGAAATTTACATTGGAAACGTTTAGTTTAGCTGTTAATGAAGTTTCGTTTTTTTAGTGCTGAAAATTCATTGTCTGCTGGCGCTGTACACTTTTTCTAAGTGTTGCAATATCTCATGAAGGAAATACTGGACAATCAAATTAATGACTTTCCAGGCTTCAGGATGCCTTTCTACACTATATAAAGGTGGAAATTTACATTGGAAACGTTTAGTTTAGCTGTTATAAAAGTTTGTTTTTTTAGTGCTGTAAATGCATTTTCAGCTCGCGCTGTACACATTTGCTATGAGAGGCATTATCTCATAAGGGAAATATTGGACAATCAAATTAATGACTGCCCAGGCTTAAGGATGTCTTTTTACACTATATAAGGGTGGAAATTTACATTGGAAACGTTTAGTTTAGCTGTTAATGAAGTTTCGTTTTTTTTAGTGCTGAAAATTCATTGTCTGCTGGCGCTGTACACTTTTTCTAAGTGTTGCAATATCTCATGAAGGAAATACTGGACAATCAAATTAATGACTTTCCAGGCTTCAGGATGCCTTTCTACACTATATAAATGTGGAAATGTACATTGGAAACGTTTGGTTTAGCTGTTATAAAAGTTTGGTTTTTTAGTGCTGTAAATGCATTTTCAGCTCGCGCTGTACACATTTGCTATGAGAGGCATTATCTCAGAAGGGAAATATTGGACAATCAAATTAATGACTGCCCAGGCTTCAGGATGTCTTTTTACACTATATAAAGGTGGAAAATTACATTGGAAACGTTTGGTTTAGCTGTTATAAAAGTTTGGTTTTTTTAGTGCTGAAAATGCATTTTCAGCTCGCACTGTACACATTTGCTGTGTGAGGCATTATCTCATAAGGGAAATACTGGACAATCAAATTAATGACTGCCCAGGCTTCAGGATGTCTTTTTACACTATATAAAGGTGGAAATTTACATTGGAAACGTTTGGTTTAGCTGTTATAAAAGTTTGGTTTTTTAGTGCTGAAAATGCATTTTCAGCTCGCACTGTACACATTTGCTATGTGAGGCATTATCTCATAAGGGAAATACTGGACAATCAAATTAATGACTTCCCAGGCTTCAGGATGCCTTTTTACACTCTATAAATGTGGAAATTTACATTGGAAACGTTTGGTTTAGCTGTTAATGAAGTTTCGTTTTTTTAGTGCTGAAAATTCATTGTCTGCTGGCGCTGCACACTTTTTCTAAGTGTTGCAATATCTCATGAAGGAAATACTGGACAATCAAATTAATGACTTTCCAGGCTTCAGGATGCCTTTCTACACTATATAAAGGTGGAAATTTACATTGGAAACGTTTGGTTTAGCTGTTATAAAAGTTTGGTTTTTTAGTGCTGTAAATGCATTTTCAGCTCGCGCTGTACACATTTGCTATGAGAGGCATTATCTCAAGGGAAATATTGGACAATCAAATTAATGACTGCCCAGGCTTCAGGATGTCTTTTTACACTATATAAGGGTGGAAATTTACATTGGAAACGTTTAGTTTAGCTGTTAATGAAGTTTCGTTTTTTTAGTGCTGAAAATTCATTGTCTGCTGGCGCTGTACACTTTTTCTAAGTGTTGCAATATCTCATGAAGGAAATACTGGACAATCAAATTAATGACTTTCCAGGCTTCAGGATGCCTTTCTACACTATATAAAGGTGGAAATGTACATTGGAAACGTTTGGTTTAGCTGTTATAAAAGTTTGGTTTTTTAGTGCTGTAAATGCATTTTCAGCTCGCGCTGTACACATTTGCTATGAGAGGCATTATCTCAGAAGGGAAATATTGGACAATCAAATTAATGACTGCCCAGGCTTCAGGATGTCTTTTTACACTATATAAAGGTGGAAATTTACATTGGAAACGTTTGGTTTAGCTGTTATAAAAGTTTGGTTTTTTTAGTGCTGAAAATGCATTTTCAGCTCGCACTGTACACTTTTGCTGTGTGAGGCATTATCTCATAATGGAAATACTGGACAATCAAATTAATGACTGCCCAGGCTTCAGGATGTCTTTTTACACTATATAAAGGTGGAAATTTACATTGGAAACGTTTGGTTTAGCTGTTATAAAAGTTTGGTTTTTTAGTGCTGAAAATGCATTTTCAGCTCGCACTGTACACATTTGCTATGTGAGGCATTATCTCATAAGGGAAATACTGGACAATCAAATTAATGACTTCCCAGGCTTCAGGATGCCTTTTTACACTCTATAAATGTGGAAATTTTCATTGGAAACGTTTGGTTTAGCTGTTAATGAAGTTTCGTTTTTTTAGTGCTGAAAATTCATTGTCTGCTGGCGCTGTACACTTTTTCTAAGTGTTGCAATATCTCATGAAGGAAATACTGGACAATCAAATTAATGACTTTCCAGGCTTCAGGATGCCTTTCTACACTATATAAAGGTGGAAATTTACATTGGAAACGTTTGGTTTAGCTGTTATAAAAGTTTGGTTTTTTAGTGCTGTAAATGCATTTTCAGCTCGCGCTGTACACATTTGCTATGAGAAGCATTATCTCATAAGGGAAATATTGGACAATCAAATTAATGACTGCCCAGGCTTCAGGATGTCTTTTTACACTATATAAGGGTGGAAATTTACATTGGAAACGTTTAGTTTAGCTGTTAATGAAGTTTCGTTTTTTTAGTGCTGAAAATTCATTGTCTGCTGGCGCTGTACACTTTTTCTAAGTGTTGCAATATCTCATGAAGGAAATACTGGACAATCAAATTAATGACTTTCCAGGCTTCAGGATGCCTTTCTACACTATATAAAGGTGGAAATGTACATTGGAAACGTTTGGTTTAGCTGTTATAAAAGTTTGGTTTTTTAGTGCTGTAAATGCATTTTCAGCTCGCGCTGTACACATTTGCTATGAGAGGCATTATCTCAGAAGGGAAATATTGGACAATCAAATTAATGACTGCCCAGGCTTCAGGATGTCTTTTTACACTATATAAAGGTGGAAATTTACATTGGAAACGTTTGGTTTAGCTGTTATAAAAGTTTGGTTTTTTAGTGCTGAAAATGCATTTTCAGCTCGCACTGTACACATTTGCTATGTGAGGCATTGTCTCATAAGGGAAATACTGGACAATCAAATTAATGACTTCCCAGGCTTCAGGATGCCTTTTTACACTCTATAAATGTGGAAATTTACATTGGAAACGTTTGGTTTAGCTGTTAATGAAGTTTCGTTTTTTTAGTGCTGAAAATTCATTGTCTGCTGGCGCTGTACACTTTTTCTAAGTGTTGCAATATCTCATGAAGGAAATACTGGACAATCAAATTAATGACTTTCCAGGCTTCAGGATGCCTTTCTACACTATATAAAGGTGGAAATTTACATTGGAAACGTTTGGTTTAGCTGTTATAAAAGTTTGGTTTTTTAGTGCTGTAAATGCATTTTCAGCTCGCGCTGTACACATTTGCTATGAGAGGCATTATCTCATAAGGGAAATACTGGACAATCAAATTAATGACTTCCCAGGCTTCAGGATGCCTTTTTACACTCTATAAATGTGGAAATTTACATTGGAAACGTTTGGTTTAGCTGTTAATGAAGTTTCGTTTTTTTAGTGCTGAAAATTCATTGTCTGCTGGCGCTGTACACTTTTTCTAAGTGTTGCAATATCTCATGAAGGAAATACTGGACAATCAAATTAATGACTTTCCAGGCTTCAGGATGCCTTTCTACACTATATAAAGGTGGAAATTTACATTGGAAACGTTTGGTTTAGCTGTTATAAAAGTTTGGTTTTTTAGTGCTGTAAATGCATTTTCAGCTCGCGCTGTACACATTTGCTATGAGAGGCATTATCTCATAAGGGAAATATTGGACAATCAAATTAATGACTGCCCAGGCTTCAGGATGTCTTTTTACACTATATAAGGGTGGAAATTTACATTGGAAACGTTTAGTTTAGCTGTTAATGAAGTTTCGTTTTTTTAGTGCTGAAAATTCATTGTCTGCTGGCGCTGTACACTTTTTCTAAGTGTTGCAATATCTCATGAAGGAAATACTGGACAATCAAATTAATGACTTTCCAGGCTTCAGGATGCCTTTCTACACTATATAAAGGTGGAAATGTACATTGGAAACGTTTGGTTTAGCTGTTATAAAAGTTTGGTTTTTTAGTGCTGTAAATGCATTTTCAGCTCGCGCTGTACACATTTGCTATGAGAGGCATTATCTCAGAAGGGAAATATTGGACAATCAAATTAATGACTGCCCAGGCTTCAGGATGTCTTTTTACACTATATAAAGGTGGAAATTTACATTGGAAACGTTTGGTTTAGCTGTTATAAAAGTTTGTTTTTTTTAGTGCTGAAAATGCATTTTCAGCTCGCACTGTACACATTTGCTGTGTGAGGCATTATCTCATAAGGGAAATACTGGACAATCAAATTAATGACTTCCCAGGCTTCAGGATGCCTTTTTACACTCTATAAATGTGGAAATTTACATTGGAAACGTTTGGTTTAGCTGTTAATGAAGTTTCGTTTTTTTAGTGCTGAAAATTCATTGTCTGCTGGCGCTGTACACTTTTTCTAAGTGTTGCAATATCTCATGAAGGAAATACTGGACAATCAAATTAATGACTTTCCAGGCTTCAGGATGCCTTTCTACACTATATAAAGGTGGAAATTTACATTGGAAACGTTTGGTTTAGCTGTTATAAAAGTTTGGTTTTTTAGTGCTGTAAATGCATTTTCAGCTCGCGCTGTACACATTTGCTATGAGAGGCATTATCTCATAAGGGAAATATTGGACAATCAAATTAATGACTGCCCAGGCTTCAGGATGTCTTTTTACACTATATAAGGGTGGAAATTTACATTGGAAACGTTTAGTTTAGCTGTTAATGAAGTTTCGTTTTTTTAGTGCTGAAAATTCATTGTCTGCTGGCGCTGTACACTTTTTCTAAGTGTTGCAATATCTCATGAAGGAAATACTGGACAATCAAATTAATGACTTTCCAGGCTTCAGGATGCCTTTCTACACTATATAAAGGTGGAAATGTACATTGGAAACGTTTGGTTTAGCTGTTATAAAAGTTTGGTTTTTTAGTGCTGTAAATGCATTTTCAGCTCGCGCTGTACACATTTGCTATGAGAGGCATTATCTCAGAAGGGAAATATTGGACAATCAAATTAATGACTGCCCAGGCTTCAGGATGTCTTTTTACACTATATAAAGGTGGAAATTTACATTGGAAACGTTTGGTTTAGCTGTTATAAAAGTTTGGTTTTTTTAGTGCTGAAAATGCATTTTCAGCTCGCACTGTACACATTTGCTGTGTGAGGCATTATCTCATAAGGGAAATACTGGACAATCAAATTAATGACTGCCCAGGCTTCAGGATGTCTTTTTACACTATATAAAGGTGGAAATTTACATTGGAAACGTTTGGTTTAGCTGTTATAAAAGTTTAGTTTTTTAGTGCTGAAAATGCATTTTCAGCTCGCACTGTACACATTTGCTATGTGAGGCATTATCTCATAAGGGAAATACTGGACAATCAAATTAATGACTGCCCAGGCTTCAGGATGTCTTTTTACACTATATAAAGGTGGAAATTTACATTGGAAATGTTTGGTTTAGCTGTTATAAAAGTTTGGTTTTTTTAGTGCTGAAAATGCATTTTCAGCTCGCACTGTACACATTTGCTGTGTGAGGCATTATCTCATAAGGGAAATACTGGACAATCAAATTAATGACTGCCCAGGCTTCAGGATGTCTTTTTACACTATATAAAGGTGTAAATTTACATTGGAAACGTTTGGTTTAGCTGTTATAAAAGTTTGGTTTTTTAGTGCTGAAAATGCATTTTCAGCTCGCACTGTACACATTTGCTATGTGAGGCATTATCTCATAAGGGAAATACTGGACAATCAAATTAATGACTTCCCAGGCTTCAGGATGCCTTTTTACACTCTATAAATGTGGAAATTTACATTGGAAACGTTTGGTTTAGCTGTTAATGAAGTTTCGTTTTTTTAGTGCTGAAAATTCATTGTCTGCTGGCGCTGTACACTTTTTCTAAGTGTTGCAATATCTCATGAAGGAAATACTGGACAATCAAATTAATGACTTTCCAGGCTTCAGGATGCCTTTCTACACTATATAAAGGTGGAAATTTACATTGGAAACGTTTGGTTTAGCTGTTATAAAAGTTTGGTTTTTTAGTGCTGAAAATGCATTTTCAGCTCGCGCTGTACACATTTGCTATGAGAGGCATTATCTCATAAGGGAAATATTGGACAATCAAATTAATGACTGCCCAGGCTTCAGGATGTCTTTTTACACTATATAAGGGTGGAAATTTACATTGGAAACGTTTAGTTTAGCTGTTAATGAAGTTTTGTTTTTTTAGTGCTGAAAATTCATTGTCTGCTGGCGCTGTACACTTTTTCTAAGTGTTGCAATATCTCATGAAGGAAATACTGGACAATCAAATTAATGACTTTCCAGGCTTCAGGATGCCTTCTACACTATATAAAGGTGGAAATGTACATTGGAAACGTTTGGTTTAGCTGTTATAAAAGTTTGGTTTTTTAGTGCTGTAAATGCATTTTCAGCTCGCGCTGTACACATTTGCTATGAGAGGCATTATCTCAGAAGGGAAATATTGGACAATCAAATTAATGACTGCCCAGGCTTCAGGATGTCTTTTTACACTATATAAAGGTGGAAATTTACATTGGAAACGTTTGGTTTAGCTGTTATAAAAGTTTGGTTTTTTTAGTGCTGAAAATGCATTTTCAGCTCGCACTGTACACATTTGCTGTGTGAGGCATTATCTCATAAGGGAAATACTGGACAATCAAATTAATGACTGCCCAGGCTTCAGGATGTCTTTTTACACTATATAAAGGTGGAAATTTACATTGGAAACGTTTGGTTTAGCTGTTATAAAAGTTTGGTTTTTTAGTGCTGAAAATGCATTTTCAGCTCGCACTGTACACATTTGCTATGTGAGGCATTGTCTCATAAGGGAAATACTGGACAATCAAATTAATGACTTCCCAGGCTTCAGGATGCCTTTTTACACTCTATAAATGTGGAAATTTACATTGGAAACGTTTGGTTTAGCTGTTAATGAAGTTTCGTTTTTTTAGTGCTGAAAATTCATTGTCTGCTGGCGCTGTACACTTTTTCTAAGTGTTGCAATATCTCATGAAGGAAATACTGGACAATCAAATTAATGACTTTCCAGGCTTCAGGATGCCTTTCTACACTATATAAAGGTGGAAATTTACATTGGAAACGTTTGGTTTAGCTGTTATAAAAGTTTGGTTTTTTAGTGCTGTAAATGCATTTTCAGCTCGCGCTGTACACATTTGCTATGAGAGGCATTATCTCATAAGGGAAATACTGGACAATCAAATTAATGACTTCCCAGGCTTCAGGATGCCTTTTTACACTCTATAAATGTGGAAATTTACATTGGAAACGTTTGGTTTAGCTGTTAATGAAGTTTCGTTTTTTTAGTGCTGAAAATTCATTGTCTGCTGGCGCTGTACACTTTTTCTAAGTGTTGCAATATCTCATGAAGGAAATACTGGACAATCAAATTAATGACTTTCCAGGCTTCAGGATGCCTTTCTACACTATATAAAGGTGGAAATGTACATTGGAAACGTTTGGTTTAGCTGTTATAAAAGTTTGGTTTTTTAGTGCTGTAAATGCATTTTCAGCTCGCGCTGTACACATTTGCTATGAGAGGCATTATCTCAGAAGGGAAATATTGGACAATCAAATTAATGACTGCCCAGGCTTCAGGATGTCTTTTTACACTATATAAAGGTGGAAATTTACATTGGAAACGTTTGGTTTAGCTGTTATAAAAGTTTGTTTTTTTTAGTGCTGAAAATGCATTTTCAGCTCGCACTGTACACATTTGCTGTGTGAGGCATTATCTCATAAGGGAAATACTGGACAATCAAATTAATGACTGCCCAGGCTTCAGGATGTCTTTTTACACTATATAAAGGTGGAAATTTACATTGGAAACGTTTGGTTTAGCTGTTATAAAAGTTTGGTCTTTTAGTGCTGAAAATGCATTTTCAGCTCGCACTGTACACATTTGCTATGTGAGGCATTATCTCATAAGGGAAATACTGGACAATCAAATTAATGACTTCCCAGGCTTCAGGATGCCTTTTTACACTCTATAAATGTGGAAATTTACATTGGAAACGTTTGGTTTAGCTGTTAATGAAGTTTCGTTTTTTTAGTGCTGAAAATTCATTGTCTGCTGGCGCTGTACACTTTTTCTAAGTGTTGCAATATCTCATGAAGGAAATACTGGACAATCAAATTAATGACTTTCCAGGCTTCAGGATGCCTTTCTACACTATATAAAGGTGGAAATTTACATTGGAAACGTTTGGTTTAGCTGTTATAAAAGTTTGGTTTTTTAGTGCTGTAAATGCATTTTCAGCTCGCGCTGTACACATTTGCTATGAGAGGCATTATCTCATAAGGGAAATATTGGACAATCAAATTAATGACTGCCCAGGCTTCAGGATGTCTTTTTACACTATATAAGGGTGGAAATTTACATTGGAAACGTTTAGTTTAGCTGTTAATGAAGTTTCGTTTTTTTAGTGCTGAAAATTCATTGTCTGCTGGCGCTGTACACTTTTTCTAAGTGTTGCAATATCTCATGAAGGAAATACTGGACAATCAAATTAATGACTTTCCAGGCTTCAGGATGCCTTTCTACACTATATAAAGGTGGAAATGTACATTGGAAACGTTTGGTTTAGCTGTTATAAAAGTTTGGTTTTTTAGTGCTGTAAATGCATTTTCAGCTCGCGCTGTACACATTTGCTATGAGAGGCATTATCTCAGAAGGGAAATATTGGACAATCAAATTAATGACTGCCCAGGCTTCAGGATGTCTTTTTACACTATATAAAGGTGGAAATTTACATTGGAAACGTTTGGTTTAGCTGTTATAAAAGTTTGTTTTTTTTAGTGCTGAAAATGCATTTTCAGCTCGCACTGTACACATTTGCTGTGTGAGGCATTATCTCATAAGGGAAATACTGGACAATCAAATTAATGACTGCCCAGGCTTCAGGATGTCTTTTTACACTATATAAAGGTGGAAATTTACATTGGAAACGTTTGGTTTAGCTGTTATAAAAGTTTGGTTTTTTAGTGCTGAAAATGCATTTTCAGCTCGCACTGTACACATTTGCTATGTGAGGCATTATCTCATAAGGGAAATACTGGACAATCAAATTAATGACTTCCCAGGCTTCAGGATGCCTTTTTACACTCTATAAATGTGGAAATTTACATTGGAAACGTTTGGTTTAGCTGTTAATGAAGTTTCGTTTTTTTAGTGCTGAAAATTCATTGTCTGCTGGCGCTGTACACTTTTTCTAAGTGTTGCAATATCTCATGAAGGAAATACTGGACAATCAAATTAATGACTTTCCAGGCTTCAGGATGCCTTTCTACACTATATAAAGGTGGAAATTTACATTGGAAACGTTTGGTTTAGCTGTTATAAAAGTTTGGTTTTTTAGTGCTGTAAATGCATTTTCAGCTCGCGCTGTACACATTTGCTATGAGAGGCATTATCTCATAAGGGAAATATTGGACAATCAAATTAATGACTGCCCAGGCTTCAGGATGTCTTTTTACACTATATAAGGGTGGAAATTTACATTGGAAACGTTTAGTTTAGCTGTTAATGAAGTTTCGTTTTTTTAGTGCTGAAAATTCATTGTCTGCTGGCGCTGTACACTTTTTCTAAGTGTTGCAATATCTCATGAAGGAAATACTGGACAATCAAATTAATGACTTTCCAGGCTTCAGGATGCCTTTCTACACTATATAAAGGTGGAAATGTACATTGGAAACGTTTGGTTTAGCTGTTATAAAAGTTTGGTTTTTTAGTGCTGTAAATGCATTTTCAGCTCGCGCTGTACACATTTGCTATGAGAGGCATTATCTCAGAAGGGAAATATTGGACAATCAAATTAATGACTGCCCAGGCTTCAGGATGTCTTTTTACACTATATAAAGGTGGAAATTTACATTGGAAACGTTTGGTTTAGCTGTTATAAAAGTTTGGTTTTTTTAGTGCTGAAAATGCATTTTCAGCTCGCACTGTACACATTTGCTGTGTGAGGCATTATCTCATAAGGGAAATACTGGACAATCAAATTAATGACTGCCCAGGCTTCAGGATGTCTTTTTACACTATATAAAGGTGGAAATTTACATTGGAAACGTTTGGTTTAGCTGTTATAAAAGTTTAGTTTTTTAGTGCTGAAAATGCATTTTCAGCTCGCACTGTACACATTTGCTATGTGAGGCATTATCTCATAAGGGAAATACTGGACAATCAAATTAATGACTGCCCAGGCTTCAGGATGTCTTTTTACACTATATAAAGGTGGAAATTTACATTGGAAACGTTTGGTTTAGCTGTTATAAAAGTTTGGTTTTTTTAGTGCTGAAAATGCATTTTCAGCTCGCACTGTACACATTTGCTGTGTGAGGCATTATCTCATAAGGGAAATACTGGACAATCAAATTAATGACTGCCCAGGCTTCAGGATGTCTTTTTACACTATATAAAGGTGTAAATTTACATTGGAAACGTTTGGTTTAGCTGTTATAAAAGTTTGGTTTTTTAGTGCTGAAAATGCATTTTCAGCTCGCACTGTACACATTTGCTATGTGAGGCATTATCTCATAAGGGAAATACTGGACAATCAAATTAATGACTTCCCAGGCTTCAGGATGCCTTTTTACACTCTATAAATGTGGAAATTTACATTGGAAACGTTTGGTTTAGCTGTTAATGAAGTTTCGTTTTTTTAGTGCTGAAAATTCATTGTCTGCTGGCGCTGTACACTTTTTCTAAGTGTTGCAATATCTCATGAAGGAAATACTGGACAATCAAATTAATGACTTTCCAGGCTTCAGGATGCCTTTCTACACTATATAAAGGTGGAAATTTACATTGGAAACGTTTGGTTTAGCTGTTATAAAAGTTTGGTTTTTTAGTGCTGAAAATGCATTTTCAGCTCGCGCTGTACACATTTGCTATGAGAGGCATTATCTCATAAGGGAAATATTGGACAATCAAATTAATGACTGCCCAGGCTTCAGGATGTCTTTTTACACTATATAAGGGTGGAAATTTACATTGGAAACGTTTAGTTTAGCTGTTAATGAAGTTTCGTTTTTTTAGTGCTGAAAATTCATTGTCTGCTGGCGCTGTACACTTTTTCTAAGTGTTGCAATATCTCATGAAGGAAATACTGGACAATCAAATTAATGACTTTCCAGGCTTCAGGATGCCTTTCTACACTATATAAAGGTGGAAATGTACATTGGAAACGTTTGGTTTAGCTGTTATAAAAGTTTGGTTTTTTAGTGCTGTAAATGCATTTTCAGCTCGCGCTGTACACATTTGCTATGAGAGGCATTATCTCAGAAGGGAAATATTGGACAATCAAATTAATGACTGCCCAGGCTTCAGGATGTCTTTTTACACTATATAAAGGTGGAAATTTACATTGGAAACGTTTGGTTTAGCTGTTATAAAAGTTTGTTTTTTTTAGTGCTGAAAATGCATTTTCAGCTCGCACTGTACACATTTGCTGTGTGAGGCATTATCTCATAAGGGAAATACTGGACAATCAAATTAATGACTGCCCAGGCTTCAGGATGTCTTTTTACACTATATAAAGGTGGAAATTTACATTGGAAACGTTTGGTTTAGCTGTTATAAAAGTTTGGTTTTTTAGTGCTGAAAATGCATTTTCAGCTCGCACTGTACACATTTGCTATGTGAGGCATTATCTCATAAGGGAAATACTGGACAATCAAATTAATGACTTCCCAGGCTTCAGGATGCCTTTTTACACTCTATGAATGTGGAAATTTACATTGGAAACGTTTGGTTTAGCTGTTAATGAAGTTTCGTTTTTTTAGTGCTGAAAATTCATTGTCTGCTGGCGCTGTACACTTTTTCTAAGTGTTGCAATATCTCATGAAGGAAATACTGGACAATCAAATTAATGACTTTCCAGGCTTCAGGATGCCTTTCTACACTATATAAAGGTGGAAATTTACATTGGAAACGTTTGGTTTAGCTGTTATAAAAGTTTGGTTTTTTAGTGCTGTAAATGCATTTTCAGCTCGCGCTGTACACATTTGCTATGAGAGGCATTATCTCATAAGGGAAATATTGGACAATCAAATTAATGACTGCCCAGGCTTCAGGATGTCTTTTTACACTATATAAGGGTGGAAATTTACATTGGAAACGTTTAGTTTAGCTGTTAATGAAGTTTCGTTTTTTTAGTGCTGAAAATTCATTGTCTGCTGGCGCTGTACACTTTTTCTAAGTGTTGCAATATCTCATGAAGGAAATACTGGACAATCAAATTAATGACTTTCCAGGCTTCAGGATGCCTTTCTACACTATATAAAGGTGGAAATGTACATTGGAAACGTTTGGTTTAGCTGTTATAAAAGTTTGGTTTTTTAGTGCTGTAAATGCATTTTCAGCTCGCGCTGTACACATTTGCTATGAGAGGCATTATCTCAGAAGGGAAATATTGGACAATCAAATTAATGACTGCCCAGGCTTCAGGATGTCTTTTTACACTCTATAAAGGTGGAAATTTACATTGGAAACGTTTGGTTTAGCTGTTGTAAAAGTTTGGTTTTTTTAGTGCTGAAAATGCATTTTCAGCTCGCACTGTACACATTTGCTGTGTGAGGCATTATCTCATAAGGGAAATACTGGACAATCAAATTAATGACTGCCCAGGCTTCAGGATGTCTTTTTACACTATATAAAGGTGGAAATTTACATTGGAAACGTTTGGTTTAGCTGTTATAAAAGTTTGGTTTTTTAGTGCTGAAAATGCATTTTCAGCTCGCACTGTACACATTTGCTATGTGAGGCATTATCTCATAAGGGAAATACTGGACAATCAAATTAATGACTTCCCAGGCTTCAGGATGCCTTTTTACACTCTATAAATGTGGAAATTTACATTGGAAACGTTTGGTTTAGCTGTTAATGAAGTTTCGTTTTTTTAGTGCTGAAAATTCATTGTCTGCTGGCGCTGTACACTTTTTCTAAGTGTTGCAATATCTCATGAAGGAAATACTGGACAATCAAATTAATGACTTTCCAGGCTTCAGGATGCCTTTCTACACTATATAAAGTGGAAATGTACATTGGAAACGTTTGGTTTAGCTGTTATAAAAGTTTGGTTTTTTAGTGCTGTAAATGCATTTTCAGCTCGCGCTGTACACATTTGCTATGAGAGGCATTATCTCATAAGGGAAATATTAGACAATCAAATTAATGACTGCCCAGGCTTCAGGATGTCTTTTTACACTATATAAGGGTGGAAATTTACATCGGAAACGTTTAGTTTAGCTGTTAATGAAGTTTCGTTTTTTTAGTGCTGAAAATTCATTGTCTGCTGGCGCTGTACACTTTTTCTAAGTGTTGCAATATCTCATGAAGGAAATACTGGACAATCAAATTAATGACTTTCCAGGCTTCAGGATGCCTTTCTACACTATATAAAGGTGGAAATGTACATTGGAAACGTTTGGTTTAGCTGTTATAAAAGTTTGTTTTTTTAGTGCTGTAAATGCATTTTCAGCTCGCGCTGTACACATTTGCTATGAGAGGCATTATCTCAAAAGGGAAATATTGGACAATCAAATTAATGACTGCCCAGGCTTCAGGATGTCTTTTTACACTATAAAAAGGTGGAAATTTACATTGGAAACGTTTGGTTTAGCTGTTATAAAAGTTTGGTTTTTTAGTGCTGAAAATGCATTTTCAGCTCGCACTGTACACATTTGCTATGTGAGGCATTATCTCATAAGGGAAATACTGGACAATCAAATTAATGACTTCCCAGGCTTCAGGATGCCTTTTTACACTCTATAAATGTGGAAATTTACATTGGAAACGTTTGGTTTAGCTGTTAATGAAGTTTCGTTTTTTTAGTGCTGAAAATTCATTGTCTGCTGGCGCTGTACACTTTTTCTAAGTGTTGCAATATCTCATGAAGGAAATACTGGACAATCAAATTAATGACTTTCCAGGCTTCAGGATGCCTTTCTACACTATATAAAGGTGGAAATTTACATTGGAAACGTTTGGTTTAGCTGTTATAAAAGTTTGGTTTTTTAGTGCTGTAAATGCATTTTCAGCTCGCGCTGTACACATTTGCTATGAGAGGCATTATCTCATAAGGGAAATATTGGACAATCAAATTAATGACTGCCCAGGCTTCAGGATGTCTTTTTACACTATATAAAGGTGGAAATTTACATTGGAAACGTTTAGTTTAGCTGTTAATGAAGTTTCGTTTTTTTTAGTGCTGAAAATTCATTGTCTGCTGGCGCTGTACACTTTTTCTAAGTGTTGCAATATCTCATGAAGGAAATACTGGACAATCAAATTAATGACTTTCCAGGCTTCAGGATGCCTTTCTACACTATATAAAGGTGGAAATTTACATTGGAAACGTTTGGTTTAGCTGTTATAAAAGTTTGGTTTTTTAGTGCTGTAAATGCATTTTCAGCTCGCGCTGTACACATTTGCTATGAGAGGCATTATCTCATAAGGGAAATATTGGACAATCAAATTAATGACTGCCCAGGCTTCAGGATGTCTTTTTACACTATATAAAGGTGGAAATTTACATTGGAAACGTTTGGTTTAGCTATTATAAAAGTTTGGTTTTTTAGTGCTGTAAATGCATTTTCAGCTCGCGCTGTACACATTTGCTACGAGAGGCATTATCTCATAAGGGAAATATTGGACAATCAAATTAATGGCTGCCCAGGCTTCAGGGTGTCTTTTTACTCTATATAAAGTTGGAAATTTACATTGGAAACGTTTAGTTTAGCTGTTAATGAAGTTTCGTTTTTTTAGTGCTGAAAATTCATTGTCTGCTGGCGCTGTACACTTTTTCTAAGTGTTGCAATATCTCATGAAGGAAATACTGGACAATCAAATCAATGACTTTCCAGGCTTCAGGATGCCTTTCTACACTATATAAAGGTGGAAATGTACATTGGAAACGTTTGGTTTAGCTGTTATAAAAGTTTGTTTTTTTAGTGCTGAAAATGCATTTTCAGCTCGCGCTGTACACATTTGCTATGAGAGGCATTGTCTCATAAGGGAAATATTGGACAATCAAATTAATGACTGCCTAGGCTTCGGGATGTCTTTTTACACTATATAAAGGTGGAAATTTACATTGGAAACGTTTGGTTTAGCTGTTATAAAAGTTTGGTTTTTTTAGTGCTGAAAATGCATTTTCAGCTCGCACTGTACACATTTGCTATGTGAGGCATTATCTCATAAGGGAAATACTGGACAATCAAATTAATGACTGCCCAGGCTTCAGGATGTCTTTTTACACTATATAAAGGTGGAAATTTAAATTGGAAACGTTTGGTTTAGCTGTTATAAAAGTTTGTTTTTTTAGTGCTGAAAATGCATTTTCAGCTCGCACTGTACACATTTGCTATGTGAGGCATTATCTCATAAGGGAAATACTGGACAATCAAATTAATGACTTTCCAGGCTTCAGGATGCCTTTCTACACTATATAAAGGTGGAAATTTACATTGGAAACGTTTGGTTTAGCTGTTATAAAAGTTTGGTTTTTTAGTGCTGTAAATGCATTTTCAGCTCGCGCTGTACACATTTGCTATGAGAGGCATTATCTCATAAGGGAAATATTGGACAATCAAATTAATGACTGCCCAGGCTTCAGGATGTATTTTTACACTATATAAGGGTGGAAATTTACATTGGAAACGTTTAGTTTAGCTGTTAATGAAGTTTCGTTTTTTTAGTGCTGAAAATTCATTGTCTGCTGGCGCTGTACACTTTTTCTAAGTGTTGCAATATCTCATGAAGGAAATACTGGACAATCAAATTAATGACTTTCCAGGCTTCAGGATGCCTTTCTACACTATATAAAGGTGGAAATGTACATTGGAAACGTTTGGTTTAGCTGTTATAAAAGTTTGGTTTTTTAGTGCTGTAAATGCATTTTCAGCTCGCGCTGTACACATTTGCTATGAGAGGCATTATCTCAGAAGGGAAATATTGGACAATCAAATTAATGACTGCCCAGGCTTCAGGATGTCTTTTTACACTATATAAAGGTGGAAATTTACATTGGAAACGTTTGGTTTAGCTGTTATAAAAGTTTGGTTTTTTTAGTGCTCAAAATGCATTTTCAGCTCGCACTGTACACATTTGCTGTGTGAGGCATTATCTCATAAGGGAAATACTGGACAATCAAATTAATGACTGCCCAGGCTTCAGGATGTCTTTTTACACTATATAAAGGTGGAAATTTACATTGGAAACGTTTGGTTTAGCTGTTATAAAAGTTTGGTTTTTTAGTGCTGAAAATGCATTTTCAGCTCGCACTGTACACATTTGCTATGTGAGGCATTATCTCATAAGGGAAATACTGGACAATCAAATTAATGACTTCCCAGGCTTCAGGATGCCTTTTTACACTCTATAAATGTGGAAATTTACATTGGAAACGTTTGGTTTAGCTGTTAATGAAGTTTCGTTTTTTTAGTGCTGAAAATTCATTGTCTGCTGGCGCTGTACACTTTTTCTAAGTGTTGCAATATCTCATGAAGGAAATACTGGACAATCAAATTAATGACTTTCCAGGCTTCAGGATGCCTTTCTACACTATATAAAGGTGGAAATTTACATTGGAAACGTTTGGTTTAGCTGTTATAAAAGTTTGGTTTTTTAGTGCTGTAAATGCATTTTCAGCTCGCGCTGTACACATTTGCTATGAGAAGCATTATCTCATAAGGGAAATATTGGACAATCAAATTAATGACTGCCCAGGCTTCAGGATGTCTTTTTACACTATATAAGGGTGGAAATTTACATTGGAAACGTTTAGTTTAGCTGTTAATGAAGTTTCGTTTTTTTAGTGCTGAAAATTCATTGTCTGCTGGCGCTGTACACTTTTTCTAAGTGTTGCAATATCTCATGAAGGAAATACTGGACAATCAAATTAATGACTTTCCAGGCTTCAGGATGCCTTTCTACACTATATAAAGGTGGAAATTTACATTGGAAACGTTTAGTTTAGCTGTTAATGAAGTTTCGTTTTTTTAGTGCTGAAAATTCATTGTCTGCTGGCGCTGTACATTTTTTCTATGTGTTGCAATATCTCATGAAGGAAATACTGGACAATCAAATTAATTACTTTCCAGGCTTCAGGATGCCTTTCTACACTATATAAAGGTGGAAATGTACATTGGAAACGTTTGGTTTAGCTGTTATAAAAGTTTGGTTTTTTAGTGCTGTAAATGCATTTTCAGCTCGCGCTGTACACATTTGCTATGAGAGGCATTATCTCAGAAGGGAAATATTGGACAATCAAATTAATGACTGCCCAGGCTTCAGGATGTCTTTTTACACTATATAAAGGTGGAGATTTACATTGGAAACGTTTGGTTTAGCTGTTATAAAAGTTTGGTTTTTTTAGTGCTGAAAATGCATTTTCAGCTCGCACTGTACACATTTGCTGTGTGAGGCATTATCTCATAAGGGAAATACTGGACAATCAAATTAATGACTGCCCAGGCTTCAGGATGTCTTTTTACACTATATAAAGGTGGAAATTTACATTGGAAACGTTTGGTTTAGCTGTTATAAAAGTTTGGTTTTTTTAGTGCTGAAAATGCATTTTCAGCTCGCACTGTCCACATTTGCTATGTGAGGCATTATCTCATAAGGGAAATACTGGACAATCAAATTAATGACTGCCCAGGCTTCAGGATGTCTTTTTACACTATATAAAGGTGGAAATTTACATTGGAAACGTTTGGTTTAGCTGTTATAAAAGTTTGTTTTTTTAGTGCTGTAAATGCATTTTCAGCTCGCGCTGTACACATTTGCTATGAGAGGCATTATCTCATAAGGGAAATATTGGACAATCAAATTAATGACTGCCCAGGCTTCAGGATGTCTTTTTACACTATATAAAGGTGGAAATATACATTGGAAACGTTTAGTTTAGCTGTTAATGAAGTTTCGTTTTTTTAGTGCTGAAAATTCATTGTCTGCTGGCGCTGTACACTTTTTCTAAGTGTTGCAATATCTCATGAAGGAAATACTGGACAATCAAATTAATGACTTTCCAGGCTTCAGGATGCCTTTCTACACTATATAAAGGTGGAAATGTACATTGGAAACGTTTGGTTTAGCTGTTATAAAAGTTTGGTTTTTTAGTGCTGTAAATGCATTTTCAGCTCGCGCTGTACACATTTGCTATGAGAGGCATTATCTCAAAAGGGAAATATTGGACAATCAAATTAATGACTGCCCAGGCTTCAGGATGTCTTTTTACACTATATAAAGGTGGAAATTTACATTGGAAACGTTTGGTTTAGCTGTTATAAAAGTTTGTTTTTTTAGTGCTGAAAATGCATTTTCAGCTCGCACTGTACACATTTGCTATGTGAGGCATTATCTCATAAGGGAAATACTGGACAATCAAATTAATGACTTCCCAGGCTTCAGGATGCCTTTTTACACTCTATAAATGTGGAAATTTACATTGGAAACGTTTGGTTTAGCTGTTAATGAAGTTTCGTTTTTTTAGTGCTGAAAATTCATTGTCTGCTGGCGCTGTACACTTTTTCTAAGTGTTGCAATATCTCATGAAGGAAATACTGGACAATCAAATTAATGACTTTCCAGGCTTCAGGATGCCTTTCTACACTATATAAAGGTGGAAATTTACATTGGAAACGTTTGGTTTAGCTGTTATAAAAGTTTGGTTTTTTAGTGCTGTAAATGCATTTTCAGCTCGCGCTGTACACATTTGCTATGAGAGGCATTATCTCATAAGGGAAATATTGGACAATCAAATTAATGACTGCCCAGGCTTCAGGATGTCTTTTTACACTATATAAAGGTGGAAATTTACATTGGAAACGTTTAGTTTAGCTGTTAATGAAGTTTCGTTTTTTTTAGTGCTGAAAATTCATTGTCTGCTGGCGCTGTACACTTTTTCTAAGTGTTGCAATATCTCATGAAGGAAATACTGGACAATCAAATTAATGACTTTCCAGGCTTCAGGATGCCTTTCTACACTATATAAAGGTGGAAATTTACTTTGGAAACGTTTGGTTTAGCTGTTATAAAAGTTTGGTTTTTTAGTGCTGTAAATGCATTTTCAGCTCGCGCTGTACACATTTGCTATGAGAGGCATTATCTCATAAGGGAAATATTGGACAATCAAATTAATGGCTGCCCAGGCTTCAGGATGTCTTTTTACTCTATATAAAGTTGGAAATTTACATTGGAAACGTTTAGTTTAGCTGTTAATGAAGTTTCGTTTTTTTAGTGCTGAAAATTCATTGTCTGCTGGCGCTGTACACTTTTTCTAAGTGTTGCAATATCTCATGAAGGAAATACTGGACAATCAAATCAATGACTTTCCAGGCTTCAGGATGCCTTTCTACACTATATAAAGGTGGAAATGTACATTGGAAACGTTTGGTTTAGCTGTTATAAAAGTTTGTTTTTTTAGTGCTGAAAATGCATTTTCAGCTCGCGCTGTACACATTTGCTATGAGAGGCATTGTCTCATAAGGGAAATATTGGACAATCAAATTAATGACTGCCTAGGCTTCAGGATGTCTTTTTACACTATATAAAGGTGGAAATTTACATTGGAAACGTTTGGTTTAGCTGTTATAAAAGTTTGGTTTTTTTAGTGCTGAAAATGCATTTTCAGCTCGCACTGTACACATTTGCTATGTGAGGCATTATCTCATAAGGGAAATACTGGACAATCAAATTAATGACTGCCCAGGCTTCAGGATGTCTTTTTACACTATATAAAGGTGGAAATTTACATTGGAAACGTTTGGTTTAGCTGTTATAAAAGTTTGTTTTTTTAGTGCTGAAAATGCATTTTCAGCTCGCACTGTACACATTTGCTATGTGAGGCATTATCTCATAAGGGAAATACTGGACAATCAAATTAATGACTTCCCAGGCTTCAGGATGCCTTTTTACACTCTATAAATGTGGAAATTTACATTGGAAACGTTTGGTTTAGCTGTTAATGAAGTTTCGTTTTTTTAGTGCTGAAAATTCATTGTCTGCTGGCGCTGTACACTTTTTCTAAGTGTTGCAATATCTCATGAAGGAAATACTGGACAATCAAATTAATGACTTTCCAGGCTTCAGGATGCCTTTCTACACTATATAAAGGTGGAAATTTACATTGGAAACGTTTGGTTTAGCTGTTATAAAAGTTTGGTTTTTTAGTGCTGTAAATGCATTTTCAGCTCGCGCTGTACACATTTGCTATGAGAGGCATTATCTCATAAGGGAAATATTGGACAATCAAATTAATGACTGCCCAGGCTTCAGGATGTCTTTTTACACTATATAAAGGTGGAAATTTACATTGGAAACGTTTGGTTTAGCTGTTATAAAAGTTTGGTTTTTTTAGTGCTGAAAATGCATTTTCAGCTCGCACTGTACACATTTGCTATGTGAGGCATTATCTCATAAGGGAAATACTGGACAATCAAATTAATGACTGCCCAGGCTTCAGGATGTCTTTTTACACTATCTAAAGGTGGAAATTTACATTGGAAACGTTTGGTTTAGCTGTTATAAAAGTTTGGTTTTTTAGTGCTGAAAATGCATTTTCAGCTCGCACTGTACACATTTGCTATGTGAGGCATTATCTCATAAGGGAAATACTGGACAATCAAATTAATGACTTCCCAGGCTTCAGGATGCCTTTTTACACTCTATAAATGTGGAAATTTATATTGGAAACGTTTGGTTTAGCTGTTAATGAAGTTTCGTTTTTTTAGTGCTGAAAATTCATTGTCTGCTGGCGCTGTACACTTTTTCTAAGTGTTGCAATATCTCATGAAGGAAATACTGGACAATCAAATTAATGACTTTCCAGGCTTCAGGATGCCTTTCTACACTATATAAAGGTGGAAATTTACATTTGAAACGTTTGGTTTAGCTGTTATAAAAGTT
Organism: Idiotropiscis lumnitzeri; assembly: GCF_059441095.1. Lineage (NCBI taxonomy): Eukaryota > Metazoa > Chordata > Actinopteri > Syngnathiformes > Syngnathidae > Idiotropiscis > Idiotropiscis lumnitzeri. Next base: position 228,335 of record NW_028283624.1, read on the forward strand.
TGGTTTTTTAGTGCTGTAAATGCATTTTCAGCTCGCGCTGTACACATTTGCTATGAGAGGCATTATCTCATAAGGGAAATATTGGACAATCAAATTAATGACTGCCCAGGCTTCAGGATGTCTTTTTACACTATATAAAGGTGGAAATATACATTGGAAACGTTTAGTTTAGCTGTTAATGAAGTTTCGTTTTTTTAGTGCTGAAAATTCATTGTCTGCTGGCGCTGTACACTTTTTCTAAGTGTTGCAATATCTCATGAAGGAAATACTGGACAATCAAATTAATGACTTTCCAGGCTTCAGGATGCCTTTCTACACTATATAAAGGTGGAAATTTACATTGGAAACGTTTGGTTTAGCTGTTATAAAAGTTTGTTTTTTTAGTGCTGTAAATGCATTTTCAGCTCGCGCTGTACACATTTGCTATGAGAGGCATTATCTCATAAGGGAAATATTGGACAATCAAATTAATGACTGCCCAGGCTTCAGGATGTCTTTTTACACTATATAAAGGTGGAAATTTACATTGGAAACGTTTGGTTTAGCTGTTATAAAAGTTTGTTTTTTTAGTGCTGTAAATGCATTTTCAGCTCGCGCTGTACACATTTGCTATGTGAGGCATTATCTCATAAGGGAAATACTGGACAATCAAATTAATGACTTTTCAGGCTTCAGGATGCCTTTCTACACTATATAAAGGTGGAAATGTACATTGGAAACGTTTGGTTTAGCTGTTAATGAAGTTTCGTTTTTTTAGTGCTGAAAATTCATTGTCTGCTGGCGCTGTACACCTTTTCTAAGTGTTGCAATATCTCATGAAGGAAATACTGGACAATCAAATTAATGACTTTCCAGGCTTCAGGATGCCTTTCTACACTATATAAAGGTGGAAATTTACATTGGAAACGTTTGGTTTAGCTGTTATAAAAGTTTGTTTTTTTTGTGCTGTAAATGCATTTTCAGCTCGCGCTGTACACATTTGCTATGAGAGGCATTATCTCATAAGGGAAATATTGGAAAATCAAATTAATGACTGCCCAGGCTTCAGGATGTCTTTTTACACTATATAAAGGTGGAAATTTACATTGGAAACGTTTGGTTTAGGTGTTATAAAAGTTTGGTTTTTTAGTGCTGAAAATGCATTTTCAGCTCGCACTGTACACATTTGCTATGTGAGGCATTATCTCATAAGGGAAATACTGGACAATCAAATTAATGACTTCCCAGGCTTCAGGATGCCTTTTTACACTCTATAAATGTGGAAATTTACATTGGAAACGTTTGGTTTAGCTGTTAATGAAGTTTCGTTTTTTTATTGCTGAAAATTCATTGTCTGCTGGCGCTGTACACTTTTTCTAAGTTTTGCAATATCTCATGTAGGAAATACTGGACAATCAAATTAATGACTTTCCAGGCTTCAGGATGCCTTTCTACACTTTATAAAGGTGGAAATTTACATTGGAAACGTTTGGTTTAGCTGTTATAAAAGTTTGGTTTTTTAGTGCTGTAAATGCATTTTCAGCTCGCGCTGTACACATTTGCTATGAGAGGCTTTATCTCAGAAGGGAAATATTGGACAATCAAATTAATGACTGCCCAGGCTTCAGGATGCCTTTCTACACTATATAAAGGTGGAAATTTACATTGGAAACGTTTGGTTTAGCTGTTATTAAAGTTTGTTTTTTTAGTGCTGTAAATGCATTTTCAGCTCGCGCTGTACACATTTGCTATGTGAGGCATTATCTCATAAGGGAAATACTGGACAATCAAATTAATGACTGCCCAGGCTTCAGGATGTCTTTTTACACTATATAAAGGTGGAAATTTACATTGGAAACGTTTGGTTTAGCTGTTATAAAAGTTTGTTTTTTTAGTGCTGAAAATGCATTTTCAGCTCGCACTGTACACATTTGCTATGTGAGGCATTATCTCATAAGGGAAATACTGGACAATCAAATTAATGACTTCCCAGGCTTCAGGATGCCTTTTTACACTCTATAAATGTGGAAATTTACATTGGAAACGTTTGGTTTAGCTGTTAATGAAGTTTCGTTTTTTTAGTGCTGAAAATTCATTGTCTGCTGGCGCTGTACACTTTTTCTAAGTGTTGCAATATCTCATGAAGGAAATACTGGACAATCAAATTAATGACTTTCCAGGCTTCATGATGCCTTTCTACACTATATAAAGGTGGAAATTTACATTGGAAACGTTTGGTTTAGCTGTTATAAAAGTTTGGTTTTTTAGTGCTGTAAATGCATTTTCAGCTCGCGCTGTACACATTTGCTATGAGAGGCATTATCTCATAAGGGAAATATTGGACAATCAAATTAATGACTGCCCAGGCTTCAGGATGTCTTTTTACACTATATAAAGGAGGAAATTTACATTGGAAACGTTTGGTTTAGCTGTTATAAAAGTTTGGTTTTTTAGTGCTGAAAATGCATTTTCAGCTCGCACTGTACACATTTGCTATGTGAAGCATTATCTCATAAGGGAAATACTGGACAATCAAATTAATGACTTCCCAGGCTTCAGGATGCCTTTTTACACTCTATAAATGTGGAAATTTACATTGGAAACGTTTGGTTTAGCTGTTAATGAAGTTTCGTTTTTTTAGTGCTGAAAATTCATTGTCTGCTGGCGCTGTACACTTTTTCTAAGTGTTGCAATTTCTCATGAAGGAAATACTGGACAATCAATTTAATGACTTTCCAGGCTTCAGGATGCCTTTCTACACTATATAAAGGTGGAAATTTACATTGGAAACGTTTGGTTTAGCTGTTATAAAAGTTTGGTTTTTTAGTGCTGTATATGCATTTTCAGCTCGCGCTGTACACATTTGCTATGAGAGGCATTATCTCATAAGGGAAATATTGGACAATCAAATTAATGACTGCCCAGGCTTCAGGATGTCTTTTTACACTATATAAAGGTGGAAATTTACATTGGAAACGTTTAGTTTAGCTGTTAATGAAGTTTCGTTTTTTTAGTGCTGAAAATTCATTGTCTGCTGGCGCTGTACACTTTTTCTAAGTGTTGCAATATCTCATGAAGGAAATACTGGACAATCAAATTAATGACTTTCCAGGCTTCAGGATGCCTTTCTACACTATATAAAGGTGGAAATGTACATTGGAAACGTTTGGTTTAGCTGTTATAAAAGTTTGTTTTTTTAGTGCTGTAAATGCATTTTCAGCTCGCGCTGTACACATTTGCTATGAGAGGCATTATCTCATAAGGGAAATATTGGACAATCAAATGAATGACTGCCCAGGCTTCAGGATGTCTTTTTACACTATATAAAGGTGGAAATTTACATTGGAAACGTTTGGTTTAGCTGTTATAAAAGTTTAGTTTTTTAGTGCTGAAAATGCATTTTCAGCTCGCACTGAACACATTTGCTATGTGAGGCATTATCTCATAAGGGAAATACTGGACAATCAAATTAATGACTTCCCAGGCTTCAGGATGCCTTTTTACACTCTATAAATGTGGAAATTTACATTGGAAACGTTTGGTTTAGCTGTTAATGAAGTTTCGTTTTTTAGTGCTGAAAATTCATTGTCTGCTGGCGCTGTACACTTTTTCTAAGTGTTGCAATATCTCATGAAGGAAATACTGGACAATCAAATTAATGACTTTCCAGGCTTCAGGATGCCTTTTTACACTATATAAAGGTGGAAATTTACATTGGAAACGTTTGGTTTAGCTGTAATAAAAGTTAGGTTTTTTAGTGCTGTAAATGCATTTTCAGCTCGCGCTGTACACATTTGCTATGAGAGGCATTATCTCATAAGGGAAATATTGGACAATCAAATTAATGACTGCCCAGGCTTCAGGATGTCTTTTTACACTATATAAAGGTGGAAATTTACATTGGAAACGTTTGGTTTAGCTGTTATAAAAGTATGGTTTTTTAGTGCTGAAAATGCATTTACAGCACGAAAAAAACAAACTTTTATAACAGCTAAACCAAACGTTTCCAATGTAAATTTCCACATTTATATAGTGTAAAAAGGCATCCTGAAGCCTGGGAAGTCATTAATTTGATTGTCCAGTATTTCCCTTATGAGATAATGCCTCACATAGCAAATGTGTACAGCGCGAGCTGAAAATGCATTTACAGCACTAAAAAAACAAACTTTTATAACAGCTAAACTAAACGTTTCCAATGTAAATTTCCACCTTTATATAGTGTAAAAAGACATCCTGAAGCCTGGGCAGTCATTAATTTGATTGTCCAATATTTCCCTTATGAGATAATGCCTCTCATAGAAAATGTGTACAGCGCGAGCTGAAAATGCATTTACAGCACTAAAAAACCAAACTTTTATAACAGCTAAACCAAACGTTTCCAATGTAAATTTCCACCTTTATATAGTGTAAAAAAAACATCCTGAAGCCTGGGCAGTCATTAATTTGATTGTCCAATATTTCCCTTATGAGATAATGCCTCTCATAGCAAATGTGTACAGCGCGAGCTGAAAATGCATTTACAGCACTAAAAAACCAAACTTTTATAACAGCTAAACCAAACGTTTCCAATGTAAATTTCCACCTTTATATAGTGTAGAAAGGCATCCTGAAGCCTGGAAAGTGATTAATTTGATTGTCCAGTATTTCCTTCATGAGATATTGCAACACTTAGAAAAAGTGTACAGCGCCAGCAGACAATGAATTTTCAGCACTAAAAAACCGAAACTTCATTAACAGCTAAACTAAACGTTTCCAATGTAAATTTCCACCTTTATATAGTGTAAAAAGACATCCTGAAGCCTGGGCAGTCATTAATTTGATTGTCCAATATTTCCCTTATGAGATAATGCCTCTCATAGCAAATGTGTACAGCGCGAGCTGAAAATGCATTTACAGCACTAAAAAAACAAACTTTTATAACAGCTAAACTAAACGTTTCCAATGTAAATTTTCACCTTTATATAGTGTAAAAAGACATCCTGAAGCCTGGGCAGTCATTAATTTGATTGTCCAATATTTTCCTTATGAGATAATGCCTCTCATAGCAAATGTGTACAGCGCGAGCTGAAAATGCATTTACAGCACTAAAAAACCAAACTTTTATAACAGCTAAACCAAACGTTTCCAATGTAAATTTCCACAATTATATAGTGTAAAAAGGTCTCCTGAAGCCTGGGAAGTCATTAATTTGATTGTCCAGCATTTCCATTATGAGATAATGTCTCACATAGCAAATGTGTACAGCGCGAGCTGAAAATGCATTTACAGCACTAAAAAAACAAACTTTTATAACAGCTAAACCAAACGTTTACAATGTAAATTTCCACCTTTATATAGTGTAAAAAGGCATCCTGAAGCCTGGAAAGTCATTAATTTGATTGTCCAGTATTTCCTTCATGAGAAAATGCAACACTTAGAAAAAGTGTACAGCGCCAGCAGACAATGAATTTGCAGCACTAAAAAAACGAAACTTCATTAACAGCTAAACCAAACGTTTCCAATGTAAATTTCCACATTTATAGAGTGTAAAAAGGCATCCTGAAGCCTGGGAAGTCATTAATTTGATTGTCCAGTATTTCCCTTATGGGATAATGCCTCACATAGCAAATGTGTACAGCGCGAGCTGAAAATGCATTTACAGCACTAAAAAAACAAACGTTTATAACAGCTAAACCAAACGTTTCCAATGTAAATTTCCACAATTATATAGTGTAAAAAGGTCTCCTGAAGCCTGGGAAGTCATTAATTTGATTGTCCAGCATTTCCATTATGAGATAATGTCTCACATAGCAAATGTGTACAGCGCGAGCTGAAAATGCATTTACAGCACTAAAAAAACAAACTTTTATAACAGCTAAACCAAACGTTTACAATGTAAATTTCCACCTTTATATAGTGTAAAAAGGCATCCTGAAGCCTGGAAAGTCATTAATTTGATTGTCCAGTATTTCCTTCATGAGAAAATGCAACACTTAGAAAAAGTGTACAGCGCCAGCAGACAATGAATTTGCAGCACTAAAAAAACGAAACTTCATTAACAGCTAAACTAAACGTTTCCAATGTAAATTTCCACCTCTATATAGTGTAAAAAGGTCTCCTGAAGCCTGGTAAGTCATTAATTTGATTGTCCAGTATTTCCCTTATGGGATAATGCCTCACATAGCAAATGTGTACAGCGCGAGCTGAAAATGCATTTACAGCACTAAAAAAACAAACGTTTATAACAGCTAAACCAAACGTTTCCAATGTAAATTTCCACCTTTATATAGTGTAAAAAGGCATCCTGAAGCCTGGAAAGTCATTAATTTGATTGTCCAGTATTTCCTTCATGAGATATTGCAACACTTAGAAAAAGTGTACAGCGACAGCAGACAGCAGGCTGCCAGGATGGCCGAGTGGTCTAAGGCGCCGCGTTCCGGTCCCAGTCTCCCCAAGAGGCCTGGGTTCGAATATCGAATTGGCTGCCAGGATGGCCGAGTGGTCTAAGGCGCCGCGTTCCGGACCCAGTCTCCCCAGGAGGCCTGGGTTCGAATCTCGAATTTCCCCATTGTGGGACTAATAAAGGCATTATTATTATATTATTATTATCATTAGACAATGAATTTGCAGCACTAAAAAAACGAAACTTCATTAACAGCTAAACCAAACGTTTCCAATGTAAATTTCCACATTTATATAGTGTAAAAAGGCATCCTGAAGCCTGGGAAGTCATTAATTTGATTGTCCAGTATTTCCTTCATGAGATATTGCAACACTTAGAAAAAGTGTACAGCGCCAGCAGACAATGAATTTGCAGCACTAAAAAAACGAAACTTCATTAACAGCTAAACCAAACGTTTCCAATGTAAATTTCCACATTTATATAGTGTAAAAAGGCATCCTGAAGCCTGGGAAGTCATTAATTTGATTGTCCAGTATTTCCCTTATGAGATAATGCCTCACATAGCAAATGTGTACAGCGCGAGCTGAAAATGCATTTACAGCACTAAAAAAACTAACTTTTATAACAGCTAAACTAAACGTTTCCAATGTAAATTTCCACCTTTATATAGTGTAAAAAAGACATCCTGAAGCCTGGGCAGTCATTAATTTGATTGTCCAATATTTCCCTTATGAGATAATGCCTCACATAGCATTTACAGCACTAAAAAACCAAACTTTTATAACAGCTAAACCAAACGTTTCCAATGTAAATTTCCACCTTTATATAGTGTAGAAAGGCATCCTGAAGCCTGGAAAGTCATTAATTTGATTGTCCAGTATTTCCTTCATGAGATATTGCAACACTTAGAAAAAGTGTACAGCGCCAGCAGACAATGAATTTTCAGCACTAAAAAAACGAAACTTCATTAACAGCTAAACCAAACGTTTCCAATGTAAATTTCCACATTTATATAGTGTAAAAAGGCATCCTGAACCCTGGGAAGTCATTAATTTGATTGTCCAGTATTTCCCTTATGAGATAATGCCTCACATAGCAAATGAGTACAGCGCGAGCTGAAAATGCATTTACAGCACTAAAAAACCAAACTTTTATAACAGCTAAACCAAACGTGTCCAATGTAAATTTCCACCTTTATATAGTGTAGAAAGGCATCCTGAAGCCTGGAAAGTCATGAATTTGATTGTCCAGTATTTCCTTCATGAGATATTGCAACACTTAGAAAAAGTGTACAGCGCCAGCAGACAATGAATTTGCAGCACTAAAAAAACGAAACTTCATTTCCAGCTAAACCAAACGTTTCCGATGTAAATTTCCACATTTATATAGTGTAAAAAGGCATCCTGAAGCCTGGGAAGTCATTAATTTGATTGTCCAGTATTTCCCTTATGAGATAATGCCTCACATAGCAAATGTGTACAGCGCGAGCTGAAAATGCATTTACAGCACTAAAAAAACAAACTTTTATAACAGCTAAACTAAACGTTTCCAATGTAAATTTTCACCTTTATATAGTGTAAAAAGACATCCTGAAGCCTGGGCAGTCATTAATTTGATGTCCAATATTTCCCTTATGAGATAATGCCTCTCATAGCAAATGTGTACAGCGCGAGCTGAAAATGCATTTACAGCACTAAAAAACCAAACTTTTATAACAGCTAAACCAAACGTTTCCAATGTAAATTTCCACCTTTATATAGTGTAGAAAGGCATCCTGAAGCCTGGAAAGTCATTAATTTGATTGTCCAGTATTTCCTTCATGAGATATTGCAACACTTAGAAAAAGTGTACAGCGCCAGCAGACAATGAATTTGCAGCACTAAAAAAACGAAACTTCATTAACAGCTAAACCAAACGTTTCCAATGTAAATTTCCACCTTTATATAGTGTAGAAAGGCATCCTGAAGCCTGGGCAGTCATTAATTTGATTGTCCAATATTTCCCTTATGAGATAATGCCTCTCATAGCAAATGTGTACAGCGTGAGCTGAAAATGCATTTACAGCACAAAAAAAACAAACTTTTATAACAGCTAAACCAAACGTTTCCAATGTAAATTTCCACCTTTATATAGTGTAAAAAGACATCCTGAAGCCTGGGAAGTCATTAATTTGATTGTCCAGTATTTCCCTTATGAGATAATGCCTCACCATAGCAAATGTGTACAGCGCGAGCTGAAAATGCATTTACAGCACTAAAAAATCAAACTTTTATAACAGCTAAACCAAACGTTTCCAATGTAAATTTCCACCTTTATATAGTGTAAAAAGGCATCCTGAAGCCTGGGAAGTCATTAATTTGATTGTCCAGTATTTCCCTTTTGAGATAATGCCTCACATAGCAAATGTGTACAGCGCGAGCTGAAAATGCATTTACAGCACTAAAAAACCAAACTTTTATAACAGCTAAACCAAACGTTTCCAATGTAAATTTCCACCTTTATATAGTGTAAAAAGGCATCCTGAAGCCTGGGAAGTCATTAATTTGATTGTCCAGTATTTCCCTTATGAGATAATGCCTCACATAGCAAATGTGTACAGCGCGAGCTGAGAATGCATTTACAGCACTAAAAAAACAAACTTTTATAACAGCTAAACCAAACGTTTCCAATGTAAATTTCCACCTTTATACAGTGTAGAAAGGCATCCTGAAGCCTGGAAAGTCATTAATTTGATTGTCCAGTATTTCCTTCATGAGATATTGCAACACTTAGAAAAAGTGTACAGCGCCAGCAGACAATGAATTTGCAGCACTAAAAAAACGAAACTTCATTAACAGCTAAACCAAACGTTTCCAATGTAAATTTCCACATTTATATAGTGTAAAAAGGCATCCTGAAGCCTGGGAAGTCATTAATTTGATTGTCCAGTATTTCCTTCATGAGATATTGCAACACTTAGAAAAAGTGTACAGCGCCAGCAGACAATGAATTTGCAGCACTAAAAAAACGAAACTTCATTAACAGCTAAACCAAACGTTTCCAATGTAAATTTCCACATTTATATAGTGTAAAAATGCATCCTGAAGCCTGGGAAGTCATTAATTTCTTTGTCCAGTATTTCCTTCATGAGATACAGCAACACTTAGAAAAAGTCTGTGTGACAGCCTGGAGAGACTGCTGACAGGAGGGAATAGACCCCACTGGGGCTGACATGGGCTAGCTACCCATGCTGGCAGTCTCTGACACTGTGTTCAGTTTGTTGGAGACACCCGCCAAGTGCTACAGAAAGTCTACAAAGAATGACACCCCTACAGCCTGCGAGAGCGGGGGCGCAAGATGGCTCAATGACTGACCACACGGTTACAGACCTAGGAACAAACATGACTACGAGCAAGAACACGGTGCATGAGACAATGGCAGCAGGACACTCACTTCAGGTCTGCACCTGTGGCTGGGCAAAAGTAACATCAGTTACAGGGTTGAAGATCCACCAAGGAAAGAAGCGGTGTTTGGGAAAGCCGAGTCAAGGGCCTCGCATTGACCAATACTTCTTACGAAGTAATGCGTCAAATCAGTCGAGTGAAGCACAGCGACGGGAAAAAACCCAAAGTTCGCAGAGCATCAGCCCCCCTGTCACTGAGGAGGGTATTATAAACACAGAATTGCAGGAGGTAGAACCCACCCAGCCACAGAGACCTCCCAAAGAGAACAAGATCAAAGGGCACAGACAGAGTGTGAGGTGGCCCAAAACTATTGAGAAGAGAGAGTGGGAAACCGTCAATAACGACCTGGTGAAAATGTTGGAGCAACAAGTGGGCACTGCAGAGAGAAAGCTGGAACACATCGGTGACATCATCTACCACTATGGAGAGGAGCGCTTTGGAGTTAACAGCTGGAAAACCACCAACAAAATACCACCACCAACCAAACCTAGGAGGCAACAAGAGATAGAGAGACTGATCAGGGAAAGAAGGGACCTGCGGAAACAGTGGAGAAAAGCCTCTGATCCAGAGAGAGAAGGTCTCATGCTGCTCCATGGGGACATCAAGCTCCGGTTGAAAACCTTACGAAGAGCAGAGAACTTGAGGAAACTTCGCAGGAAGAAGGAACACACAAGAACCCTGTTCTATAAAAATCCCTTCAAGTTTGTCAAAGATCTCTTCGCTAAGGACAAAAGCGGGTTCCTGCAAACTTCAAAGAAGGAACTTGAAGAGCACCTGGAAAAGGTCTACCAAGACACGAAAAGGCATGAACAGCTAGCCATCCCACATGATATCCCCCCCATTCGACCACCAGAGGTCAACATCGAGACCGGCCCTCCAAAATGGAAAGAAGTGGAGAACATGGTGGGCGTGCAAGATCAGGATCTGCACCAGGACCAAATGGAGTGTCATATAAGCTCTACAAGAACTCACCAGATGTCCTACGCTATCTTTGGAGGCTAATGAGAATCGTCTGGCAGAAGGGGATAATACCAAAGGCATGGCGAAGGGCTGGAGGTGTACTAATTCCAAAAGAGAAGGACGCAGATATCAGTCAATTTCGGCCAATCAGCCTTCTCAACGTTGAAGGGAAAATCTTTTTCAGCGTCTTGACACACACCACCTACCTGGAGAAAAAACGAGTACATTGACACATCCGTACAAAAGGCTGGAATTTCTGGATTCTCTGGCTGCTTGGAGCACACCAGTATGATCTGGCATCAGATTCAAGCAGCGAAGAAGAACAAAGGGGATCTTCATGTCATCTTTCTCGACCTAGCCAATGCCTTTGGTTCAGTTCCGCATAGCCTTCTCTGGGAGTCCTTCAACTTCTTCCGCGTTCCAACATCCATCACTACCTTGGTAAAATTCTACTTTGAAGACCTGCAGCTGTGCTTCACAACACCCGACTTCAAAACATCATGGCAGCAAGTAGAAGTAGGCATCATGGCAGGTTGCACGATCTCACCCCTGGCCTTTACAATGGCCATGGAGGTCATCATCAGGGCCTCAAAATGGGTGGCGGGGTGAGCGAACCAGGAACGGGATCCGCCTTCCACCGTCCGAGTATATATGGACGACATGACCACTCTGACCACCACTGCAGCTTGCACCAGGCGGCTACTTAGTAAGCTGCAGGAAAACATCAGCTGGGCCCGGATGAAAATCAAGCCGAACAAGTCACGTAGCATCTCGATAATCAAGGGAGAGCTAAAAGACGTGAAGTTCTGCATTGGTGACGAACCAATACCAACGGTGGCAGAACAACCTGTCAAAAGCCTGGGCAGATGGTATGACTCAAGTCTTAAGGATAAAAACCAGGTGCAGCAGCTAAGACAGGATATCATCAACGATCTGAACAACATCAACAAGACTCCACTACCAGGGAAGCTCAAGCTCTGGTGTCTGCAATTTGGGCTTCTCCCTCTCGTGATGTGGCCACTCACTGTCTACGAGGTCCCACTAACAACTGTGGAGAAGATGGAGCGAGCCATCACAGTATATGTGAAACAGTGGCTTGGTGTCCCACGCTGTCTGAATAACATCAGCCTCTATGGCAAAGGAGTCCTCGAACTGCCCATCACAAGTCTCACTGAAGAATACAAGTGCTCTAAAGTGAGACTACAGATGACGCTGACGGACTCCAGAGACCGGACCATCAGTGAAACGGCACCACCCCTGTCAACTGCACGGAAATGGACACCATCCAGTGCAGTGCAGCATGCCACAGCAGCCCTGAGGCACAGCGATATTGTGGGACACGTCCAGAGGGGAAGAGGAGGCTTTGGCCTTACAGCAAGCAAACCAACTTGGTGTAAGGCCTCAACCGCAGAGAGGAAAAAAATGGTCGTGGAGGAGGTGCGCCGCCAGGAAGAGGCTGAAAGGTCTGCAAAGGCTGTCTCGCTTGCCAAGCAGGGACAGTGGATGAGGTGGGAAGGCCTGGAGAAAAGAAAGCTTGGCTGGAGGGATCTCTGGGAGATGGAAGCTAGCAACATCAGCTTCATCATCAGAGCTACCAATGACGTGCTGCCATCCCCAAAAAACCTCCACCAGTGGTATGGCGAAGATCCAACCTGTGCCCTCTGCCCAACACCAGCAACTCTCAAACACATCCTGACTGGTTGTAAGACCAGCCTCACACAAGGCCGCTATACCTGGAGGCACAACCAGGTCCTCAAGAGCTTGGCAGCAGTGCTTGAAAGCAGGAGAACTACCATCAACTCCTTGCCCTTAAGAGCCACCACTACCATTACAGCACCAAAATTTGTCCGAGAGGGACAGGAAAAGCCCAACCATCCTTTTCTCAAGCCAGAAGTTGGTCAGCTAACCAAGGCTCGGGATTGGAAGATGCTGGTCGATATAGGTCAGCAACTAATCTTCCCAGCAGAGATTGCAACCACCACCCTAAGGCCAGACTTAGTGCTGTGGTCCCATTCATTGAAGACTGTCTACATTGCAGAGCTCACAGTCCCGTGGGAAAATGCAGTTGAAGAGGCCTATGAGCGTAAGAAGTTGCGCTACACTGAACTGGCGGCGGACGCACAACAACGAGGGTGGAAAGCCAAGGTCTATCCCGTCGAAGTTGGATGCAGAGGGTTTCTGGCCTCATCAACCATCAAGCTGCTGAAAGACCTGGGAATCCATGGACAGGCTCTGCGGCACACAGTCAGATCGCTCTCTAAAGCGGCTGAAAGAAGCAGCCAGTGGATCTGGATGAAGAGGAAGGACCCCTACTGGGCTCATAGATCAGCAACATGACCCCCGTCCCCCCTCCCCATCCCACCACTAATCTGCGTCATCCCACTTGAGTACCCAGGGCAGAACCATCCACCACAGTTAATTGGGCATGGGACATAAGCGCGGGCGTGATCAACCGGCCGCTGGCCACCATCGATGAGGGTGTCTAGTGATAAAGGCCGAAACACCCAGTGATTTGATGGAACACTACTGACGATGTGTCCCAAATTGACATCTTTCCCATTCCAACCATGAGACACAACCCCCATGCCACTCTCCATAGCAAGCCTAACCTCATGAGAATACCATCTATCGGCACAATGGACAGTTTACCATCACGTCCATGTTTTTATGATTCTGCTATGTGAGGCATTATCTCATAAGGGAAATACTGGACAATCAAATTAATGACTGTCCAGGCTTCAGGATGTCTTTTTCCACGATATAAAGGTGGAATCTTTCATTGGAAACGTTTGGTTTAGCTGTTATAGAAGTTTGGGTTTTTATTGTGCTGCAAATGCATTTTCAGCTTGCGCTGTGCACATTTGCAAAGTGAGGCAATATCTCATAAGGGAAATACTGGACAATCAAATTAATGACTGTCCAGTCTTCAGTATGTCAGTTTACACTATATAAAGGAAGAAATTTACATTGGAAACGTTGAATTAAGCTGTTATAGAAATGTGGTAGTTTAGTACTGCAAATGCATTTTCAGCTCGCGCTGTACACATTTTCTAAGTGAAGCATTATCTCATGAGGGAAAGACTGGACAATCAAATTAATGACTGTCCAGTCTTCAGTATGTCAGTTTACACTATTGTTAGGTTGAAGATATATTTTATCCCATATTTTACTCTATTAGTATTGCAAAAGAATTGTTCCACAGTGTGACCTATGTTTGACCATATGGATGAGAAGACTTCAAGAGAAGCGGATGCCTGAAGACAGGATCAACGTCTACAACATCAAAGGAGGTGTGCCGAGACACACCTCTGAACCAAAAGGACTGAGACTTTAGTGCCAGAGCACTAAAAGGCATATCTGCCTTTTCAATCAGTAAATGACTGCCATTGATGTCTGTCTTTCCTCTTGTGTCTGAAATGTTTACATGTTCCTGCTGGTGCTCCCCCCTTCGTTCCTTAGTGCAAATACATTGTATTGTTTAGGGACTTCCCAAATAAAATAGAGGGCTCGGCGGAGTGTGCTCCAGAACGAAGTTGGAGATGTAACTGAGCACACCTCCGTTCGTTCTCCTCGCGAGTAAAAGATCAACTCTTGTCTTCCTTTCATTCATTTTGCCTTTGTTCAGTGAATGCTTAGGTGATTGAACCTGACATTATTTTGGTCCTTCGAGCGGGAAGCCAAGATACCTGAGGATTCCAGCGGGTGTGGTGAACTCCAGAAAGACCATGGCCATGGCAGGCTCACTAGAGAGAGCCTAAAAATCCTTTTCCAGGACTGGACCTCACCCCACCAGCTGGGATCTGACGGTTGACGGCGATCCAATGGAGGGAAGACAACAGTGGTGAGATATTTTTTTTTAGGGGGGAAGTGACTGACTGGAGGTCATTGCGCGTTAAGAATAAATAAATAAGTGTTCAGAATAAATAAATGAGCATTAAGAATAAATAAATAAAAATAAAACATAAAAAAGAAAAAAAAGCAAAGAAAGACATGAAGTAGAGATAAATAAGAAAAGAGAAAGAAAGAAAGATAGAGAAAAGAGAAAGAAATTGTGTATAGATAAGAAATCCTGTGCATACTAGTCGATGGCAGGTCCATGAAGGACAGTGGAGTGAGAAATAAAAAAACCCTGTGAATACTAGTCAATGGCAGGTATATGACGGCGGAGTCCGAGAAATTCCGTGGAGAAAGTAGGACGGCGGAGTCTGTGTGTACACTTAAATTCCGTGTGTGAATGTTTGCGCAAACCGTATGTAAAGTGAGTGAACGGTGTGATTGGGGATTACAAATACCACTTGGTATTTTATCCGATGTAATACAGTAGGGTTGTACACAGCAGACTGGTGTGGATGCAAAGGCAATAATTCTCCACCTGAAAAGGTTGAATTGAGAATTACCACAACAGGAAATTTGAGTTGCTGTCCTACTGATGAGAAACCAGTTTTTAGAACACCTTAGGTGTTGACAAACTGGTCCAAATTTTCTAAAATGGGGATATTAGGTAGTAAAATAAAACCCAGGGATACGCTGCAGTGTAGAGATTGGAAGTTCATCGAAAAACAGGATCCTGATAAAACTCAGTATTTAGATACATGGATAACTGAACATGGCTTTAATGGTCAGTTAAATACACAAAAAATAGCCGCATTGCAGGGATCAATCATAGGAAAGACGAAAAAGACCCCAAAAAGATGAAGAAAAATGGCTTTGAGGAAACAGAATATTGGATGAGGGTAGCCTTAAAAAGAGAAGAGGGATACAGGAAACAAAAAGAGAATGAAAACAAAATAAGCAAAGGAAAGGAATGCGAAAAGTCAGATAGAGCAAATTACACTGAAATAGGAAGAGTAAAACAAAAGGATGATGAGACTTTTGAGCAACACAAAGTGAGAATGACAGCTGTGTTTAAAAATCACAGCGGGCTACAGGAAAATGGTAATGTAAATGGGCCATTTCAACAGCAGTTGAAGAATGCTTTACATGCAGGCTCAAGAGAGGTAATTCATAAGTGGGTAAATAAACATTTCATTTGCCTGCCAACAGGTACCCTGGAGGAGTATGTAAATCACGCCCTCCATGCTGAGAAGATAGAAAATAAAAAGAAGCAGAGGTCTATAGACAGGACAGGTCAGGTAGGACAGGTAGGACAGGAGGTCTTTTATCGAGGTGGAAAGGGCCGGTAGCTTTAGAGGACAAAGGGGCAGACGACAGAGAGGAGGAAGAATAGGAAGAGGAGCAAACAGGCAAAATACATCAGGCTGCTGGCGTTGTGGTAAAGAAGGCCATATAGCAAGAGATTGCCCTGAGAAAAAGCAACCTTCAGCATGACTAGGATAGGAAGCATCTAAACAGGATTTAGAGGCTGATCAAGGAACAGATGAGTTTCTAGATGAAGAGGTCCTCCTAAATTTACAAGAGATATTGGCCTTTGATGAAATAACTGAGCTGAAATAACCTTATTGGTAAATGGGTCACCAATTACCTTTTTATGTGACACTGGTGCATGTAGGATTGCTTGTAATAAATTAATTCCAAATGATAGAGCAAGAGAAATGTGTCATAGTCAGATTTGCAAGTGGAAAACTGTCTAGAGTAAAAGAATTAGAACCTGTGTGGTTGAGGGACCCAGAAGGACACTGAGTTGGTTGCATGAATTGAAATTAGGTTTACTTTTACAGAACAATGAGAGCCCAAGTTGTGGGGATGTGATTAATTTACAGAAAAAGATTATTGATGGCACAATTTATACTTACATGATCCGACAGACAAGGTATATCATTCTGATGATGGGTTTTACTTAATTGTATACTTGTGTCTTTTTCAGAAAGAGAGGAGTAGGTGTTGTGAAATCTTAATTGAATGAAGAAGTGAGCATGAGAAACCCTTGTAGGAGCATAGGTGTTTCCTGATTTTGTAGTTTTTGATTTGATACCTTGATAGTTTTGAGTGGCTTTGGTAAGGCTACAGTGAATTTGGAAAATTAAAAAAAAAAAAGGAGTGAGGAAAGTTTGACAGAGGGCAATGGGTATTGGTGTAATCGTAACTCATGAGTGTGCTGTAACAAAGAGTTAACAGCTCTTTGAAGTTAGATGCTCGTTCCCAAGTAGGGGGAGGAAGTCAGAGAGAGAGTTTGGTGATTGAAGAAGGTGTGACTTGAACAAATGAATAAGGATAAGAATTAGGTTCTGCTGTAAGGATGATTTGAAGAAATAAATATGTTATGTTTCATACTTCAGTTGATGATCTTTCTATTAAGGTAACTGTAGTTAGTAACTGGAATGAAATGCACAGATGGAAATGACACGGAAAAAAAAGATGGTAATTTGATAAGAAGGGCTAGTATTTACATTAGAAATAGAAATAGAAATAGAAATCCCTTTATTGTCATTGTACTCAAGTGTGCAACGAGATTAGAGGGCTCCCCTCTCCAGTGCAATACAACAATAATACAGACAAATATATAAATTAGATAAATAAATAAGACTGAATAGGGCATATAGAAACACATCACAATGCTGTTTTGCAAGGTTAGGGTGGTCTCGTGTGTGTGTGAGAGTTCAGTATGGAGATGGCTCTCGGAAAGAAACTGTTTCTCAGTCTATTGGTCCTTGATTTGATGCATCTGTAGCGCCTGCCAGAGGGCAACAGGTCGAACAGGTGTGAGTTTGGGTGGGTATTGTCTTTGACGATGTTGAGAGCCCTTCTGAGGCACCGGGCGGTGTAGATGTCCGACAGCGAGGGGAGAGGGCAGCCAATAATCCTTTGCGCTGTTTTGACTGTCCTCTGGAGCCTCACTCTGTCCGCCTCAGTGCAGCCGCTGTACCAGGTGGAGACAGAGTACGTCAGCAGGCTCTCGATGGACGAGTGGTAGAAGGCCAGCAGCAGCTTCCTGTCCAGGTTGAATTTCCTGAGGACTCTCAGGAAGTGCAGACGTTGGCGGACCTTCTTTACCACTGCTGTGGTGTTGTGACTCCAAGAAAGGTCATCGGAGATCTGTACTCCCAGGAACTTGAACGTGTGGACCCTCTCCACACACACGCCTTCGATGCAGAGGGGGGGCGGCAGCGTCTTGTTCCTCCTGAAGTCGACGACAATCTCCTTTGTTTTAGCAGAGTTAAGGTGCAGTCTGTTGTCCTTGCACCAAGTTGTCAGTCTCTTTACCTCCTCTCTGTAGGCTGTCTCGTAACCTTCCGAGATCAGACCGACCACTGTCGTGTCGTCAGCAAACTTGACGATGGTGTTGTTGCCGTGGGCCGGGCTGCAGTCGTAGGTGTAGAGGGCGTACAGGAGAGGGCTCAGCACGCATCCTTGGGGGGAACCGGTGCTCAGCATGAGGGTGGAGGACGTGTAGGGGCCGAGCAACACAGTCTGGGGTCTGTTGGTCAGAAAGTCCTTAATCCAGATGCGTGTGAGGGCAGGGAGGCCGAGAGTGTCCAGTTTGGCGACGAGGATGTCTGGGATGATCGTGTTGAATGCCGAGCTGTAGTCCACAAAGAGCATCCTTGCATAGCTCCGCTGTTGTTCCAGGTGGCCCAGTACAACATGCAGAGCAGTGTCGATGGCGTCCTCAGTGGATCTGTTAGCCCAGTATGCAAACTGGTAGGGGTCCAGAGTGGGAGGAAGGCAGTCCCTGATGTGCTGGAGAACCAGCCTCTCGAAGCACTTCATAATGACTGGTGTGAGAGCAACAGGACGGTAGTCATTCAGGTGGACGGCTGGTGACTTTTTGGGGACAGGAATAATGGTGGAGGTTTTCAAGCAGGAGGGGATGACTGCCTGAGCCAGGGAGCGGTTGAAGATCCTGCAGAAAACATGTGACAGTTGGTGGGCACATGCTCTGAGGACCTTGCCTGGTATTCCGTCGGGTCCAGTAGCTTTTCCTGGGGTTGACCGTGTTCCTCTACGATGAGTGGGGGGGAGTTGGAGCTTGAAGTGCGGGGGTGTGATGGTTGGGGCGAGTCAAAGCGAGCGAAGAAGCAGTTAAGCTCCTCTGCCAGCGATGCACTCGGGTCTGCAGAGGTCGTGCTGCTGCCACGGAAGTTGGTGATGCTCCGTAGACCCTGCCACACCTCCCGTGGTCTGTTACTGGCAAGGTGGGCCTCCAGCCTCCCCTTGTAGGTTGCCTTTGCTAGCTTGATGCCTTTGCTCAGGTCAGCACGAGCCACCCTGTACTGGGCTTTGTCGCCTGACCTGAAGGCAGCGTCACGGGCCTTGAGGAGAGCGCGAACCCTGCTGGACATCCAGGGCTTCGCATTTGGGAAGGTCCGTATAGTCTTTTGTTGGGACACAGTTTCCATGCAGAACTTGATGTAGTCCAGTACACAATGCGTGTAGACATCAAGGTCCTGATGATCAAAGAGGTCCCAGTTTGTGTCATGAAAGCAGTCCTGTAATTCACTCATGGCGTCGTCACGCCAGGTTTTCACAGTCTTTGTGGTAGGCCTGAATCTGCGCCTGAGAGGGGTGTACGCAGGTGCGAGCTGCAAGGACAGGTGGTCTGACTGGCCGAGGGGGGCGAGTGGGAGGGCTCTGTATGCGTGCTTGATGTTCGAGTACACATGGTCGAGAGTGTTGTCTCCCCTCGTCGGGCACTTGACATGCTGGTGAAACTCTGGGAGTACAGTCTTTAAATTGGCCTTATTAAAGTCTCCCGCTACAATGTGACCGCCATCAGGGTGCGCCCGCTGATGTTTATTGATGACGCACGCGAGTAGCGAGAGCGCCGTGCTAGTGCTAGCGTCGGGAGGGATGTAAACAGCTGTGAGAATCACTACCGTTAGCTCCCTCGGGAGAAAATAAGGCCGGCATTTAACGGACATGAACTCGATGTCGGGGGAAGAGTGCTTCTCGACGATCGTGCTATCGCCGCACCAGTTCTCATGCACGTAAACACAGAGCCCCCCGCCCCTCCTCTTACCGGTGTCCCTCGTCCGATCCGCGCGATGTAGCGAGCGCCCGGCCAGCTGGATGCTAGCGTCGGGGACGTCTGCGTGCAGCCAGGTTTCCGTGACGACGATCACACTGCTATCGCGCACATAGCGGTTTCCCAGGATTTGTAATCCCAGGTCGTCGATTTTGTGGACCACGGATCTGGCGTTGGTGAGGTGCAGACTCGGTAGTGGTTGCCTATGGGGCTGCCGTCGCAGCCGTTGCAAGACACCGGACCTGCAGCCTCGCTTCTGCTTCCTCTCTCTGCGTCGCCTGCGCCGCCTCCCGGTCCCGATGACCAGCCACGGTGAGCCGGGCAGCCTCGCCAGTTCGTTCGGAATTTTGCGATCATAGCAAAATTCCTCTGTGATGGTTATTTCGCATCGATATCCAATGTTCACGATGTCCTGGCGGGTATATCGATGTTGTGCCTCAGTTGATGCCAATAAGAGCAAGCAAACACTAATAAAAAGTAATAAGGAGCACTGTGAGGGGGAGCTGTTAGCCGCTGCGTCCATGCGCGCCGCCATCTTAACATCCAAGGAATTAAAGCAGAGAAGAAATTAGAGACTACAAATAACATTGATGTGTACTTGTTCACTTTGAGGTAGAACTGGTTGAAGTAAAATGAGTCATAAAGTTAGAAAAATAGGAAATAAAAATAAAATTAACATGCTTAAGATTAACAAATTATTGTAAAGTCTGAGTTCCAAATTATGCAGAAATTACTGTGCCACTGAGTAAAATGATGAATGAGGAAAACCTCTAAATGACATTGTCCTTACACTGGACTGATAAAGCATATTCAGCTTTTGTGAAAGGAAACAAGTGTTCGTATTAAGTATGGCACTGACCCTTTGTCCAGATGCAAAAGGCCTTAGTTTTAGTGTAGAAACATGGAGATAAGATGAAACCAATCGCATACTTCTATTCCAAACTAGACAACGTAGAATGTGCATTGAAGCACTGCATGAGAACAGTTAATGCAGTATCTATTGCTGTAGATATAAGATTAAGATAAAGATGGTCTTTTATTAGTCCCACAATCTGGAAATTGCAGAAACAAGTGCAACCATAGTTTTGTTCCATCCTCTGGTTTTGAGAGTACCACGTGCGGTTTCTGCATTGCTTTTGCTGATGAACATGACGTTTTTGTCACCGGCGGGACATTTATAGTGTATGAATACATTGTTATCAAAACCACATCTGATTATAGAGAGATGTACAACATTAAACCCGGCTGTCATTATTATGTCAGGAGGATGGTACAAAACTAGATTGTTATGAGTTAGTAGAAAAAAGTAACCAAAAGTAAAGGCATCAAAAAGATTCGCCTTCAGAAAACGGAGAAGTGCTATTTGTAGATGGAAATAAATAAATAAATAAATAAATAAAATACTGTAGTTGTATCAAATGACACTGGGAAAAAGAACTTAGCAGTTACTCCTCAAATTACTCAGCTCATGCAACAGAATTAGTATCTTAAACAAAAGCGTGTAAACTAAAGAGAGTAAATTGTGTTACTATTTACACATATAGTCGTCTTAAAATGTGTAGCGCATACATTGCATAAGTGTTTTCCTTGAATACACATTGCAGACAATACAGCTAAAGAAGCTGTTGCGGACATACACGTTTTAGTGATAGAAGTCCCAAAGTTAAACAAAGGCTTTGGAGGAAAATGGTGTAACATCGCTACGTGATCTCTGTATGACCAAACAATAATCTTTACAAATGGGCTGCTATATTGAGTCATGGGATAACACATGTCTCAACAGGGGAAATGGTGCATCAGATATTACGTTATTATACGGCTTACGGCTTTAATGCTTATTCGAAACATTTTTGTAGGGCATGTTTAACGTGTGCGAAACACAATTCACAAGGTAATTTGAGTCCACGCAGAGGACGCTTTCCTACACCACAATATCCATTTCAAATTATTCATATGGACTTATTTGATAAAAACCAAAGTGAAGAAAAAAAATAAAATAAATGTTTGGTCATCATAGATGTGAATTCGAAATGGTTAGAACTCTTTCTAACCAACAAATCCAGATGCATTGACAGTGGCAAAAGTACTTTGTAAGGATATCATTCCGAGATATGGTATTCCTGAAAATAATAAACAGTGATAATAGTACCCATTTTGTTAACTAACTTGTGAAAGAGATAGGAATGTTTCACGTTGATTTGAAAGATAATTGTGCTTACCACCCTCAAAGCTCTGGATTGGTGAAAAGAATGAACAAAAAAAAAAAAAGTGAAAAGGCTATGCATTGAGGAAACGGGGAGGCAGTGGACACAGTGTATGGAAATTAGTAAAACTGTTTGTAAAAACGACAAGCACTGTGACTTTCCATTGAATGTTATGCGAGTCGCCTCTCTGTCCACTTTTAAACCTCGCTTGAAGATGAATATTCGGGCCTTTGACTCAGCATGAGACTGTTGCTGTTCTGTTGTTTTTCTGGTATCTACTGTAAATGTGTTTATGTGAGTTAATTTGAGTTATATACAGAGAGTTGCACTGTATTGTATTTCATTGTATTTAGGACCGAGACGTTGTAAAACATTGTTTGGAAGGCCTTATAGAATACCTCAAATTTAAGAACAAATGGGAAATAGATGCTGAAGCAACTTTAGCTGACTACATGTGAAAAGTGTTAGAAAAACAAAGACAGGCACAAATTTAGAGTGGTGAGGATCTTTCTGTCTCCTAGCAGGGCACTAAACTAGTGGAGCCAGGAGACTGGATGCTTGAAAGACGTTTGAAGATAAGACATATGTAATTACCCAAGGGGGAATGCCATGTTTAGTTTTATTGACAGCTCTCACAGCTGTAAATATAGTAGAAGAGTCAACATTGGTTCATTTGACACATGTAAAAAGGTCATTTTGGTTGAAATCTCCTACAAAGGAGATGAGCGGAAGTCTGATGATAGGGTGGTCTTATTTCATAAGACACCAGACTAAGTAGAGGGGATATTTCAGACAAAATGACCCTGAAGTGGTTAAAAGCAGCTGTTCTATGTTGGATGTATACAATTTTATTCTGATATTTTTGTTGTTGTGTTATATGTGGGAACAACCCAGAGTTACATAAACAAACTATGATGTGACTATAGTACAATACCAACAGTAAGAATCCCAATTACTAATCAAAATGGATTTGCAAACACCAAGCAGATAATTGAAAAAAAAAAAGTGATGGGACATATTTGTGGAGCTTGGACGACATGTTGATAGATTTGAGTTGGAACCATGAGTAATACTCAAGTGGGCAACTATTGGTCCACAGAACAAAGTTACAGGAGAAAGTCTGTACTTTCGTGAAAAGATAGCAATTGGACAACGAGATATCCAAAATAAGCAAATGAAATTGTATTATTGATATTATATTAATGCTTATCTTGATAATACATGTATGGATTGGGTCAGCGTGTATCCTGTGACTAGAGTTGATGTAGATGAACATGTTTTCTATGATAGTTGCTCTTGAAAATTTAAATAGCATTAATGTTGCTGACAGAGCTAAGCGGTTAGGAATCTTTTCACCACCACTGTGTCTGGTTTTGATAGTGGTTGAAATAAACTTCAATCCACTATCAAGAGGGGAAATCTGGTGGTGGTGTGGATATGATAGATCATTTGATAAATCACCCAAAAATGTAAAAGGTTTTGAGACTTAGTGCATATCTGTATGTGTTTTTCATAACTAGGCCCTGCTTATAGATTATTGGTAGTTTCTGGAGAGTGCCATTTCACAAAATGTAATTGATTGATCGTAAATGGTATGTTTTATATTGTTTGTTAATAAACTGTGTGAACTGTCCAATGTCATGACAGGACATCGGTGACGTTAAAAAAGAGAAAGCAGAGTATCACGGCAAAAAAAAAAAAAAAAATGATTCAACATACATGGAAGCCATCGGTGTTCTCCTTAGTGTAAGTAAGTAAGTAAGTGTAAATTAACAGATCAAGTAACAGGATTTGAGTCCTCGAACGAAGAACAAAGAACGCAGACAGGTCAACTGCATCATCACAACGTGCAAAAATTAGGTAATTGGACGCAAAGTGGGTTTGAAACTGTGCATGAACGGCTATCAACCAATCTCTAATGGCATTCCGAAACAGGATGACTGTTGATGTATTGTTGGATGAGAGAGGTGGTGTTTGTGCTATGTTCGGTGAACAATGTTGCACATTTATTCCCAACAACACAGCGGTGGGTGGTCGTCTAACCAGGGCCATAGAGGTCTCAGGACTCTTCATGGTAAAATGAAAGGACAACTGGTCTGTGTATATATATATATATATACACATATATATACACATATATATATATATATATATATATATATATATATATATATATTTGTTACTTTGGAATAAAGACATTAAATTGATGTAATTTTGTTTTAGAAAAATGCTGTAGTTTTTTTCTCTGAATACAACCTACAAACGGTTAAAAAGGACATTCTGAAATGTTTTTTTTTTGGGCTATCAAATATTTAGTTTGACACTCAAACCGCACACTATTCGTGTCAATTTGTTTGGTTCTATCTCCATGAGTATTTTTTTGTGGTGCATCAAAAGCGTGTTTTAACTTACTTAGGTAAGACAGGTTTAGTGGAGAGATGAGGCCAAACAGCATCACACATCTATGTGCAAGAGATGGCAACTGACAAAGAACCTTCACACCTACAATAACTGCCCCGATGTAATGTGGTGGCTGAAGATCCTCTTCCTCCCGGACAACAAACACCACCATGGTGCACTTGGCAGGCTCTTGATCCAATTCATCCTACAGACCACCATGATAAAAGACAAATTCATTAGAGTTATTTAGATTAAATTTTTTTCCACCATGAAAAAAAAACAAACAACATATATATGTGTGTGTGTGTGTGTGTGTGTGTGTGTGTGTGTGTGTGTGTTTATATATATATATATATATATATATATTTTTTTTTTTTTTGGAAGCATCTTTCAGGACACTCAAGGCCGCTGTACAGAGTAAAATACGAAAGTAAAAACACAAATACGGGTAGAAACACCAACACGTAAATCAAGCAGGATAAAATACAATAAAGTGGATGAGGGACATATCTGGAATTGGAGAGAGTAATTAAGGCGGAACAGATTGGTTTTGAGTTTAGTTTTAAACACAGGGAGGGTGGTGCAATTACAGAGGTCAGGTGGAGAGAGTTCCAGAGCTGGAGAACCGAATCGCTGAAGGCTCTGTCCCCCATGGTGGCAGGCAAGGGGTGGAGTGAGGAGGATGAAGACCGGAGAGCGCGGGATGGAGTGGGAATATGGATGATGTCTGAAAGGTAGGGAGGGGCGAGGTTGTGAAGAGATTTGAAAGTCATGTGTCATGTCATTATCCACTCCGCTTATCCGGTACAGGGTCACGGGAGGGTGCTGGAGCCTATCCCAGCTGACTACGGGCGAAAGGCGCACTACACCCTGAACTGGTCGCCAGCCATAGATTTGAAAATATATAGAAGAATTTTGAAAATGATTTGTTGATTGACTGGAAGCCAGTGGATCTGCTGAAGGATGGGGGGTTGATGTGATAGGTGGAAGGTGATTGGAATCCATTGCACATCCTTGAGGCACCCTAAAGCTCCCGTATGTCTGTCACTGAGTCTTGAATTTTTACTTAGTAAACTGAATTTGAGCATATGCAGTATTGAATTTTTGGTGAGGAGACCTTTTTTTTGAGGAATTAAAAACGCATTTTAAAGTCCTACATTCAAGTTTATTGGGATATAGTTCTTAACAAAAACATTATGATCGAAAAATTCAGAATCAAATTAAAAATATACAATTTATGTAATTCGAATTCAGTTTTTCAATTCAATAATTCAGTGTTCAATTCAAAACATTCAGGTTTCAATTCAAATATCAAAGTTAAGATATTCACATTCAAATAACCAATATTCAGATTTAGTTTCAAGTGGGACAAATATCAGACCATAGTCCAGCAATTAATCCAAACTCTGTGTCAAATTAAGTGATGATTGTACTGCCTTTATTATTTTAGAGGAGGAGTAATACCTGCTGCTGTATCTTCTAGTGCTGGACGATTAATCAAAATTTAAATCGTGATTTAGATTTCTTAATTTTGAAAATGTTCTAATTGAGGGAAAAATGTTTCAGATTAAGAAAGAGTTCAAACAAATTACATATGTTCAATTTGAGAGAACCTGGCTAACCAAGATGGAACTTTACACCCTGGAATTGAAGGAGATACTTGGAAAAAAAGGCCGAGTTACTGGCACTGAAATAAGACCTATGCTCAGTTCACTCAGTCATGTAAGAGGGTTGTGTTTTATTACTGCAAATAGAATTTGCATCAAACTATTTTGGATAAATCCATCATAAGCATTAACAGAATAAAACAATAAAAGATCTGTTAGAGCTTATGGATATCTTGCTATTTTTTTTATTTAAAGTTGAGATGCACTTTTTGGGATGTAAGCAATGCATATGTGAGCTTTTATTTATTTAAGACACTTAATCATCTTGTGTCTTTTTAAATAGCAAAACGTTGAAGCTGGAAGGGAGGGCATAATCCATTCCTTGATGAAATTCCTCGGACAGTCTGCAGAGGAACTCATCACGGACTACCAGGTAAATTACAACAGTATTACGTTTTTAAAGCTGCAATTAACTCATAGACTGTGCAGCAAACATTTTTATTTGTCACAATATTCAAATAAATTAATTGCTGCCAGTATGTGACCTGCTCTGGCTAAAGGGTTGGCATTTGGCAAAGGTTACTTTCGGGTAATTGACAAAATAAATCAGAAGGTCCAAAGTTTCGATTTTGAGATTTCTACAAAAATCCTATCCTTGAGGTTGAGGTTTCTATTTTAATTTCCGTTTTCATTGCCCTTTTTATTTATTTTTTGATTCTCATATATGCTGTTATAAACATGTAATGCAGATTGCAAATACTGTCACATATCACTGGTGTCCGGCTGAAACATGTTGTCATAATTTGAGTAATTTCATGTTTTTCTAGATCTAATCTATTGGTCAATCCACACGAGTGGGTGTTACTTGTAAATATTACTGACCAATCTCAAATGTTGAAAATGGTTTGCTCTCTTTGGATGATGCAGTGTTAATGATTGCAAAAACGTGCCATTGGAAGTCTCCTGCAAGGTGAAGATTCTGGAGCTTCTTGGATACTGCCTGAAGACAGCGATATTCAGAACTATAAAAAGCAAACACAAATTTGGGACATTATGCACCTAACCATGGATGTATATGCTCTTTCAGGAAGTCAGCAGAGAACAAGCAAAAGAGGACCAGGCCAAGCAAATACTGAAGGTCTATGTCAGGGGTGTCAAACTCATTTTTATGGACGGGCCACATCGTAGTTGTGGTTTCCCTCAGAGGGACTGTGAACCCATATAAATTGATTGGAAAGCCAGTTTTGAAATCAGAAGCTAGTAAGTAATTGTTCAACAATTTTTCAATTTATTTTAAAAGGGGAGGATTGGTAACAAATAATTGGCAATATCTCATATCTCAGTGTTGTTGTGAAGAAAATATGCTAGAAACAGGAAGTTGATGCAGATGATTTGCCCTTTGCGGGCAACATAAAATTAGGTTGTGGGCCAGATCTGGCCCCGGGCCTTGAGTTTGACACACGTACTCTATGTCTTCCAAGCAAGTGAGGGACAAGAAGACACATCCCATGCCTCTGTTTCCATTGTTGCTTAAGAAAATGAGGTTGTGGAAATGTTGCCAGTCTCCTGCTCATGGGAATTAACTATGCGCTGAACTTACTAAATTTGCAGTACCCGTTTGAGGTGCATCAGAAGCTCTTTCTTGAGATAGATGGCCTGAAACTTGCACTCGGAGTCCATTCCCTGACTCTCCATTGAATGTTAGGCAAGCCCCCTCTCTGTCCACTTTTAAAACGTTTTGAAGACACATTTTTATTCTTTAGCTTTCGACTCAACATGTGACTGTCGTTGTTCTTCTTGTATCTACTGTACGTGTTTTAATTTGTGTTCTAATTTCCTGCTAATTTATACAACACCGTATGAAAAACACTTTGTTACAGCTCCAACTATTATAATTGCAAGTTATTTGTACATGGGTATTTCTTGTTTCGTGGACTAATACTGTGCGCAAATGCAAATGCTCGGCCTTTTATCACAAAAAATGTCCGAAGGGCAAGATCTTAATTCCTCCTCTAATATAAAACCTTCCCGAAGAACAAATCGTATAATTCTAACTTGCTAGATTTAGTCCAATGCACGATACATTTAGGCTAACTCGACGTCGCTCCAGTCAGTAAAGCACGCTTTATAGTTCACCAAAATGCATACCGTGAAATTCTTACCTTGTTTATGCGACGAGGATATTATCCCGTAAGGAGTTACACTGACGCTGTACTGCTTCTTTTTGTATTTCTCTGTTCAGGTCGTCCCTCCCGCATTTCGCCCAAAGTCAGACGGGATAGGCGGCAGCACCTCCCCGCAAGCCAGTACAAGATAGGCGGTGTGGAAGATAAAGATAACACGTCCCTCCGTTTGGATCGGGTATTGTGTTTTCTTTAGAGCTTTTGGTTCGTGTGCACTGTGCAACACAGTCTGAGCGCAAATACAAATGCTCGGCCTTTTATAAATAAAAAAAAAATCCGAAGAACAAGACCATCCTCGGCTAATATAAAACCTTCCCGATGAACGAACCTTATAAAACTTGCCCTCCGTCACAGCAAAACAATTTCTGCAACAATTTCATAAAACCATTTGTAAAAAGACAACGGTAAGATTTCGTCCAGTGTACGATCAGTTTAAGCAAACTGGGTTTAGCTAGTCAGTAAAACACTCTTTATAGTGTAGCAACGTTAGTAACGCTAAATTCTTACCTAGTTTATGAGACGAGTGCTGTACTTGACTATTTTTTGTAATTTATTATTATTTTTTTTTTTAATGCTTTATAGAGCAAATTGCACCTATGACAGTTGTTATTACCACAGAAGCCATCTCAAATGGTTGCAAACTCTGAGGGTGACTTTGAACCGGAAGTCCCGCCTCAATCGTCATCTGATTGACAGCGGAATCCTGGAGCCAGAGAAGAGAAAAGAATCAGACACGAAGTTGAAGAAGCGGAAAAAAAATAAACATCGAATCTCCAAGTTCTCGCAACGAGGGTGACTGTTGGGGTCTGGAGAAGTGACCGGGAGATGGAGAGCCCCGTATTTTGGTCTTGGTAAGAGGGTAACTCACTTGATGTTGACGAGGGAACCTATGCCGCTATGCTATATACCGGCGTGAGAAAACTACGGCCCGGGGGCCACATGCGGCCCGTTAAACGTTTTAATCCGGCCCGCCGAATTTGAAAAAAAAAAAAAAAAACCTTGTTAATGTTTTATTTTCAAAATAGTGTGGTTTTTCAAAGACAAGCTTTTGTTCACTTTCATTTAAAATTAAATGTATTTTTTTTCTCAGATGAGATGAGGTTACCAAAACACTCCATCCATCTGCTCCTGGTCCAGCCCCTCTGTCAAATTTTAGAACCCATTGTGGCCCGCCAATAAAAAAGTTTTCCCACCCCTGCTATATACTATAAGCTATGTTAATGTCGTCAGGCCATTATAGAGTATTTCTTCTGACATTTTGAAGGAGAAATAATACTCAACGTTTTATTTTTTTATGATGTTTGAGGCATTCTGACTGAAATACAGTTCAATTGAGGTTACCAGTAGTCATTTCCATTACCTGTCAATGTAAATTAGAATGTAACTTACTACAGTGAACCCTCGGTTATCGCGGTTAATGGGGACCGAGACCACCCGCGAAAACTGAAAATCCGCGAAGTAGCGGCGCACCTTCAAAAATGCTTAAAAAAAAAAAAGTGCGAAGTAGCGGCGCACCTTCAAAAATGCTTTAAAAAAAAAGTGCGAAGTAGCGGCGCACCTTCAAAAATGCTTAAAAAAATAAATAAATAAAATAATAATATATATATATATATATATATATATATACGGGTAGAGAGAGAGAGGGTGAAATTCATGTTATAACAAAAAAAAAAAATTATTAAAACATTTTTTTATTCCCCAGCCATTATTTTTGTATTTATTCAATTACTTCTTTTTGTATTTATTTAATTACTTCGACTTTTACCTGCTGGTACGCCGTCCGGTGTGCCCTGGCATTCTTCATTTATTTATTCATTTATTCATTCATAACTGACAGCCTCGCGCTCCGCTCATGCCCGGGCGGAAGGTGTTCCTCTTCGGCTTAACAACCACGCACGCCGGCCGGTCTCCTCCGGAGCTCTCGCACGGTCCCGAACGGAGCGAAATGTCGCCCCGCTAGTGCCCGGGCGGAAGTTGTTCCTCTTCGGCTTAACTGCCACGCACGCTGGCCGGAGCTCTGGTACGGTCCGAACCGCGCGAAACGTCGCCCCAAATCGTGCCCGGGGGAACGTGCTCTTCTTTGTCCACTCTCCTCTTCGCCCACGTTCTTCTTCGGCGGACGCCGGCCGTCTAACCACTCCAGCGCCCCGTCGTGCCGCTCGGCGAAACTACAATGCCCCCGAATATTTTTTAGACCCGCGAAGCACTGAACCCGCGAAAGGTGAACCGCGAAGTAGCGAGGGTTCACTGTATTGCAACCAGATACCTATAAAATGTCATTTAATTTGCACTGTTTTGATCGCCACTGTTTTGCTCATTGAACAACAAATGAAAAGATGAATCATACACAGTGTTTGTAAAGATAATTGTCAATGTTTTATTAAATGAAATTCCAATGTAAAATTGTGTAATATTGTGTTATATAATGGGTCTACAACATACATTTCTCACAGACAAGTAGAGCTTTTTCTCATGAAATGTGTTGAAAAAAAACTAACATTTGAACATTGTTTTGCGTTACAACATCCGTGTTTACTGGTCATAAATTATTAACTTAAGTTTAATATACACTACACGAGCTGGGTAGCCACCACGCCTCAACCACCATAACAAGTTCGCTAACCCTTTAAGTCGAACGAGGTAGCTAACATATCGGGTTCAATTTGTACCAAAAATATGCTGTTGTGCCTTGTGTCTCTGTATATGTCGTCATGACGTGTCATTTGACAAAGCCTTGTGTCGATGTTAGTTGTCGATGTAACAGTCTTATGTTAGATGTCAATGTATGTCTATGTTAGATCTCAATGTGTCGATGTTAGATGTCAATCTATGTGTCTATATTAGATGTGTTTATGTTAGATGTCTATGTAAATGTTTGTTAGATGTCGATGTGTGTAAGATGTCTATGTAGAGGTTGGTTAGATGTCGATGTCTATGTAAATGTTTATGATGGATGTCGATGTGTCTGTTAGATGTCCGTGTTTGTTAGATGTGATTGTAATGGTTTATGTTATAGACGTCAATGTAAGTGTCAATGTTAGATGCCCATGCATGTTTGTTAGATGTCGATATATGTGTCATTGTTACATTTCAACGTAAATGTTGTTCGTGCAAGTTTCCAGTCCTCCAGCCACGTGACATCATGTGCGTCAAAGTGATAACTCGTACATTTCACGGAGGGAAAAAAAACAGACACCATTGGTAGTTTTGACCGGGAAAAAAAAAATCATTTATTTTTTTCGAACACCTCATGTCTCTTTCAGCGTAAGAATAAACATGACACGACCAAAATAAAATATACCAACACAGGCAAATATTTAAGGAGCACTCAAGAGATACACTTCAGCTCATTTAATCCCACCTATTTTTACTAACGCAAACCCTTCAATTCTAGCGCCCACAGAATAGTGTGCTATAATGCTATAAAAATATGGAGCCCCTGACAGCGTTTGAATATAACTGAATTCCCATTGCTCACGAAAAACTGAGAAACTAAGAACAAACATTTCAAGCACAAGCTTGACTTGACTTCAACAGTTCTATTTTTTCTTTCGTGACAGCTCAGACATCAAAATAATGCTTTCCTTCTATAAAATAAAAACAGCATGACAAAAGGTGCTGAAATAAACTATATACGGAAGTGCGTGAGTGACAGTGTGTGCATGTGTTTTTGCAACGCATGTGTACACCCCGCCATACAAATTACACAATTCGTTGGGTATGTGGTATACACTTAAAAACAATTGCCTTGGAGCAAGTGAACACAACACGTCTCACACTGTATACATGCTGTAGAAGGGCTGGGCGATATGACCTCAAATCAATATCGCGAGAAATCGAGCAATTTTACCTCAATAACGATAAATGCACAATAAATTCCCACGTGGACTAAAATCAAAATAAATGCAGGAATTGCATATTGACTGTTTTTTTTATTGACCAACTGGTACACTTTACTTTCAATGAAAAATAAAAGTACAAAAATCATTTGTATGAACATTCCAAATAGCTTGCAGGGTTCGCGGTTAACTTTAAAAACTGCTTGCCCATAGGGCAAGTGCCACTAAAATTTGCCTTGCCCGAGTGGCCAAATTACTTGCCCGACTTGGGCAAGTGACAATTTTTTTTCTCTAAGAATAAAATGTTTATGGTTGTAAAATGTGCGCCACAAATGTAAATAAACATATAATCTGATAAGCATAAATTAATCTTGTTTTCATCATCAACCATGAAACCCTACTCACAAGAGCAAATGTATCATCCTGTGCAGTTATTGAAAATGTTAATTGTAGTTTTAATAATTAACAAATCTGCATGTTAAATTGGGAAAATGATATTACAGCAATCCAGATGATCAATTTTAAGTCCAGGAGAGCGTATTAATTGAGGAATCACATGAGTAAATTATGAGTGTGGCAAATTTGTGTATTCCTTTAAGACCAGTGCCTGTGGTGCTGCCTCCATAAGTTTCATAGCATAAACAGAACACAGTCACTGACACTATGTCAGGTCACATCATGGAGCTAATGAATTAACAGCCAATAATCAAATATTACTCCCTTCCTTACTCACAACTGAATTGTCTACTTAAAAATATTCGAGCTATTTTAGTCATGTCAGAGGAATCCGAAATGTTCGGATTTGAACGAACTCGTCGCCACTCGTAAACATGCGCAGAAGGTAAGAAAACTTCCGGCTGTCAATTTTCGGCCAAAATATCGTAGGTTTTTGTTGTGTTTTTCAAACTTCAAATGAGGATGCTACGACAGCGAGTTCCAATACTGCGGGATTTATTGACGTCCACTTTAACTCGACATTCACTGAACTAACTGATCCCCGTAGCGCCCGCCCATTACCCCCGATAAGGCCAATGGACCATACCAAAACATAAGGGGTTGTCTGGGTTAAACCATCACCATACAGTGCACACAAACAGATCACACCACCGTTTTCGTCAAAATTAAAGATATTTGGCTGCTTTAAAAAATGCTTGCCCGGTCGGGCAAGTTGCCCATAATTTTACCTTGCCCGTGGCCAAATTTCACTTGCCCCGGGCAATCGGGAAGCGGTTAACCGCGAACCCTGAGCTTGCTTTGCATGACTTGAACAATGTCACAAAGAAAAAGGGTACCTCTTGCGAAATCTTTTTCTGCAAATAGATTGCGCCAAGATGCTCTCATGATGTAAATAATGGCAAATAAAAAAACGCGAAATAAAATGAAAGAAAATGTCAATGCAAGCCAAATAAACAAGTGGGTATTATCGGGGAAAATGTGCCGTCTCGAGTACTCTGCTGCGCAGTCGCCACTTGTCATCTATGGAATGCACAGTTAGGCTCAATCAGGGATCCATGTTGCGACCCGACCACAAGTCGGATGTAGATGCAAAATGCTTGACATGTCTAAGCTCCCGGCCCGATGTAGTCCATATCGGGAAATACGGCTTTCATGAAGCGTTTAAATCCTGTGCGCGCCACGTAACTAGAGGAGCTTTATCTTTAGCTATGTGCTAAGCTATCGCGTCCACCTCTGAGACGTTCTCTCGTATGGTGTCGCCTCCGTTCATGGGCTGTTGTCACTTGTCGAACCTTGCTTCTCACTTTGAACTTTCAGCACAGCATGGTTGTGTTGTGGGTGGTGAGAAAGCTTCTGGATTTGAATCGCCAGCAACGAGAGCGACAGACGGGTGGAGTCACATGACTAGAGGCGCTGTAGCGGTCTTAAAGGGGCATGAACATTGCCGCAGACAAAAGGCTTTTCTTTTTTTATTCATCGAATTTTCCGACATGGGCAAAATGATTTCGGTCATTGTAATAAATTTCGGTAACGGTAAATTTTCGGTTTATGCTGTAGCATGGCTTTCTTTGCCGTGGGTGTCAAATATTTTACTTTGTTTTCAGAGTGCTTACAGACCTCTTGGTTTTGCCTCAAAATAATTGTCTGCAAAGCAGTCTGTGCCATCCGCATCATTGATGTGCAGGAGTAGCTTGTTGGTAATAAATAGCTGCAAGAAGTCCGCTGTTTGCCGCAGCATCCAGTGGTCCAGCGCTCGCAGTGAAAGTCTTGTCTGGCAGCCCGAACCATCCCCAAACATTTCGAGATGCACGCCCACTAAATTCCAGAAATATAAACATGGACAAACTTGACATTCTTCCAGATTCTGTCTCTTTGCATTGTTTTGAAGTTACTCCTGCAACTTTTCCACTTCTTCGATCCTCCCCATTGTCTGAAAAAGAAGTGTATATTTTGATTTGAAATAATGACCTCAACATACCAATACATTTGTTTATCATCTGAACTGGATTATTTTGAAACAACATTTGGGATGGACATCTGGGATTTGTTGTTGTGTATATTCAGAGTAATCCTTTTCTTGTATATAGCTAAAGCAATAGTCGCTGGCCTTGA
Source organism: Idiotropiscis lumnitzeri (assembly GCF_059441095.1). Classification (NCBI taxonomy): domain Eukaryota; kingdom Metazoa; phylum Chordata; class Actinopteri; order Syngnathiformes; family Syngnathidae; genus Idiotropiscis; species Idiotropiscis lumnitzeri. The sequence continues at coordinate 262,823 of NW_028283624.1, forward strand.
AAATGGGTACAAGACTTGACCAAATTAAGATGCCATAAGGTCTAATTTGCCCCTTCTCTACCACAACCGATTTAGAGGCCATTAGTAACAGATTTGAGAAGACCACTTTTAAAGATATGAAGCCAGAGCTCGGCACCGGACCCATTTTTATTATTTATTATAATTTTAATGTATTATTGAGCAAATGACACAATATGTCAGTAGTGATTACCACAGAAGTCATGTCAAAATAGTGCAAATTCTGAGGTCGACTTCAAATCAGACAGGCGGAGACGAGCGCCAGAGAAGAGATGAGAATCAGAAGAGATGTTGAAGAAGCTAATAACAAAAAAAACAAAAAAACACATCAAATCTCCATGTAGTAGCAACGGGGATGGCTCATGGGGTCAGGAGAAGTGAGCGGGAGATGGGGAGTATGAGGTGCCGTTGGGGACAAAAGTCAGGAATCGCTTCACACTTCTGAAATGCACTCTTACACACCAGTGAAATTGTTGTTGCTCATGCATACTTATGAAACGCTATCATACATACGAGTGAAACGCTCTCATACACACTAGTGAAATAGTTGTTGCTCATACACTCGTCAAATGCGCTCATACACATAGGTGAAACATTCTCATACACACCAGTGAAAGGCGCTCAGGCACAATTGTGAAATTATTGTTATTCATAAATACAACTGAAACATGCTCATGCCCATACACGAGTGAAATGCTTTCATACAAACACCCACACTGTTGAAAATGCTGTCATGAACACAAGATCGCTTACAAATACTAAAATGTAAAAATTAATCATTTATTTAGCAGGGATGCATGGTGGGCGACTTGTTAGCACGATGGTCTCACAATGCAGAGGTCGCGGGATTGATTCCGGCTTTCCTGTTTGGAGTTTGCATGTTTCCCACACGCCTGCGTGGGTTCTCCGGTTTCCTCCCACATTCCAAACACATGCATGGCAGGTTGTTTGGACACCCTAAATTGGTGTGAGTGTGAGCGCGGATGGTTGTTTGTCTTTGTGTGACCTGCGATTGGCTGGCAACCAGTTTAGGGTGTACCCCACCTACTGCCCCAAGATAGCTGGGATAGGCTCCAGCACCCCCCGCAACCCTTGTGAGGAGAAGCCGTACAGATAATGGATGGTGGGATGGCATTCATAATGGACGGCCGCCACGGTGGGCGACTTGTGAGCACGATGGTCTCACAATGCAGAGGTTGTGGGATCGATTCCGGCTCCGGCCTTCCTGTGTAGAGTTTGCATGTTCTCCCAAGCCTGCGTAGTTTTCTCTGAGTTCGCCAGTTTCCTCGCACATTGCAAAAACATGCATCCATTTACTCTGATGCCAATGTTTTCTGTACCTTATGGCAGATTTTTCTCTTTGCCGAAGACTATTAGCACTTGTAGAGCGAGGACCTGTGCCACAGTCGTCAACTGCACCCTAAAATCAGATCATTTTGTATTTTAGACATTACACACTACACAGTTAAAGATGGTCCAAAAAAGAAAAATGGATTAATGTATTTCAACTTACATAATACTCTTTAAAGAGCTGACCAGCTCATTCCCAGAGGTACGTATTGGGGCGTATTGGTCGTCTTTACAGAAGACTCCAGGAGGTAACTCAGGTTTGACCTTCAGCCACAACAGAGTGTTGGGTGTGAGTGCTTCCAAGTCGTTGAGGTCGGAAGATGTCCTTGTGATAGGCCTGCTGTTTATAACTGCTTCAGCCTCACCAAGCAAGGTATATTGACTTTCTTCACCCGAAATTTGTTCTTTTACAGTGACATTCAGGATTTTTCTCACAGACCAAATAAGTCGCTCACAGCTTCCTCCGTGGTGGGAACCTGCTGGGGGATTGCTATGCCACTGAATACCTTTTTGCAGCAAGTGTTTCTCGATTTACTTAGTGTTCCATTCTTTGATTGATTTCTTCATTTCACTGTCAGCTGATCTAAAGTTGGTTCCGTTATCAGAATACATCTCTCTCACTTGTCCTCTTCTGACAAGAAATCTTCGGATTGCGTTGAGACAAGCATCTGTGTCACGTGAAGATGCAATTTCCAGATGTACGGCTCGTACAGCGAGACATGTAAAAATCACGCCGTATCTCTTTACTTGTCCTCTAACCCTACTTACTTAGAATGGACCAAAATAATCAACGCCAATTCTCTTGAAAGGCGGATCGTCAGGTAGCACTCTTCTGATGACTCTAGCAGCTCGAGGTATCCAAAACTGTTGATGCAGATTAGCCATCATGTGGTTCCTTCCAGCGTGAGCTGTAATCTCATGAATGTATCTCAGGACTAGCTTTGTGTTATGTGAATCCTTGGCAAGATGGCTTGCTGTTTTGCTGTTTCAGGCATGGCTGCGTGGCTCAACTGTCCACCAACCCTCATGACACCATCTTGAAGTACTATATTGAACTTGTAAAGTGGGCTACTTTTCTTCACCCTTTTTTGTTTTTCAAATATGGCTAAATCTTTTTTGAAACTTCGCCTTTGACAGTATTTCACAAGTTCTCTTTCTGCTTTATCCAAGTCGTCGCAGGTCAAATACTTTCCTTTGACAGTTCTCTTGAATAAATTCATCTTGCCTTCTTCACCTAATGTGATTAACTCCTTTCTATTTTCCTTTACTCTGTCAGTAAGTCTTTCAGCTTTAGAAACCAGGCTACGGCCTGCTTCAATGCTGTCCAAGACGAATAATGGTTCATCCACTGGCCCAGAGAATCTTTGGGCTACAGTGACTGAATTACATGCACTTGAGTCACTCATTTGACCTCCAGGTCATTAATTGGTAATTTGAAGTGGTTTTTGTGTTTAACTAAATTCCTGGACACTGCCTGATTTTTTTCAGAGCTGTACAACCACTAGAAAGGGTGGTTCCCACAATGTGAGTTTTGCTCAGGTGGCCCAACAATGTCACAAAAACAAGTAGGGGTGTGTGTGTGTGTTTGTATAAGCTACATGTTGGGGACCAACATCGGACAGCACACCCACTGTAGGGGACCAAAATTTTTGTGGGGACCAAAAATCTGGGCCCCACAAAAAAGAGCATTGAATTCAGTGATAAGAAGCTCAGGGGGAGGTCCTGTCAAAGTTTCAGGGCTTCCCAGGAAGGTCACAAAAACAAGACGAGTGTGCTAGAAATGTGTGTGCGGAAAAATTACTCAGGATCGCTGTCTAGTGGTCGGTCCCGGTACTGCACTTACGCACACTTCACACACTCGGCTGGTCTGCGCATGTGCAGGACAGTCTGCTTTATGTCAGGCAGCCACCCTCCCCTCCCCCACAGCCCAACCCGAAAAATTGAGATGTTAGTTAAGTATTTATTCCTATTATTGAGTGAGATTACATATTTTTACTTGGCAGCTGGCACAACAGCTAAGCTTGGAGCACAGTTATTGCAAAATAAAATAAATAAACAGTAACAACAATAACGATTGTTAATATTGTTATACTTTATAGCGTAACCTATTTATACTAATTTTCTGTATGCAATTTCAAGTGCAACTAATATAGTTGTGCATATAGATAGCCACCAAACTCCATACATTAGATAAAAATAAGAGCCACGATGTTAACCAATTAACAGTTCAAGAAAAAAGCAGACATCCAAGAACTTGCTTTGTTACTTTTGCGTGGCCAGAACTACAAACCCCAAAGCAGAGCAAACCCAAAACATCAGAGAAAGTACAATACTTTTGTCAAGGAGTGGTGCTGCTGCTTTGCGATCGCTGCCACCATAGTGAACGCGCTCCCACATTCGTGCACACGCACACATGCCACACACCTGTTTTCCACGTCCTGTCAGTCCACTCCGTCGGTCCGCATTTATTTCGTTGGTCAGCCATCACGGTTGGGTGCGCACTAGATCGCTGTTAAACCATCTTCTACGCCACAGTCCTCGTGTTCAACAAACATTTCTCCCGAATTCGCCTACCATGCACAACTCTCCACTTTCAAACCGAGCGCCGCTGTTACTTCCGGGTTTTTAGCGCCAAGCACTTGACGCTAGCGTGTGACGTCATGGCGAAATACTAGGTTTTAAAATAAAAATTTTCTTTTTTTTGTACAGTCTAAGTGCATGGGGTTATGATAGATCGAATGAGTATACCTTTATGTACTCACTAACATTTATGTTGATCATAAAATGTTGTTTTGATGAAGAAAACTGTTATTTTTTAGAATCAATTGGCTTAGGGCACTTGGGCAAACTACGGCCCGGGGGCCACTTGTGGCCCGTTAAACGTTTCAATCCAGCCCCCCAAACTTGAAAAAAATTAAATGAATAAGCCTTGTTAATGGTTTATTTTCTAAATACTGTGGTTTTTCAAAGACATATATATTGTTGTAATGCTTTTGTTCACTTTCGTTTAAAATTAAATGTATTTTAGGACTCATTGTGCCCCCCCCCCCCCTCCCAATCAAAAAGTTTGCCCATCCCTGGCATAGTGGATGGGCCGAGGAGTTTAAAAGGCACACATCATGCATTTTTCAGTCAGTTTTAGCCAGGGCTTGGTATGGGGAAGACCAGCTGGTTTACATGTAATCATTAAATTTTCCCAAGTTTTATTTAAGTTAATTGGACAAAACAAAAAAACGCAATATTCTTCTGCCAGAGAGTATGTAATATTCTTCTGCCATTTTATTGTAGAGGGCCATTTTGAGCCCCTAACAATATTATTCAACCAAGAGATCATGAGTCGTCGCCCACTTACTTTCTGAAGTCAGCTGGGATGTCACGGCTGTGACCCTCGTGAGGATAAAGTGGTTCAGATGGAAAAGTAGGACTAAGGGCTTTTTCTCAGGTTTCCATGCGCAAATCCATGTATATTAGGTTAATTGGAGACTCTAAATTCTCTACTCATCAAATGACATTCGTGACCCTGATGGATAGATAAAATAGATTATTAATCTGCCATGGGAAGTCCAAGGTGTCTGGTAGAAAGAAATGCATTCATACACTCATTACACAGTCAACCAAGCAAAGACACAAAGCCTAGGGCAGGGGCGGGCAAACTTTTTGATTGGAGGACCACAATGGGTTCTAAAATATGACAGAGGGGCCGGACCAGGAGCAGATGGATGGAGTGTTTTGGAAACCTCACCTCATCTGAGAAAAAAAATACATTTAATTTTATATGAAAGTGAATAAAAGCATTCCAACAATAATATTTGTCTTTGAAAACCACAGTGTTTAGAAAATAAAACATTAACAAGGTTTATTCATTACATTTTTTTCAAGTTCGGCGGCCCGGATTAAAACTTTTAACGGGCCGCATGTGGCCCCCGGGCCGTAGTTTGCCCTCGCCTGGCCTAGGGCATAAACACATACATGTAATATCCAATCCGCTTATTCTCACAAGGATAGCGTGCTGGAGCCTACCCAGCTGTCAACGGGCAGTAGGCGGGGCACACCCTGAAGTGGTTGCCAGCCAATCGCAGGACACGCAAAGACGAACAACCATCTGCGCTCAAACTCACTCACAAATGCAACCTCCACACAGGAAAGCTGGGTCCCGGGATCGAACCCTGCACCTTGGGACTGCGAGCCGGATGTCCTAACCAGTCTTAACTCATTAAATACCAGCCATTTTCACTGGAGCAACCCACTCAATCCCAGAGTTTTCCTGGGTTTTGACTAATATTGCAAGGCCCACAGAATATTGTATTCTAATGCTATATAGACATGGAGCACACCCGAAGAAAGATGAGACTCTCTTCTTTCAACAGAAAAAAAATGTTTGTTCCTATCTTTTTCCATTCTTGAACAATCGGCATTTGAAAATAGCTAAATTTCATGAAAACTCCAATCCCTGGGGAAAAAACTGAGAAAATGAGCTTTTTGTAAACTGATGCATTTTGACCATAATTTGAACTTTGACACTATTATTTATGGCTTTTATGACACCTCTAACATCTAAATAATGCATGCCTTCTATAAAATAACAAAAAAAAGCACAAAAAATATGTTTTTGATAAAATAAATTTATTTGCACATAACACTAAACGACTGAACTGTTGAACTATGTACAAAAATGAAATACATCAGTGTCATACATACTTTTTTTTTGTGTGATATAAAATAAAACAGTTGCCTTGATGCAAGGGCACACAACATAGTTCACACCACATTCTTGTTTCACTCCGTTTGCCTTTGCGCAAACAGACCCGACACTTTCGTTGTGGTCTGGCTTTGCTGGTCCGTGGAAAATAGGCGAGCTTGTGTTTGTCCACTGGGGTTTGTGTGAAAATAATTGTCTGGGAAGTGATTGCTGGCATCCGCGATGTGCTGCAGAAGCTCATCCGTGAGAAACAGCTGCAGGAAATCAGCTGGCTCCTCAGACTCCAAATGGGCAGCGGCATTCAGTGGTCCAGGGGTTGCTGTAAAGTCGATTTTCCTCGGTTGCCATCCAGTGTGACGCCATCCGGAACCACTGCTTCCTGATGCACAACCTGTAAATTACAGAAATATAAACAATTGGAAATATATATTTATTGCTGCATTTTATTGCTGGCGTGTGAAGTTTCATATTATAATTTACCTTTCTTTACACCAACAAGACGAGGAGGAACTTTCTTGCCGCGGGATGCACAATCTGTGAATTTTAGAAAGTATGCATGATTACCACACCATTCAGTATTGTTGTTTCCTCGTCGGGGAGGAGATACGCTCGCGTCTAACTGCACATTTATGCGACATTTTCTGCCCGCAAGATGCATGATATGTACAATAAAAGCATGAGGGGTAAAACCACATGTTCAATGGTAACTTGCGAGCGCTTACCTCCTCGTTCGGGGGGATCTGGTGAGGACTCTCAGCTGCTTTGGCTATTGTCCGAAGGCAGGCGATGCAGGCCGCAAGGCACGCGCACCCTCTTTAGACGCCTGTTTGTTGTGACGACGACGAAGCGTCATCCTCTCAACCAAAGCGTCTCCATCGCCTTGATGCTTTTAGGAAGCTTTTTTTTACAAAAACGCATTCCTCGATCGTCATTTGCTTGGAGGATTTCATTGCTAACGCTACTAATGCGACTGCTGCTAGTGCTGCCGATGCTGCTGCTACCCACGCTGCTCTCCACACTTATAAGTCTACCCCAGGATCCCGCCCCCCATTTGTACCTCTGGCGCAGATTCAAGGCGGATCTTTTGCACCTCTGCCCCCTGCTGGGTGATTTTTACATGATTCACAATGCGGACAAGGCTGATTCTCAGTCAGAGGTTGCATCAGACCCTTATGTACACTATGACGTAAAAAAGACAGGAAACGTACTTATACGTCTTTGGTAGAGGGCGCCATTGCATTAAAAGACGTCTTTGTACGTCTAAGGGAGTAAATGAGTTGAACAAAGTACAGGGTCCTTCACCTGACTACAGATGATCTTCTGGGGACTTTATTTGGTTTTAATCACTTTTGGGGTCTGTATCTATGCACACTCCCTGGTTTTGCTACCTTCCCGGGTACCACATACACACTGCTTAGTTTCTCTGCCTTCGTGGGTACCACATACATATTGCTTGGTTTCTCTGCCTTCCTGGGTACGACATACACACTGCCTGGTTTTGCTACCTTCCTGGGTACCAGTCACACAAACGTCAGACGACTCAGCACATACCGACTGTCTCAGCACTACACACTTTCACTCCAAGGCAGTGCTGTGAACCAACTTACTGACAAGAGGTAGTATTTAGAATTTTAAAAAGTGCTTGAAAGGTTTTGTTCATGTAAAACCAACAGATTATGACATTATTATTATTATTTAAATCAGTATTAAACAGCATCAGCATAGGTTAAAGATATTATACAGACTATATACGATAAAAAAATACTAAACCACCCTTGCTTTTCCGTCATTTCTTGTATAAGTTAACACACAGATGTATAACATTTGTTTATACAAATATAACGATTAAAAAGTAGCTGATTAGAGTTTTAATTTTGTATTCATTAATCTGTAATAAAAATGGACATATTTTGGTTAATAAAATTAACAAGAAATAAAAGTAAAGGGTGTTCTAATACTTTTTTCAAGATTGTCCTAACATACATTTAATGTTTACAGTATATGTCTTCGGAAGAAGCGCAGCATTAGATTTTTTTTTTTGTTCTCTCTCTTTGACTTCTGAATTTGAATTTCTGTCACAGATGTGCTTGAATTCTATTTTGGATGATTTGTGTTAAACTGCACAAATATTTGAAGAGCCATAGAATTCAAGAATCACACCAGTGCTGCTACTCCTCCGAACGGGTGAACGCCCTTGATTAACAACCTGCGTTGAGGTGGCTTTTGAGATTCGTGGTGTGGGAGAAAAATCTCTGAAGGCATTCTTAGACTTCAAGAGAGGGTCCACAATTTTCAAAGATTCACTTCCGTCTGAATCAGAGGCCTCACTTGTATCCGGAATATATTCATCTCCACTGTCATCTGAGTTGGAGTAATAATGCTTATCCATTCCAAAGTCAGCCTGTTTTTTTAATCTAAAAAACAACAACAACGAAATATAAAGGATAGAAGGCAGGAGACCAATAAAATATATGCAATTTGCTTGTAAGATTCCCTGAAATCTATATGGGTTGTTTACCTGTATACTTTTGGTCCTCCTGAGCCTTGGGATAGTAATATGGTCTGGGTCTGAGGCGCAAAGTTCAGGGGCAGGATTTGACAATGATTCGTCAGAATCTGTGTCGTTATTCCAAGGAAGATTCAGCCCATATTTTTTGTCCAAGGGAGGAGACTGGGTTGCATCAGAGTCCAAGAGAAAATTGAGAACCCATTAAATACTTAATCCCCAGAGGAATCTGCACAGAAAAAGGTCTTAATTCTATTTGAAAAAAAAAAAAAAACTAAAATATTGATGAATGATATGACAAAATAATGTAATAACAAAATTAATTGACCGTAACAAAAAGCTCCCGGGAGGAAAACTACATTAAATGTTTTTTTAACAGGGCAGTGAAAATATTGGAAAATAAAAACGATAATAAATAAAATAATATAAAAAAAGAATTCAATGTGTATCGATGGACCCATATGAAATACTTATATCGCTATGTACTTATCAGCCATATCGCCCAGCCCAATATGTAACTGCAACTTCAAAACCTCGGGCCATAACAGGATTGTAACATGGGATGCATATCTTCATTCCTAAATTTGTAGATCCCGAGGAGGCTGCTCAATGGTCCTGGTAATCTAAACCTCAACCAATTCGGTCACAGCCAATGTTCTCCATCCTTGTTAAGAAGTTTTGAAATGATTTAATAGATATACTATTGCAAACTATACCAGAATTTTAGACATTTTAAACTTTTGATCACAATTTTACCTATTTTCTAAAAATCTGAAGAATCCACATGCCAAATCACCTGCTGTAGACACATAGGTTCTGTTCTGACAGATAATTCAGTTACAGGTTGTGTACTTAAAGCCAATAAGAGGGCAATGCAGCAGTCGACAACCTGACGAAAGCTTAAGTCTCCCAATGAGAGAACTGTAGTGGCTGGTAGGTTCTTAGATTGTAACATAGTAAAGACATATACTAGGCATAACTGTATATCATATGATGATGAGGGAAAATATTATTAGCTACGATTTATGTCCAGATATATTAGAAAACTTGTCCAACCAGCACAGGTCTATCTAACTGTAATTTTAACATCTCAAGACACGACAGGATGACCACATGATACGCATACCTCCTTTTCAGAGTCTGTCAAAACTTGAGAAGGCTGCTTCGATGTTCTGGTGGCATCAACCTCAGCCGATTCAGTCATTGTCGGTTGTCCTCCATCCTAATGAACAAGTTGAATATTAATTTAATGAATTAAAAAAAGAAAATGGATCAGAATTTTACACATTTTAGGCTTTGGCCACCCAAAACAAAAACTAACAAGTTCACGGATGAAACAAAACCAATTACTTTAGCGCATGACAATTAATCTTCAGTAGAGATATGTTGTGACTGATATTTCAGTCACAGGTTGTCTTTTGAACGCCACCAGGGGCGCAATGGAGCACAGGACAGCCAAAAGTCTTCTTGTCGGACACCTGTAGTGGCTGGTAGGTTCTAAGATTATAACATAGTAAAGGCACATACAACTCCTAACTGTATTTCATATGATAATGAAGGAAAAGATGATTAGCTATGATTTATGTCAACAATAAAAATGGCTCTACGGGGTCCCCACAAACACAAACCTGACAGTTGGGTGTCAGATGGCCAACATACCTGACACGCAATTCAACTCAACTGGACCCCACAACACAAGAAAAAGCTGAGTGAGCCTCAAACCAGACATACACATTCACTGACAAATATCCTGTGACACCAGATATATTAGAAGTCTTGTCTAATCAGCACACGTCTATCTAACTGCAATTTTAACATCTCGAGACACGACAGGATGAGTACACGATACGCATACCTCCATTTCTGAGTCTGTAAAGCCTGGAGGAGGCTGCTTCGATGTTTTAGTAGCATCATAAATTTATTGAATTAATTATATTTGAGGTTGGATAAGATTTTTACACATTTTAAGCCTTAGCCACCCAAAACAAAACATAAGCTCATGAATGAAATAAAACTAATTAATTTCGCCCATGCCAATTAATCTTCTGTAGACGCGTGTTGTGACCAGTGTTGTTTTTGGCAGGCATTTTAGATTTTGTCCAAGTCATTTGGACAAAGTGCTGATTTGTTTACATCACATTTAGTCATCCCAATTCGTTATAGTTTTAGTCCAGTTTTAGTCAACGAAAACTAAAAAAAGGGTTTTAGTCCAGTTTTAATCGACGGAAACGCAAAAAAAGTTTTACCCTAGTTTTCGTCAATTTATTCACAAAGGTTTTAGTCCAAGCGGCACGGTGGCCCAACTGGTTAGCAGGATGGCCTCACAATATTGAGGTCGTAGGTACGATTCTGGCTCCGGCCTTCCTGCGTGGGTTTCCTCTGGGTAATTCGGTTTCCTCCCATATTCTTAAAACATGCATGGCAAGTTGCTTGGACACTCTAATTGCCCCTAGGCATGAGTGTGAGCGTGGATGGTTGTTCGTCTATGTATGCCCTGCGATTGGCTGGACACCAATTCAAGGGTGTACCTCGCCTACTGCCGAAGACAGCTGGGATCGGCTCCAACACCCCCCGCGACCCTAGTGAGGAGAAGCGGTACAGATAACGGATGGATGGATGGATGGGTTTAAGTCCATTTGAGTTAAAACAAGGCATTCAAGGTTTCCACCCAATAACAAAGACTTTTGGATGGACTACAAAGGATTCTTCATTACAAACAGAAAAAAGTGGCAACAGTGGAATCAATGCTCACTGCTCCAAAATAAGCAGAGAAGCAAAACATTTTGTTGGGCAACTGTTGTGGCTTTATTTCACTAAAAGCAACATAAAATAATTTATGACCCACATGCTAACAATTTTGTCTCGTCAACGAAAAAAATTCATGTACATCACGTCATGTTTTCGTCATAAAAGAACCTCGTTTAGCTTGTCATCGTCATTAAAAAAGGGGCGTTAACGAAGTATTTTCGTCATAGTCATCAGTGACGAAAACAACACTGGTTGTGACTGATATTTCAGTCCCAGGTTGTCTCCTGAACACCACCAATTGGGCAAGGGGGCGCAGGAAAGCCTGGGGTCTTCTATTTTTACAGTATAGAAAGGCTAAATATCAAATTGAAACAGTGTTTTATATCATGAATATACAGGGTTGGTGCTGGTTCTGGTAGGGAAACCACAACATAAAGATGTCCTTAATTAGTCCCACAATGGGGATATTTGCAATATGGCATATGATGGCCTAACAGGGCCACCGCCCAGAAAAGAGTAACGCAGAACTTTGTAATACTGTCACTCCCTGACCAGTTCGTTGTTCCTGAAGAGCCAAACTTTGACTCAGACCCACAAATTTGAATTACAGATAGTGGACAATGGAGAACTCCCCCAGTCAGTCAGCATGTTCAACTTCCATAGAAACCTCAACATACATTTATTAGATTGCCAAACTAATTGGAAACTACATCACCAGAACACCACAAGTGGGCTCTGTTATTGTACTTAAAGATGCATCTTACAAACCTGTGTTCTCCAAGGCCAGCTGGTCCATAGTCTTAAGTTATTTCTTCGCCAACATCAATGTCTCAGAGCGCAAACAGACAGAGGTGTGGTCTGTCCTCTGTTGTCTTCTTCTTCATTTTACAGTTGGGGTGCATGTGGTCATCATTAACCAGTCTTCCCAGACTGCCATCTTCTTGAGCGGCATCAACACTTAAAATAGATTTAAAAAAAAAAAAAAACAATTATTCAATCAATGTCAGAAATTAATCTTTGAGACAATCTTGTGTACACAAAACATAAAAATAGGAAATCCACAATTTTTAAATCTTCTAAATCAAATCATACAAGAAATTTCTATTGGAATCAGACCCTATTAACAGCTTGTCTTTGAGACTTCATGGTCTATATTTTCATTTGTACAGATTCAACGCATGAATAAAAGTAATTACCGTATTTTCGCAGTCATAAGCAAACAAAGCGCCCTGTCAGTCGATGCGTCCATTAAATGGACAAAGTACCACTCACGTCCATCAGCCCTTGTCATCAACGAGCTGTTGGAAGTGCATGTTAGCACACCCTGCTGGGCAAAGAGTGAGTTGTCCATGCTTACAATCGACCGTGACAAATACACCATCTGACTATAATGTTTGGGTGATGGTGTTGGAAAAAGCTGGACAAAGGGCAGCTGTCCACAATGTTTTAGTCTGTCTTATCATTTATGTTATTGCAAGCAAGAAACGTCCCAGGTTTAGACAACAGACAAAAAGTCCAAAGCATAACAGCACATCTCTTTAAACAGCCATGCAAATCTCTCTAAACAGCTATGGGATTGTGGGTCTCTGCTCCCAGAATGCATTGCTTGAATTAGCTAAGGCTGAGTGGCTTTTGTATTATTTTCATTTTTTTTGGGTATATTGATGGCATGAGAGATACATGTTTGTGTTAATCTTATTTCTATGTTTCATTGTTTGCTTGTATGATGAGTTTTTTATTTTTTTTTGAAACCGTGACTCTAAGGAGTGTGGTGAGCAGCCAAGTCCCTCCCCTGACGTTGCTTTGTAGGCTATTGCCAATGCACCTAATATTGGCCTGAGCCATTGTCAGCTATTGTCAATAGAGACTTGGCGTCTGCTGCAACAATGGGGTGATTGCTCATGTTATTGGGGCATAGTAGGCTGCTATTGGCTGTGTCAGTGTGGGCAGCTCTGCCAAGTTCATGCTATGCTAACAGCAGCTGTGCTATCGTCTTGTCAGGCGGTGCGTCCAGTATATGTTACAAAGACAGAAATAGCGGCCTCAACAGGTGTTGCGCCCTTTGACACGGCGCGTCTTTTGGGTGCGAAAATACGGTATACATTTTTGCTTAGAGAATGATTTTTCCCCTAACACTTATGGGATGAGTATGTGTTTATTTTTTTAAATAAAAACAAAAATAAGATAACATCTCAATCTTTGCCTCACCTCCAAGTTTTTTCTTGCCGGCGGAAGTCAAACAAAAAGACAGTGCCTCTTCCATCCATCTTCCTGCGTTGAGATTTATCAGAATCTATCAATTTTCCTCTGTACTCCATAATAAAGAATAAAGTCGTCTTTCCTGAAAGGGGCCTAGGTAAATACTCCTCGACCTAGTTAACAGGGAAATCAAGATAGCTTCGTCATATTTTTAAGCACACAAATAAGGAGTCATCATATTCATTTGGGCCACTATACTAATGTAGGGTGGTTTGAAACATTGCTTCTTGTGAGGGATAGAGCAGAGCCCTTCTTTATGATTTTAAAGGAACAGACCAGCCAAAATTCATTTTCCAGCATTGCATTAGCCAGTATGTATTAGGACTGAAAGTACAAATGTCAATGGCACCTGGTTACGTAAAAAAAAAACTTTAAGATTATTTAGTTTCATAACAATGACATACACTGTATACACAGTCATATTGGATCGCGTCACGTGATCTCTGTGACGTATAACGTGCTTTACACTAGACTATCAATATCGGACTTGTTCACTGGTCTATTGTGGTATAAAAATGCCGGAGGGCGTCATCAAGTACAGCCTTAATTTAGGTAGAACTCCTACCATCAGGTTTCACGCTCACTGAAATAACTTGAAACTGACAAAAGAAAAGGTCAAGACACTCTTAATGTAAAATAACCACTTAAAAAACGATGTCAGCTTGGTTATCAGAAAACAATAATATATCTTAGCAAAAGCGTTAACATCATACCTTTAAATGAGTTTATATACTTCGCTTCTAACTCTGCAGTCTTGTCCAGACCCTTGACTGCATGTTCAATAGTATCCTGCTTTGGGGACTTCCTGCATCTCAGGGAAGGCATTGTTTATTCTATAAAGAAAAAAGACAGTTTTGTGTTGAGAATTATTAATACTATAGGCTAAATGGAGTTTTAACAATATCAGTGTAAGAAAAATAAATTATAAATTAAAAAAATATCAATCCCTCCATCCCAATTAATGATTTCAACCATAATAGTTTATATTGAAGTTTAAACAACAGACAGACAGATTTATGCAGTGTGACTACAAAAATCTTACCAAAATTGCATTCACAGTAACCTTTGCTTTAAGAATCATGTAATTAACCAGTGAACATCGTGTCTTACACAAAAATTAATGACAGAAATTATCATGGTACTTGCATTCTGTTGTTCTATAACAAAAGTGCAAGCTGTTAGCTCCGCAAAGCTAACGCAACAAGCTAGCGTCCCTCGTGCTCACATTCAATGCAAACCTGACCACCGGATGAAAATACGCGTCGGTTTAGTTCTTTAAATGAGTAAAAGCACCATGACGTTTTATAATTATTCAATGCTTAACTGGAGCTCGTCAATTATGTCGATGTAGGAGCACATGTTTGCTAGGCCAGTGTTGTAGGCCCACATCCATGGTGCTACTTTGTATAGTGTTTTCCACACAACTATCTCTAACCATGAACAAATGCACTCGAGGCATGTTTTGAATAAAAACAAACGAAAAACACTTACCTCTCCGTTTCAACAGCAGTTCGAACTTCGAAGTGGTGATATTCTCCAGCGTTAAGCACCTGCTCGAACTGCGAATAGGTCAAATTCAACAGCGTCTTTTTTCTGTCTTAATAAGGACGCGATGAGAGGAGGAGCGCTTGCCTTTTCGTCAGGACGCCCCGCGCGGGTGGTGCTGCTTTATCACTCTCTATCTGTGCCCGCCCGCCGGCATGTCGATAGAAAAATAATATTCCTTCAAACATTACTTTCATCTTCTTAACGTTTTGTAGTGAATTTAACAGGTTCACCACTTTTTTCAAATACACCAATGGAAAACAGGTCTTAATTGAGGAAACATACAAAGAGCGTCTCACAAACACCTTATGATGAGCAATGTAATTTGATCACGTTTTTTGTCACTGCCTGGACGTCGGTTCACTGGCCTGGTGGCAGTGGCTTGTAGACACTGTCACTGAGTGGGAACGGATCTCAAGGTGGGTCAAACTAACCCAAGCAGTGGATCGGTCCGTTTTTTAAATTTATTAATTTTTTTATTTTATGTATTTATTTATTATTTAATACAAGGGCTTCGGCTCACTACCAGTGGGCGGGACCAAAGAATTTGGGTTTCCTTTGAGCTAGGAGGCAGTCAAAGGCAGTCCAATCCCCGGCAACATAAAGCGCCTAGCTCTGGGGACATGGAATGTCATTTCTCTGGTAGGGAATGAACCCGAGCTGGTGTGTGACTAGACCAGTGGTTCTCAATTATTTCCTGTCATGCCCCCCCTACCAAGAAGAAAACAATTCGCACCCCCCCCACCACAATTTTTTTTTACATTTCGTACTAATGTACATGTTCTTTGCATATTAATGTTAGATTGTCAATAAAATATCTTACCTTAACAAAGCTAAATTGATAAAAAAATATATCATTTTGAGAACGACTATTGTGAGGATCTCGAAACTCAGTACTCTGTGGTGCTAATATTGATGAGATGATAAATATGTTGAATCCACAGAACAAAAAGATTAGATATTGTTTGGAAATTAATGACGTACATAACAAAGGAATATCAGCCTTGATTGGAGTACATTACTGCATTTAAATTTTTAATAAAAATGAAACAATTATTGATGTTATGACCACTATGAAGAATTTAAAAAAACAATATATAGGGATAATTATAGTTTTCATTTTGTTATGTTTAGTCTGTTCATGTTGCATTATTTTTATGACAAAGATGATGGTTAATCGTAGGTTTGTTGCCCAAATGTACCGTTACAACCTGATTAATGTTGAGAATGACGAACTCAAACTGGACACTAAAACGTAAAAACACATGGACTTCTTGCCCCTGTCCACACACGTGCACACACACACACACCATACACGAAGATCCGGGAGGTAAGGACGGCTGTCCTCTCCTACAACGAGGCAAGGGCCTCCACCAAGTCACCCCAGGGACAAGTTTTATTCCCTGATGGTCATCAAATTATGAGGATCTCATTCTACGCCGGAAGGGAGGAGGGGAATTTTTCCCTAATGTGAGGTTTTCGCTCCTCCACTGATGATCACACTGTTGTATGATTTCATTATGATGATCTGTCTTAAAGCCGTAAGGACATGATTTTTAAATCCACAACAGGGGGGAAATGTAAGATGGGCTGAGGATAGGTAATCAGTTTGTGTATTCATAATCATGTTTTTATACACTCATTAATGTTTAACACACACAGAGACACTTACTTGTTATTTTAACACACACACACACAGACACCGTATCCTGAAGATGTGTTTAGTTAAACTGACCTTTATACCGTGAGTTATTGATGTTTTCTGTCTCTTGGTGATTAGTTGTTGATGCTTTTCTGTCTTCTGGTGATTAGTTATTGATGAGTTAGTTTCAATAAAAAGGCAGAACGGAGGGTGAGAGTCAGAGGGTGTGCGGGATTGAACTGGCAAGACGGCTGTTTCGCCTCCTGGCTCCCTCTCCCATTCTGAATGGCACAAAACGAAAACTTTAGTAAGTTATTTCAGTCTAAAAAAAGGCGTCAGGGCATTTTTAAACCGGACAGTAAGTCGTCACTGTCTTGGTTCCTTTTTGTGCCTTGACCCATCCCGGAATTATTGAAAGGATGCAGTCCTATTTACAGGCCCCAGTGACACCCCAGGTTTCTGTTGTTTGTACGAGGGCGCTTAATAGGTACTGCTATTCACAATCGTCTTAGGCTGTTTCTTTGCAGAAGTTTATGGACAATGTGTAGTGCTGTAGGATGCAGTCTAGAGCATTCTTGACATTGAAGCTTTTGTTTCCAGCAACTGCTAATGCGACCGTGCATCAAACATGCAAAACACAGACCCTTGCTCCTCAAGAAGTCAATCTTATCCTTGTGATGCTTTCTCCTAAATTCCTTACAAATTGTGAGACTGTTGCTCTCCATTACAATTAGCACATGGTTTGGCAATAGCATCCACTGAAACAGGTTCTGCCTTTGGCGTGGTGGTTTTGTTGTTTTCCATCTTGGCGGGCACAATGACTGTTGTGAAGACTTTCTTTGATTTTGGTGTTTCTGTGTGTTGTGATTTTGTTTTCTGTTTTATAGAATCTTTCGTGCTTGTCAACAAAGTCAACAAAATCCTTAAACTTCACTCTTCTATTTGTTCTTTCTTGGAGATTGGAGGCAAATTTTCTCCAAGATTCTATAAGTCTGTATGGAAGTTTGTTTGCCAATGCCTTTATATTAGCCATGTTGTCCAAGTCCTCCATGTAATTAACATCTGCCATTATGTTCAAACAGCCCATAAGGAATAATGTGAAAGACTGAAGTGCAACACCATCTTCAGACTTGATTGTTGGCCAATCCATGGCTTCCTTTAAATATGCTTCTGCTATCATGAAGTCATCACCATAAAACTCCTTCAAGATTTGTTTTGCTTTGGTATATCCTGTCAGAGGTTCCATATGGATGCAGCTCTTCACCAACTCATGTGGTTGTTCACTAGTATACTGCAGCTAAAATTGAAGATGATCACGGTTATCACTTGTACGGCCTTCAATCCCATGTTCAATGGCACCTATACAGGTTTTATAATGCAGAGGGTCGCCTTTAAACGTAGGAATGGAAAGTTCGGGAAGTAGCGATGCTTTTTGACTCTTTGCTAAGTATTCTGCGACACTGGCTTGCTGTGAGATTGCTTGGCAAAGGCCATCAAGCACATGTCCCTGTTGTTCTCTACTTTCTGTCTGATGTGGAAATCTAGCCATTGGAATAGTCGAAGTGGGAGCATTTCAGGTCAACACTGCTTGTTGCTCTGATAGGCTGTGATGGTAATTGAATGTTTTTCCTTGTTTAAATTGTAACACACTCATCAGGAATGTGGATACCATCCTCCTGGGTATTTTCATATCTTCTCAAGACATCCAATTTAGCATCAGACTCAGGGAGTGCCGTTTGCATTGCATGCATTTGCTTCTTTGCCTTAATTGCAGCTTCTTCTTGCTCAAGTGCCAACCTTTGTTGTAAATCAGCAGCCTTTGCCTTTAAACATGCTCGTTCCATTTGAGCCTTTAATTTAATTGAAGACGTTGACAGAAGTGAGCTTCTGTCTGTTAGATTCTTTACTTCTACTTCTATGGGTGTAGTTAGTTGATGCAGATCTACTATCATCAGGTGATATTTGTTTATTGCATCCTTCCTCTGCACGTTTCAAAACGTCCTTCTTCCATTGCTCACATTTCCATTAATTACATTTTTTGGATCAAACCAGTTATTTTGGTCATCGGCAAAATCCTCTTCAGTCTTTAAATTTTGCACACCGGAATTGAGGTCCACAAATTCTTGCTCCATGCCGCTAAAGCAAACACGAAGCTCAGTTTTTTACAGCGTCAACATTTGCATCATCCTCCATCAATTGTTCAATTTGACGTTGCATGGAGGTCAATTGAGCAAATTTGCACCTGCGTGCCTGCATCCGTTTAGGCTTGTGATCTTCTACAGCTTTTCTCCGTCATTTTTAATGTCCGCTTTCCACTGTCTTGTTCCTCCATGTCAATCCACAATCAAGCAAACAAAAACGTCAAACTGACTGTAGCGTCTCAATTTGTAGGTCAGCTGAATGACGATCAAAGTTTTAAGCAGTTTACTCACGCACCTGTTACGTGCACGTCCTTGTTAACTCGCGATGCTTGTCAAGTATGGACGCATGCTAACAGCTAGCAGCTCATTGTCCCGACTGGAAAGTTGCTCCTTAGCTGTGATGTGCCTAGGGTTACACTATCTATCATTAACAAACACAGCCAGCCCTCCTCTTTCCTCTTACCGCTTTCCAGTGTCCTGTCCGCAAGTAGTATTTGGAAGCCGTCAAATTCCACGACGGTGTCCGGCGTTAGGTCTGTTAGCCATGAATCCGTGAACATCAGCAAGCTAGCTCATTGGAAGTTCCTCTCGTGCCGCGTCCATTTTCTTGGGAAGGTATCTAACATTTCCCATAAAAACGGACAGGAGGACGGGGTGGTCACGCCTCCTCTTTGCCTGGCGTTTCGCCCCCGCGCGACATCCCCCGTCTCTTCCTCCTCAACTCGTGGGGGATATCGGGTCTCGCTCCGGGAGTCGGCACGGGGTTAGCACGAAGTGCTAACAGCTGATCTCTTGTGTAAACGATTGATCCGTAGCTCCCAGTGACATCTCCGGACACGATCACGCAAAAAACAGCCCCCAGCAGCAATAAAACCACCGCAATTTGGATGTCCATTGCTGCGATGAGGTAAAATAAATAAAACTGGGTAAAGGAAAAAACACGCGAAAAAGGCTCAAATAGTGAGCCGTGCTGCTTTAGCAGGTAGCCACTCGCGTGGTGACGGAACCGTAAAAACAAATGTGGTCCCATCAAAATCTGATGGGATATTTAAAAATAAAAGCGTGAAAATTTGCTTATTTGTCTGTCGTCACCAATGATTAAAAAAATTAAAATCATTACAAAATCCTCAAGCTATCGTGATACCAGACAAGTTCTGCGGGACACCAGACCACCCCAGTTGTCCACAAAAAGTGGTCACTTCAAAATTTGATGTGGCATTTAAAAATAAAAAAATCACCTGAAATATGCACTGTGATCAACACTGATTTAAAAGAAAAATCTTTAAAAAATATCCTCAAACTATCGTGATACCAAACCAGGATTGGGGATACTAGACCACACCAGCTGTCCACCAAAAGTGGTCACATCAAAATGTGATGTGGCACTTCAAAATAAAAGTAGCCTGAAATTCGCTTATTTCACGGTCATCACCACTGAGTTAAAAAAAAAATAGCTCGAGCTATCGTGATACCAGACCAGTTTTGTGGGACACGAGACTACCCCAGCTGTCCATAAAAAGTGGTCCCATCGAAATCTAATTTGTAATTTCAAACTAAAAGTTGCCTGAAATCTGCACATTTCACTGTCATCATGCCTGACTTTAAAATTTCATTAAAAAATATCCTCTAGCTATGGTAATACCAAACCAGGTTTGGAGGACACAAGACAACACAGCTTTCCACCAAAAGTAGTCCCATCAAAATGTAAGGAGGCATTTTAAAATAAAAGAGCTGGAGCTGTCGTAATACCAGACTAGTTTTGTTGGACACTAGACGACCCCAGCTGTTCATCAAAAATGGTCCCATCAAAATCTGATGTGTAATTTCACAATAAAAAAAAAACCCACCTGAAATATGCACATTTCATTGTCATCAACACTGATTTTAAAATAATCATTTCAAAATACCCTCGAGCTATCGTGATATCAGACCCATTTTGGGGGACACTAGACAACCCCAGTTGTCCATCAAATGCGGTCCCACCAAAATGTGATACGGCATTTCAAAATAAAAGTAGCCTTAAATCAGCATACATCACTGTTATCAGGCCTGACTAAAATATCATGACAAAATATCCTCCAGCTATCATGATACCAGACAAGACATATTTCACTGTCATCACCATTGATTTAAAAAAATTAATTAAAAACTAGAGCTGCGAGCAGCTATAAAGAGCCCTCGCCACCCGGACAACGTTGGGGTACTGGCACGTTGGAAATGTGAAATATTTCCGAGAAATAACGTGAGGAATCTTCAAGAGGAATTTGCTTGTAGTTAAAGTTAGAGCAGCTTTTGTTTTCAAAGCCTCGTCAATGTTTGAAGTAAATTTGTTGGCAGGCACTACAGGTGCATCAAATCAAAGACTAATAGACTGAAAAACATTTTCTTTCCGAGAGCCATCACCATTCTGAACTCTCACACACATGCACACACACACGACCACCCTTACCTTGCTGAACAGCGACGTATTGTGTTGTATTTCTCCAATTTCATACTATTTTCCATCACAATATTTATTCTCTTATTTATCTAATTTATATATTTGATTAAATTATTGTTGTATTGCACTGGAGAGGGGAGCTCCCTAATCTTGTTGCACACTGTACAATGACAATAAAAGGATTTCGGATTCTGATAAATTTAGAATGGCCGACTTCCTGTTCAATTTAGCATACGGCTCCATGAGACTTTTTATTAGGTCTTGGCTTTGTACACACTTCATCAAATTTTCAGTTTGGTGAAACAGAGATATGGGGCTGTTTTTTTTTGTTGTTTTTTTTTTTCTAGGGGGCGATAGCGAGCCATTTTTAAACAACTGTACGACAAAATAATAAAATATTGTGAATATTGAATCAACTCCCGGTTGAGTGGACGCTGGCACGTTTGGCTGCCACTGCTCACCGGTAACTCTCAGAAATTTTTTGGATCCGCTTGTTGTACCTGCTTTAGCAGTTTACAATCCCTCCAGTTACAGTGATTTTATTTATTATTATCTGTATGTTGAGCGATCCCGATTCTCATGAATGCCACCCACCGATTGCATAGTCGCTGACGCGTCTACTGTGGCTAAAGTTTAGCTTACCTATCAAAGTTAGCACCTGTCTGCCATGTGGACCCGCAGGCCAGTCTGCTTCTCGCACTTCTGCCTGTTCCTGTCATGTCATCAACCTGTGTCAGGACAACTTCAATCCACTGCCGCTGAACTCCGCTGGATTTACCGACACATGCCCGAGGGAAACGCACCACCACCACTGCTCCTCCTCCCGAACATCGCTCGTCGACCCTTGAAGGATTGTATGGCAATTACCGGCATTTTAAACATTTATGGGACAGAATGTCAATTATTTAATTTAGCAGGTTTATATTTACTGAATATGCTATGATCGCAAAATTCCGGACGAACTGGCGAGGCTGCCCGGCTCACCGTGGCTTGTCATCGGGACCGGGAGGCGGCGCAGGCGACGCAGAGAGAGGAAGCAGAAGCGGGGCTGCAGGTCCGGTGTCTTGCAACGGCTGCGACGGCAGCCCCATAGGCAACCACTGCCGAGTCTGTACCTCACCAACGCCAGATCCGTGGTCCACAAAATCGACGACCTGGGATTACAAATCCTGGGAAACCGCTATGTGCGAGACAGCAGTGTGATCGTCGTCACGGAATCCTGGCTGCACGCAGACGTCCCCGATGCTAGCATCCAGCTGGCCGGGCGCTCGCTACATCGCGCGGATCGGACAAGGGACACCGGTAAGAGACGGGGCGGGGTGGCTCTGTGTTTACGTGCATGAGAACTGGTGCGGCGATAGCACGATCGTCGAGAAGCACTCTTCCCCCGACATCGAGTTCATGTCCGTTAAATGCCGGCCTTATTTTCTCCCGAGGGAGCTAACGGTCGTGATTGTCACAGCTGTTTACATCCCTCCCGACGCTAGCACTAGCACAGCGCTCTCGCTACTCGCGTGCGTCATCAATAAACATCAGTGGGCCCACCCTGATGGCGTTCACGTAGTAGCGGGAGACTTTAATAAGGCCAATTTAAAGACTGTACTCCCAGAGTTTCACCAGCATGTCAAGTGCCCAACGAGGGGAGACAACACTCTCGACCATGTGTACTCGAACATCAAGCACGCATACAGGGCCCTCCCACTCGCCCCCCTCGGCCAGTCAGACCACCTGTCCTTGCAGCTCGCACCTGCATACATCCCTCTCAGGCGCAGATTCAGGCCCACCACAAAGACTGTGAAAACCTGGCGTGACGGCGCCATGAGTGAATTACAGGACTGCTTTCAAGACACAAACTGGGGCCTCTTTGATCATCAGGACCTTGATGTCTACACACATTGTGTAGTGGACTACATCAAGTTCTGCATGGAAACTGTGTCCCTACACAGGACTATACGGACCTTCCCAAATGCGAAGCCCTGGATGTCCAGCAGGGTTCGCTCTCTCCTCAAGGCCCGTGACGCTGCCTTCAGGTCAGGCGACAAAGCCCAGTACAGGGTGGCTCGTGCTGACCTGAGCAAAGGCATCAAGCTAGCCAAGGCAACCTACAAGGGGAGGCTGGAGGCCCACCTTGCCAGTAACAGACCACGGGAGGTGTGGCAGGGTCTACGGAGCATCACCAACTTCCGTGGCAGCAGCACGACCTCTGCAGACCCGAGTGCATCGCTGGCAGAGGAGCTTAACTGCTTCTTTGCTCGCTTTGACTCGCCCCAACCGTCACACCCCCGCACTTCATGCTCCAACTCCCCCCCACTCACCGTAGAGGAACACGATGTGAGGCGCGCGCTCCTGGCTGTTAACCCCAGGAAAGCTACTGGACCCGACGGAATACCAGGCAAGGTCCTCAAAACATGTGCCCACCAACTGTCACATGTATTCTGCAGGATCTTCAACCGCTCCCTGGCTCAAGCAGTCATCCCCTCCTGCTTGAAAACTTCCATCATTATTCCTGTCCCCAAAAAGTCACCAGCCGTCCACCTGAATGACTACCGTCCTGTTGCTCTCACACCAGTCATCATGAAGTGCTTCGAGAGGCTGGTTCTCCAGCACATCAGGGACTGCCTTCCTCCCACTCTGGACCCCTACCAGTTTGCATACTGGGCTAACAGATCCACTGAGGACGCCATCAACACTGCTCTGCATGTTGTGCTGGGCCACCTGGAACAACAGCAGAGCTATGCAAGGATGCTCTTTGTGGACTACAGCTTGGCATTCAACACAATCATCCCAGACATCCACGTCGCCAAACTTGACATTCTCGGCCTCCCTGCCCTCACACGCATCTGGATTAAGGACTTTCTGACCAACAGACCCCAGACTGTGTTGCTCGGCCCCTACACGTCCTCCACCTGCATGCTGAGCACCGGTTCCCCTCAAGGATGCGTGCTGAGCCCTCTCCTATACGCCCTCTACACCTACGACTGCAGCCCGGCCCATGGCAACAACACCATCGTCAAGTTTGCTGACGACGCGACAGTGGTCGGTCTGATCTCGGAAGGTGACGAGACAGCCTACAGAGAGGAGGTAAAGAGACTGACAGCTTGGTGCAAGGACAACAGACTGCACCTTAACACTGCAAAAACAAAGGAGATTGTCGTCGACTTCAGGAGGAACAAGACGGTGCCGCCCCCCCTCTGCATCGAAGGCGTGTGTGTGGAGAGGGTCCACACGTTCAAGTTCCTGGGAGTACAGATCTCCGACGACCTTTCTTGGACTCACAACACCACAGCAGTGGTAAAGAAGGTCCACCAGCGTCTGCACTTCCTGAGAGTCCTCAGGAAATTCAACCTGGACAGGAAGCTGCTGCTAGCCTTCTACCACTCGTCCATTGAGAGCCTGTTGACGTACTGTGTCTCCACCTGGTACAGCGGCTGCACTGAGGCCGACAGAGTGAGGCTCCAGAGGACAGTCAAAACAGCGCAAAGGATTATTGGCTGCCCTCTCCCCTCACTGTCGGACATCTACACCGCCCGGTGCCTCAGAAGGGCTCTCAACATCGTCAAAGACAATACCCACCCAAACTCACACCTGTTCGACCTGTTGCCCTCTGGCAGGCGCTACAGATGCATCAAATCGAGGACCAATAGACTGAGAAACAGTTGCTTTCCGAGAGCCATCTCCATTCTGAACTCTCACACACACACGAGAACACCCTTACCTTGCAGAACAGCATCGTGATGTGTTTTTATATACCCTATTCTGTACTAAATTCCATTGCACTCTCTTATTTATTAATCTAATTTATATATTTGTCTGTCTTATTGTTGTATTGCACTGGAGAGGGGAGCCTTCTAATCTCGTTGCACACTTGAGTACAATGACAATAAAGGGATTTCTAATTCTAATTCTAATTCTACTACGCATAGGAATAACTGATTGTAGTCATGGTCTTTACTGATTTATGATATTATTTTCACATGCTAAAGTTATATTACTTAGTTTATAAATGTGTGAACATAGTATTTTCATGACCTACACTCACATTCACATCATACATATTCAGTCTGCACATTACAAACTGATGACAAGCCAGACAGCACTTCATGGACAAATATGACAAAGCACATTCTCCACATAGGACATAGAGATGCAAACATACCAAATTGGGCACTGGATTTAGTTTTAAAATCGCTGCATTGGCTCCCCGTGTGTTTCAGGATTGATTTTAAGGTTCTTCAATTAGTTTTTAAATGCCTTAACGGTCTTGGGCCATCCTCGCGGACCCTGAGGTCCTCTGGCACCGGCCTGTTAATTATTCCTCGGGTGAGGACTGGAACACATGGCGAGGCTGCATTCAGCCATTCTGGTCCTCGTCTATGGAATAGCCTGCCGGAGGACATCAGGTCCGCAGAGACTGTTGATATTTTTAAAAGGAGGCTCAAGACCAGACCTGGGCATTGCACGGCCCGCGGGCCACATCCGGCCCGCCGGGTGGCACTGACTGGCCCGTATGACAGACCTGGGCATTGTATGGCCCGGGCCACATACCTTTGGTTGACTCTGACCGCGAGTGGAAGGTTAATTGGAAATTTCAAAATAAACATACTTTTTAATTTCACCTCATTCATGGGCGAAAGCTGCACTGCTTTTATTCTGAAATTGTTTTTTTTTTTTATTCCCGCACAATGTGCGTCGCACATAATGACGTAATGCGTTTATCAAGACATGCGCGCGATTGAATCACAACAAGACAACGTTCGTCCTCAAAAATGTCCGCTCAGGCTACAAAAAGAAAGGTAGATGCCGAATGTAGAATTTTCAACAAAAATTGGACAGCGAAGTATTTATTTACTGAAGTTAGAGGTAAAGCTGTGTGTTTAGTTTGCGGGGAGCAGATCGCCGTGTTGAAGGACTACAATTTGAGTCGGCATTACCAGACGAAACATGCAGAGAAATATAAAAACGGCACCAGATAACAATGAACTGGGACACTTTTTCTCAAAATCACAGTTCAGTGACAGTCAATATGTTGTATCTTGCTTAATGTTTGGTGCAAAAAGACAATATTGTGATGTCTTTAAAATGCTCAGAACCTTTACACAACTATCCAACAGTATATGGAACTCAAAATGTGTTTTGAAGTGAATGTGACAGAATATGTTTACTAATATGAGTCACAAATAGTAAAAAATGTTAATATTATGTCTACCATTGTGTTGAGAAATTTGAATGAATACATTTTTGTAAGGCAACCTCATTTTTTCAGTTTATTTGGTATTTAGTTTCATTGCTTAACTTTAATGCCAGCTTGTCAAAACAGTGCTATTTACTGCTTTTTAAAAAAGAAATACAATTAATATTATGCAGAATTGAGTTCAGCCTTTTGGCCCGGCCCTCCACAATATTTAATGTTTCTTATGTGGCCCCATGGAAAAAATAATTGCCCACCCCTGCTCAAGACTCACCTTTTTTGTTTGGCTTTTAAATAATTTATCTTAGTCTTTTAATTCAGGATTGTCATTTTATATATTATCATTGTCTTTAATTTTTTTTAGCTTCTTTGTCTTTTAGTATCATCATTTTTCTTATATATTTTAGCTGCGTCGTTTTATATTATTGTCTTTTAATTTTTAGCTTCTTCTCTGTCTTTTAGTATCATAATTTTTCTTATATATTTTAGCTTCGTCTTTTTATATTATTGTCCTTTAATTTTTAGCTTCTTTTTTGTTTAGCATTATCATTTTCTTTTATATATTTTAGCTCCAGTGTTTCCTCAAGGGGGGCCTCCGCGCTGGGAGGTGTGGCTGGCCTTCTCACAGGGGGCTTCATCCCGGAGGCTCCTTAGGCCCGGCGGACCGGGGCCCTCTGCACTATGTGTAGGGTCTACCCCGGTCAGTCTGGGCTAGGGGTCTGTGTGTTGGCGCAGCTCCCTGTGGGCGTGAGCCGTCATCCCTCTCAGCGCGGATGACCTACCCTGGGTACATTTTCTCATATGGTTTCTCTGTGCCTTACCCTGTCTTTCTACTAAGATGGTTTATTAAGTTGTGTGAATGCGAGTGTTCTGTGTGTGTGCGAGTTCAGGCGTGTATGTGGATGTGTCTTGTGTTTATGTTGAGTGGGTGGAATGGGTTTTAGTTTTTCGTTGTAATTTGGATGTTTTTATTGTACAGCACTTTGAGCCGCATTTTATGTATGAAAAGTGCTCTTATAAATAAAATTTGATTGATTGATTGGAGGGTTCAAGGGGACGCCATTGCAAAAACACATTCTGAAAGACATAATTTGATTTTGGAGCACACATACATGCACACTGACAAGATTACAGGGGAATACCAGCAGAAGAGACGGAGAGACTGCCCGCCGGAGAAGGCCAGCCGTGGAATACCAGTCTTGGGGACCAGCTGGGAATCAACCATCCAGACAATGATTAATCTGGAGAGGACCTTCCCTTGGACGTAGACCCGTGCCGGGGGAAGAATGTGAGGCTGGGCTGAGATAACGCACGACTCTTTTCGACTGTGCTTGCCCAAGTACATTTTCTCATGAGATTAAGAAAAAGCCGCTCAGTACTATTTCCTGAACCTCCGCCCTATTTCCTACCTACCATTCATTTCAAAAGTCCTAGATAATGTAGTCGCCACTCAACTCCACTCTCATCTCACCTGCAATAACCCTTTCAGTCCGGTTTCCGTGCACTTCACAGCACTGAATCAACTCTACTCAAGGTCACCTCTGCTCTCCTCATTGCAGCTGACTCAGATTCATTCTCCATTGTCATCCTTCTTAACCTGACTGCGGCCTTTGACACCATCTCACACACCATCCTTCTCAAAAGACTTTCTTCCATCGGCATCACCCACACCGCCCTCAACTGGTTCCATTCATACTTCAAAGACCGCACTCAGTTCATCCAGCTTAAATATTTCTCATCAAAGTCCCTCCCAGTCACCTCAGGTTTGCCCCAAGGCTCGGTCCTGGCCCCCCTATTATTTATCATATACCTCCTTCCCCTTGGCAGCATTTTCCGAAAATTCAATATCGCTTTCCATTGCTTCGCGGATGACACCCAGCTCTAGTTCTCCTGCAAACCCAGCATATCACTCCCTCCCACCTCCGTCACCTCCTGTCTATCTGAAATCAATGACTGGTTTTCTAATAATTTCATGAGGCTTAACAGCGACAAAACAGAAGTTATTCTTTTCAGTACAAAATCAATACAATCCAAAGTTGGCAGTTTTCCCATTCCTGTTGGCCCCTCCATTGTTTTCCCATCCCCTCAGGTCAAGAGTCTGGGTGTCATCCTTGACAGCACTCTATCTTTCCATAAGCATAATAACACAACCCGGTCAGCCTACTTCCATCTGCACAATATCAGTCAACACCGCCCCTCCCTTTTTCCCTCATCCACTTCTATTCTGGTCCAAGTCGAGTCAAGTCAATTTTATGTGTATAGCCCTTAATCACAGACAGTCTCAAAGGGCTTTACATAACCACAATCAACATCCACTGATCTTAACCCCCAGGAGGGCAAGGAAAAACTCAAAACCCCATTGGGGGAAAAGTGAGAAAACTTGAGAAGGGACCACAGATGGGGGGGAAACCCCCTTCCAGGATGACCAGGCTGCTTTGGATGCCAAGTGGGCAACATTTGACACATACAATGATGCTATACAATGTTAGATGAGATAATGTGAGAGTCAATTAAATGAAGTGCTGCAGGAAGATGACTTTAGTGGAGTGGGTCCTCATCCAGGACCGTAATCGCCATGGCAGCATATCCGAGGTTGAGCCTTTGATCTTGAAATAGTCAGTTTGGGGTAAATTCAGAACAGCCACTTCCAAGTGAATCACCATCACCTAATTCCCAAGCCGTGGAATTGGGAACAGAAAAAAAAGAACAGAAATAGTAAACAGGCCAACAAGTAGTTCAACGAAGTGCTGAAATATAGGGAAATCAGAAGAGGTGCTGCATGAAGACGACTTCGGCAGAGAAGGTCCCTCCCCGGTTGGTCAGTGCCGTAATCTTCATAGCAGGTCACCATCACCTAATTCCCAAGCAGGGGAAGAGGGGGCAGAAAAGAGGAGAAGCCGCAGTAAACAGGCCAACAAATAATTAAATTAGATGCTAAAGTATATAAATAAATGTCGCGCTGCAGGAAGACGACATCACTGGAACAGGTGCATGCCCAGTTTGTCAATGCCTTAAACTTCCTAGTGGGTGACCGTCACCTAATCCCCCAGCCGGGGAAAAGGGGGCAGAAAAGAGAAGATAAGAGAAAAAGCGGCAGTAAACAGGCCAACAAATAGTTCAACTAAATGCACAAGAGTATAAATGCGTCTTTAATAGTGTTTTGAACATTTCTACTGAGGTGGCGCCTCTAATACCTGAGGGTAGTACATTCCAAAGCATTGGTGCCCGAATAGAGAACGCTCTAGAACCTGTGGACTTCTTTTTGGCTCGCGGGATCACTAAAAGACCAGCATTTTGTGAGCGAAGGTTTCGGGACGGAACATATGGTACCACGAGGTCAACGAGATAGGAAGGTGCTAAGCCATGCAATATTTTATAGGCAAGTAGCAGAACTTTAAAATCACATCTCAAGTGGACCGGAAGCCAATTCAAATTGGCAAGTATCGGGGTAATATGATCAAACTTTCTCGTTCTAGTCAAGAGTCTAGCTGCTGCATTTTGAACTAACTTTTAATACTAGACATGGGGAGACCCGAGAGCAAAACGTTACAATAGTCGAGGCGAGACGTAACAAACGCATGGATTAAGATTTTTGCATCACAGGTTGATAGAATTGGGCGAATTTTAGCAATGTTACGCAGATGAACAAATGCAGTTCTAGTACCGTATTTTTGGACTCAAAAGACGCGCCGTGTCAAAGGGCGCAACACCTGTTGGGGGCGCTATTTCTGTATTTGTTACATAGATAGAACGCGCCGACTCATCGGGCGCTAACACAACCGACCAATCGAGCAGTCTCGCTGGCTGCTCAGTCGCGCTAGCGTGTTTTTAAAATGGCAGCGGGAGTTCAGTGGTACTTTATTTTAGCTTTTAACAACGTGCTGAAGTTGTCCTCATCCAAAAATGCACCAAGTCCTTGTCTTCTGTATCCAAGATAAACAACACGAGTCATTATCAGTCTGCCTCGCCATCTCGCTGCTTCGCCGTCTCGCTGCGGCGCAGCCCCTCAGGTGGGATGCCGACACAATGCCGGTGTGAGCAAGTCACTTGTCAACAAACGATGTGCGGTCACGGTGTTACATCAAAACTAAAACTATCATCCCAAATCAACTGAAAAGCATAAAAGTGTAGGCCCAGCAAAATTCTGCCTCCCAGCCTACCATACATTACCTTAGTTTACATGCATGCACACTAAAACAGACGATAGCATGGCTAGCTGTTTTGAAAAAACGGCAACAGGAGCAAAACTGCGTTTGGTTGTATTTTATTTAACAAGGTACTCACATTAAGAGTTATCAGTCATCCACAAATCCTTCAAAATCATCGTCTTCCGTATCAGACAGAAATAGTTGGGCAAATTCTCCCTCAAACACGCCAGGTTCCCTCTCGTCATTGTCCGAGTCTGTGTCGCTGCTGAGCGTCTCCCCGGATGTAATGCCGGCTTTCGCGAAAGCTCTTGCAATAGAGCTAGCAGACACGTTCGTCCAAGCAGCTACAATCCACTCGCAAATTGTGGCATAACTTGCTCTTCGCTGTCTCCCAGCCTTTGTGAAGCTGTGTTCGCCCTCCGCCATCCATCGCTCCCACGCAGCACGCAACTTCACTTTGAACGCTCTGTTTATACTTAAGTCGAGTGGTTGGAGTTCCTTTGTCAAGCCTCCCGGGATGATGGCAAGCTCTGAGTTCATATGCGTGACTTGACTTTTCACAGCGGCTGTCAGATGGGCACGCATGGAGTCACAGACCAACAGCGACGATAGGGGCATCGCGCTGCTTTGCACTGGGGGCGTGCCTTTGTGTTGTTTTGTCTCCCCTCTCCCGCCTGTTGTCATTCACACCCATCTCCCCTCTCACGTCCGCCTGTTGTCCACACCCATCGATCCCCTCTCACGCCCCCCTGCTTGTCGTAAGCCACACCCGCCTTCTCTCTATATAAGCGGTGTGCAGGCAGTTGATGTTCGCCGTCAGCCCAGCGGCGCACTTGGTCGACGCAATGGGCGCTCCACCTCAAAGGGCGCCCTGGCTTTTTTGGACGGCTTTCCGGACTTTAAAGTGCGCCTTATGGGTCCAAAAATACGGTAATATTTTTAATGTGCATTTGAAACGACATAGTTGTGTCAAATATAAGACCGAGATTTTTTGTTGAATCCTTTTGGGCAATTTATCGATACTCATAGTGGTGTCTTTGAAAAAGGTACAGATGACGCGCTGGTCCAATGATCAGCATCTCGGTTTTATCTGAGTTAAGACGCAAAAAATTGAAAGACATTCATAGTTTAATTTCGGCAAGGCATGCCTCTAATTTATAGCAATCACACGGATTCGTTATATCCAACGGCATGTATAATTGCGTATCATCAGCATAACAATGAAAACTAATGTGATATTTCCGTATAATATCACCAAGCGGTAGCATCTAGTACCAATCCCTGCGGAACTCCGCGTGTGATCTTACAAAGATCAGAAGACGCATTGCCATGAATTACACGGTGCGTCGTCTCCGACAGATACGAATTAATCCAAGAAAGCGCTGAACCTGAAATGCCAACACAAGTTTCAAGGCGTTTTAATAATATGTTATGATCAAGTGTCAAAAGCGGCGCCAAGATCGAGTAAGAGTAATACAGTGAACCCTCGGTTATCGCGGTTAATGGGGACCTCGTAGCGGTTGCTGCTCGGGCCCTAATAATAATTTCTACAAAAACAATAGGGACCTCGCCGCCGTCGCAGCTCGGGCCCTAATAACAATTTCTAGAAAAACAATAGGGACATCGCAGCGGCCACTGCTCGGGCCCTAATAATAATAATAAAAATAATAATGATTTCCACAAAAACAATGGGGACCTCGTAGCGGTCGCTGCTCGGGCCCTAATAATAATTTCTACAAAAACAATAGGGACCTTGCCGCGGTCGCTGCTCGGGCCCCAATAATAATTTCTACACAAAGTCCATTGTGGTGACCCGCCCCCTTTTAAGTAAATTCAAAGTGGCCGACTTCCTGTAAAACCTAGCTCATTGCTCCAAGAGACTTTTTTGTAGGTCTTGGTCTTATACATACAGTGAACCCTCGCTACTTCGCGGTTCACCTTTCGTGGGTTCAGTGCTTCGCGGGTCTAAAAAATATTCGGGGGCATTGTAGTTTCGCCGAGCGGCACGACAGGGCGCTGGAGCGGTTAGACGGCCGGCGTGCGCCGAAGAAGAGCGTGGGCGAAGAGGAGAGTGGACGAAGAAGAGCACGTTCCCCCGGACACGATCGGTGGCGACGTTTCGCGCGGTTCGGACCGTACCAGAGCTCCGGCCGGCGTGCGTGGCAGTTAAGCCGTAGAGGAGCACCTTCCTGTTAAGGATGTTTCTATCAAAACAAGCCTGAACAAATGAATCAACCAGCCAAGATTGTCTGTCATTTACGCGCGGGGCAGCCCTCGAACTCCGAGGCGAAGCCAGCGTGTTCGACTGCACACATGGTTTTTATTTGCATCAGCATAAGCAATTTGAATATGCAATACATACAGAATGGAAAACTTGACATTTGACTCCATCCCACTTGCCCACCCTCTTCCTGCCTATTCTAACGGTTTCAGCTTACAAGACACCTTTTGTTCATACTTCTGCTTATTCTAACAGCAAAAGTTCACTCTGAACTTCATTTGACCTGTGTAGTGTATTTTCACAAGGCTTAACGTGTTGAACTTATTTTATGGCCATGACGATATTGTTGCTTTAGAAATACCAAGCCTTGTGTTGGACCTCCCTAAATGCAGAAGTTACAGCCTTAAGAGGCCTCGGGCCCCAACATTATCTACGAAGGGTTAAAGAGGTCATCAACACCCCAAGGGAGGTGTTTACAGAAAAGGGTTCTGGCGTTGGGGAGTCACATTCGCGAGGAGGCCGTACCTGGCACCCGTAGCTGTCGAAAGTTTAATTAGAGGCCAGAAAGATACGAATGCATGTGCAACAAAGGGGGCCTGTAAGATTAGTTATAGTTTGAAACTTGCTAAGATGACAAACTAAACAACAAAACTAACAGATGAACATACAAACTTAAATTTCTTTAACATATTGTCAGGTTTAAAACGGCCCTGACGCCTTTTTTACACCGGGAATTATTTAAATAATGATGGCTGAATGTCCAAAGTCAATCAAGCAAAGTTTTATTTTCCAATTTGCGAGTTGGTGAGAGAGAGAGAGCCGGAGGCCGAACAGGCCTGTTCGGCCTCCCACACTCCCTTCATCTGACCCCCTCCTCTGACTCTCCTCCGGACATAAAGAGACAAAGAGGGGGGCTGTCTTCTGGAATTCTAGCAGACAGGCAGGAAACAACCAATCACAACAGACAGTTTAAAACTTCAGCTCGAAGATTCAGAAACTTGAAACCGAATGTGTGTGTGTGTGTGTGGCTGTGCTCATGTGTGCTAAATGAGTGTCTGTGTGTATACAATTATTAGTGATACAAATAGTGTATGAAACATGATTATGAATACACAAAATTGGTGACATATCCTAACATTCCCCCCTGTTGTGAATTCAAAATCATGGCCCTACGGCTTTAGGACAGATCATCATTATGAAATCATACAACAGTGGAGAGGCGAAAAACCCTCAGTAGGGACAAAAATTCCTCTCCTCTCTTCCGACGTGGAACGAGATCTTCATCATTTGATGACCATCAGGGAATAAAACATATAAAAATACATTTCAATGTGCCTAGTGAAAAATAACAAAACTGTCTCCACGCAGAGCTTGTCCCTGGGGTGACTTGATGCAGGCCCCTTGCCTCGCTGTAGGAGGAGACAGCCGTCTTTACCTCCCGGATCTTCGTGTGTGGTGTATATGTATGCACGTGTGGGGCTTGAGCGACAAGTCCATATTCTTTTTACGTTTCAGTGTCCAGTTCGAGTTCGTCATTGTCCAGTTTGAGTTTGTCATACTCAACATCAATCAGATTGTAATGTTACTTTTGGGTAACAAACATGCAATTAATCATCATTTTTGTCAGAAAAATAATGCAACAAAAACAGTCTACACATAACAAAAATGAAAACCATAATTATCCCGATATATTGTCTTTCAAATTCTTCATAGTGGTCATAACATCAATAATTGTTTCATTTTTAAAACTTTAAATGCAATTATGTTCTTCAATCAAGGCTAAAATTTCTTTATGTACGTCATTAATTTCCAAACCATATCTAATCTTTTTATTCTGTGGCTTCAACATTCGTATCTGTGGCTGGTGGTGTGGTTCTGATGTGCGTGTGGTCAGAGATTGTGACTCAGGTGGACTCCTGTTCGAGGGATTCGCGTTGCTAGGCCTTTAGCTGGAAACCGGTGAAGTTTGTACTGCAACTGGTGGATCCAGCTGCCACGCCCCGCGACCTTTGCTGCGTCGGGGTCACCGCCATCATCTGGCGAGGGCCATCTCAGCATTCACTTCCCCCCAACGAAGTCGTTTCAACACCTTGAAGAAGAGTTGGTCTCCCACACGGACGTAATTTCTGTAAATCAGAACAACACTTGACCAGTATTGGCGTCTTTTGGATCTTTTTCGGTCAAACATATTTTTCGTTGGTGGTTCTGATGAACCTGAGAGTCTATAGGGGATAGTGTCCTTCCTTCGGCTGGCATTGTCCTCATTGCTGTGATTGAAACACAGTCTGGCCATTGTCTCTTTTTTTTTTCATTGTCTTGATAAGTCTGGCCATAACAGTTAAATTAGTGCGTTCCACAAGTCCTGCAGACTGTATGCACAGTGACGCTTTGAGTCCATTTTTTAACAACTGTCCCACTTGTTACAACATCATTCACAAAATGCATCATTTTCACTTCAAATCACTTCTGGAAATTCCAAATGTCAGGATAATTTGATTACACAACACTTTTCCCAATCGTTTTTAGCATCAGCATGTGTTGATGGAAAGAACTTAATCCATTTTGAAAACATTTTAATTATAACCAAACAATATTGCAACCCAAACAACTAACACTTTGTCTAAAAAAAAGTTTTTTGTTGAAAAGTCTATATGTGGGAACAATTTCATATCATATCTCCTCCCTGTTGAGGCACGACGTCTGCTCGTGTCTCACTCAATGTTTGCATCATTGTCCACCCAATGTGCATGTTCAATTAGTGGTGCCTTTTTCCCTGGCCTGAGATCAACTTGTCAAGTTGATTTACTGTGTGTGTGCATGTGTGTGCGTGTGTGTGTGTGTGTGTGCTTTCATTAAACCTCTTGTGCTTTGTTGACTCTGGGGTTATGGCTTGGCTCCAGCCTTTATTCAATCGTAATCGTGTCATTTTCTGTTCAGAGAATTTTTTTTTTTTATTTACAAATACTTACTTAGACGTGCTTTATGCGCAACCTTTCTTTTATCTTTTGTGATTTTTAAAGCACCCGTTCGCCCAAAATCAACAGAACACAAGAACATTTTATCTTGACTGTGAGTTCCCATTGTAACCATACAGCTCATACAAGATGGGAAACTCCAAATTTTAATTAGCTCACAACCGCCTACGCTCTTCCTGCTTATCCTAACAATTTCTCTCTTTTACAAGTTATCTGTTGGTATCACACTACTAATACTCCCATCGCATAAAAGTCAGCGTGATTTCTTCCTATAACCTTGGTTCTCAGACACTTTCTTATCAGTCTGGAATGTGCACCTGGTCTTCATGTCTTTACACGTCTTAACTCCTCCAGTCGGGAGGAAAATGGGTCAAAAAGTCAAGTCCTGGGTTTGGTGAAAATTTGGACGGCTCCACAGTCGTGTGGCGCCTTCTAAATGGTGCGTGGAAAAAGAATGACGCTGGGCTTAAATGCATCGCACCTTATTAATGTAATGTTACAATTAAATCGCCGTGCAATGTGAATGTCGTGTGATGGAATGTCATTTTTTCATTCCTTAAAGCAGCAGTGAAAGCTCCTGATCACACTCTTA
Source organism: Idiotropiscis lumnitzeri (assembly GCF_059441095.1). Lineage (NCBI taxonomy): Eukaryota > Metazoa > Chordata > Actinopteri > Syngnathiformes > Syngnathidae > Idiotropiscis > Idiotropiscis lumnitzeri. The sequence continues at coordinate 299,295 of NW_028283624.1, forward strand.
AGTGGTTCTCTGCCACGAAATCCAAATTGTTGTGACTAATATGCAAATGGATTCACTTTCCTGTGTTTCTGCAGCAACACAAGTCCATGAAGCCATTTTTTGCAGTCACTGTTTGCCCAAATGGCTTATAATAATAATTTGGTAGTGCATTAAGATGCTTTGTAAATACAATCTTGCAGTGTATCTCCACAAGTTCCAACATACACAACCCATTTTATGGCCATGATACTGTTGTTTTAAACTCACCCTAAGCCTGTTGGGCTCTTTCTCTGCCGCATAAATTACAGCCCTGAGAGACTTTGGGCTCCAACTTTATCTATGAAAGGTCAGGGACTTAATGGAGGTCATGAAAGTCCCAAGGAAGGCGTTTACACAAAAGTGGTCTGGCAAAGTTTTATTACTATTTTTCTTCCCGCTTATCACTGACAATGCGTCCTTTTAAAGTTTTGACTTTTGGTTAAATTCGCCCTTGCTTATTGATTCTGATATTAAAGTTCAATTGTCAGTGTATCACGGCTTAATAAGCAAAACGCATGTTGATGTAGAAGTCCTTCTACACACACTTTTTATGTTAGTTTTTTTTTTCCTTTCGCCATGTGATCCTCTGTTGCTTCTCTCTTCGTCCTGAAAAGTTATTGTTTATCACAAGACTCTCTGCTTCCTTCTTTTTTTTAAAATGTTTTCTCTTTTTCTTCCTTCTGCTCAACACGTTCAAGCTTTTTGTGCATAATTTAGAATCTTCTTTTCCATTTTACAAGTTGGCCAATTTAAATTAGGTTGTTTTATTTGAAAAGCCTGTAATTCTCTTTTTCCCTTTTCACATAATCACAAATTTCTTATCACAGAATGAACATGTTAATTCTATTTTATTTTTTATTTTTTTTCTCTAATCTTGACTCATTTCACTTTGACCAATTCTACCTTAAAGTGGACAAGTACACATTAATGTTATCTGTAATTTCTAATTTCTTCTCTGCTTTAATTAAAATTATAGCCCTTGCCAAATTTTTCCTGTATCATTTATATTTCTGCATTTCATTGCATCTCTGGCCTACTTTAATATAAACATGATCAACTGGAATATGAAATCTAAAATATGTATTTCTTCAATTCACCAAAAAGCAAAATCTAATTTCTATCTTCCTTCTCTCACTGAACTCTCTCTCTTCCTCCTCCTCACAGGAGCCTCTCCACAGTCTGCTCCTAATTTCCAAATTCACTGTAGTTTTTCCACAACCACTCAAACCTACCAATGTCTCGAATCAAAATTTAAAAAATCAAGAAACACCTATGTTTTTGCAAAAATTCCTCATGTTCACTTTCAAAAGCTTCATCCAATTGTTAAAATTTCATAACACCTACTTCTCCCTTTCTGAAGGAGACGCAAGTATACAATTAAGTAAAAACCATCATCAAAATGATATATCTTGTCTATTGAATCATGTAAGTATAAATTGTCTCATCACTAAACTTTTTCTGTAAATTAATCACATCCCCACAACTTGGGCTCTCATTATTCTGTAAAAATAAAACTAATTTCAATTCATGCAACCAACTCAGTGTCCTTCTGGGTCCCTCAACCACACAGGTTCTAATTCTGTTACTCTGTTCCATTTTTCCACTTGCACATCTGACTATGGCCCCTTTCTCACTTGCCCTATCATTTGAAATTGATTTATTATAAGCAATCCTATCTGCACCAATGTCACATAAAAAGGGTAATTGGTGTCCCATTACCAATACGGTTATTTCAACTCAATCATTTAATCAAAAGCCAATATCTTTTGTAAATTTAGGAAAACCTCTTCATTTAAAAACTTAGTCATGCTGAAGGCTGCTTCTTCTCAAGGCAATTTCTTGCTATCTGGCCTTCTTTTAGTGTGGTCTTCCTGTGTGGTTGACGGCAGTTTCTGGCAAAGTGTCCTGATCTGCCACAATTGTAACAAATATCATCTCCGGTGGGAAGGCGTCCTTGTCTCAGCCTCTTCCACCTTGATAAAAGACATTCTGACCTTTATTTTGATAAAAAGTGTCTATAGACCTCTGTTTCTTTTTATTTTCTATCTTCTCAGCATGGAGGGCGTGATTTACATACTCCTCCAGGGTACCTGTTGGCAGGCAAATGTTATGTTTATTTACCCACTTATGAATTTCCTCTCTTGATCCTGCATGTAAAGCATTCTTCAACTGCTGTTGAAATGCCCCATCCACATCACCATCTTCCTGCAGCCCGCTGTGGTTTTGAAACACAGCTGTCATTCTCACTTTGTATTGCCTAAATGTCTCATCTTTTCTGTTTCTTGTCACCCTCTTCTCTTTTTAAGGCTACCCTCATCCAATATTCTGTTTCCTCAAAGCCATTTGTCTTCATCTTTTTGTGGTCTTTCTTTGTCTTTGCTATGATTGATTTCTGCAATGCGGCTATTTTTCGTGTTTTTAACTGACCATTAAAACCATGTTCAGTTATCCATGCGTCTAATTACTGAATTTTATCAAGATCCTGTTTTTTCGATGAACTTCCTTATCTTCACTCATCTTTTTAAACCAGCCTAGGCGTCTGGGTTCAATTTCTTTATTTTTCAGAAAACGCACATCAGGCTATTTCTCTCTTTTCTTTTAAGCCTATCCCGTTGTATAAGTTATTTTATTTAATTTCAAATTTAAATGAATTAATCTCCTTAAATCATCTTCTTTATTAACTTCTTTTGTAAATTTGGGAATTATTTTTCTCAATAAGATCTCGTCACTCATAAGTAGCCTTTTGTTGGTTACTAATCCTTGATTCCATTTTATCTCTACTTCATCAATCCTTTTAGCATAATTCCAGCCACTTTTATCACTCTCCCTGACATTTAGACACACAGACAGACACACAGACATATACACGGGCCCACAAAACGACACACACAGTTCTCAACACTGAACAACTACAAACAACAATAACATGTTAGTATAACAGCAACACAATCCATCTTTATCTTTTGCCCATAATAAGTCCTTTAATTCAACTAATATCTCTCATAATTATGTATGTGCAGCCCTATAGGGCCAATGCAGCCTCTGCCACAAATGCACACTGCCACTTATACACGCAGCACATTGAGGTGAGCGCTTTATCGGTTTATCTGTATTTTTTGGGGGGTTTCTCAGGATACAGGGGGCAGTTGCAACCCCCCTCCCCCTTCTTTACCTTCTTAAGATGCCCTTTATTAGTCCCACAATGGGGAAATTCGAGATTCGAACCCAGGCCTCCTGGGGAGACCGGGTCCCGAACGCGGCGCCCCAGACCACTCGGCCATCCCGGCAGCCAACAACTTTCTCTGTCATTCTCAAATACTGGTCCTGTTTATTACCCTTACTGCAGTACATGGGATAAAATACCAAATGGTATTTGTAATCCCCAATCACACCATTCATTCATTTTGCAAACAGTTTTTCCGCAAACATCCACAAGCAAAACGATCATTCCACATCTGACGTTGTGTGTGTGTGGGGTTTTTTTTTTTTTTTCTTCAGCTTCTCTGCAAATTCTTCTCTCACTACCCTGAAACCTGATCCTTCAGGCTTGCCCCAGCCAGACCTCTTCTTTTGCTGTTGTCTGTTCTGCTACTTCTCCAAACCCACACACACACACACGCACGCACGCACGCACACACATTCTCACTGACTCAAACTTGTTCCTTTGTTCACACACACACACAGCTGCACAGCCCCCAAAACACTTCAAATAAAAACCACCGAAAATAATGCCTTATTATTCCCTGAATTTCAATGTGAAATTGTGAGTAAGACCTTCTCCTGATTGCCACTCTTTTCCATTGTCGACACCGGAGGGAACCTTTTAATATTCGCGGAAACTTTGTCTCCCTTCTCTAGGCGGATCAATCTCTAAAATTTGCTCAGTTTATGGCCAAATTCGCTACCATCGACGCCGAGGAACAAATCAATTTGTTCACCGTGCTATCCGTGTCTAAAATTTGCTCAGTTTCAACGAGTTATGGTCAATTCGCTACCGATGAGTTATGGCCTAATTCGCTACCGATTATTTTTACATAACTCCTTGGACTAGCACGATGCAGTTTTTGTTACCGTACTGACTAAACGGTCGAGGCCCGGCCTCTGCGCGCGCTGTCTTACCCACATAAATCACCCCTTACGAATTGTGTTAATATTTGAAATTTTAAAATGGTGGCACAAAATAATTTGAAAAACAATACCTGATTTCCTCTGGATCAGCCTTGTCCTATCGGCAACCGGCATCCGGGCGGTGCGCCGTCGCAGGAACTTGGAGGCCTCGCTTTCTCAATGTTGAAGCGCTGACGTCAGATTCGATGGCGTCCAAAAGATCCAACGACGACGCCCGTCCGAGTGCGGCTGCCCGCATTCTCCACCAAATAAATGTCAGGTTTAAAACGGCCCTGACGCCTTTTTTACACCGGGAATTATTTAAATAATGATGGCTGAATGTCCAAAGTCAATCAAGCAAAGTTTTATTTTCCAATTTGCGAGTTGGTGAGAGAGAGAGAGCCGGAGGCCGAACAGGCCTGTTCGGCCTCCCACACTCCCTTCATCTGACCCCCTCCTCTGACTCTCCTCCGGACATAAAGAGACAAAGAGGGGGGCTGTCTTCTGGAATTCTAGCAGACAGGCAGGAAACAACCAATCACAACAGACAGTTTAAAACTTCAGCTCGAAGATTCAGAAACTTGAAACCGAATGTGTGTGTGTGTGTGTGGCTGTGCTCATGTGTGCTAAATGAGTGTCTGTGTGTATACAATTATTAGTGATACAAATAGTGTATGAAACATGATTATGAATACACAAAATTGGTGACATATCCTAACACATATCCCACCTGTTTATCAAGTTTCAAATCTCATCATCAAAGGCTGTCGCTTGAGGGGGGAGAAAAACTACCCAAAAACTCAAAAATTCTTGGAGAAAAGGGTAGAAACCCATGCCCCGAACGAGAAGCCCAAAAAAATAATAACAATTAAAAGATAATAAAGCAAAGCTAATGCAGTTTTTGGTCCAATACATGTATGTACAAAATAAACCCGGAACATCAAACATTCACAACTGCAACTCTTTTCTGTGATGCAAGTTACATGAATCAGTGACCTTGAGCGTTTTTTCAGAGGCTGCAGGTTTTATTTGATGTGCGTGTAGTCAGCAGTCTGCGCCTGTGCAACTCGTCTGCGTTTGACGTTGTCCTGGTCTCGAGGTTGTGCGCTGACCAGGCACAGCCCTGCAAGGAAGTAGATGATGCATCTGGTCGACAGGGCAGTGCCCAGTTGCTGTTCGGCGGCTTGCTCCATCCTTCCGAGAGGGGTGTGTTTGCCACGGAAAACCCTCTTTCCAACTGTGGTCTTTTGTTGGTACATTGGAGTGTACGTGGTGGAGATCCTCTCCAAGGGACTTGCGTCGCTCAGCCTTCAGCAGGGACCGGAGAAGCTTGCACTGCGACTGATGGTTCCAGCCGCCACGCCCCTCGACCTTTGCTGCCGTCGGGGTCACTGCAATCACCTGATGAGGGCCGTCCCAGCGTTCACTGTCCCAACGAGGTCGTTTCAGCACCTTGAGGAAGAGTTGGTCTCCCACATGGACGTGGTTTATCTGTGGATCAAAACACACTGGCCAGTAATTGTGGTCAAACATGTCTTTCATGTGGACTGGGACAGATGTGCCAGTCGCTGGTGGTTCTGATGAACCTGAGAGTCTATGTGTGAGGCCATATAGGATAAAAAGGGGATAGTGTCCTTCCTTCGGCTGGCACTATCCTCATTGCTGTGATTGAAACACAGTCTGGCCATTGTCTCTTTTTTTTTTCTTTGTCTTGATAAGTCAGTTCCATTCGTGCGTTCCACAAGTCCTGCAGACTGTATGCAAAATGACGCTTTGAGTCAATTTTGCAACAACTGTCCCACTTGTTACAAACATTATTCACAAAATGCATCATTTTCACTTTAAATCACTCTTGAAATTCCAAATGTCAGGATAATTCGATTACACAACACTTTTTCCAACTGTTTTAACATCATCATGTGTTGTTGGAAACAACGTAATCCATTTTGAAAACATATTAATTATAACCAAACAATATTGCAACCCAAACAACTAACACTTTGTCTAAAAAAAAGTTTTTTGTTGAAAAGTCTATATGTGGGAACAATTTCCTCAGCAATGTTTGCACCTTTTTTCTCCCAATGTGTGCATTCAATTAGTGGTGTATTTTTCCCTGGCGTGAGATCAAATTGTCAAGTTGATTTGCTGCGTGTGTGTGTGTGTGTGTGTGTGTGTGTGTGCATTACCCCTTGCTGCATTGTCAGCGAGGCAGTATTCAATTGTAATCGTTTCATTTTCTGTTCAGAAAATTTTGCATTTACAAATACTTATTTAGACGTGCTTTATGCACAACTTTTCTTTCATCTTTTGTGATTTTTTTAAAACGCCGTTTGCCCAATGTCGACAGAACACATAAACATATATCTTGGCAGTCAGTCCAAATTGTAAAATGTTTTTTAGAAAACATCTTACAATTCTGGATCAGCACAGAAGTTTCTGCTGCTTGTCCTGCACATACAGATTTTAATATCCCTTGAAACAAAATGCTTTGTTAAAAAAAAAATTCCCACCCCTTTGCGGCCGTCAAAAAACTGTCTCTCCAGTCGGGAGAAAGGTGTCCAAGAGGTCAGGTCGCTGTTTGGTGGTAATTTGGACTCGGCTTCCACAGTCGTGTGGTGTGCCTTCTACTGGTGCGGGAAAAAGTGACGCTGGGCTGAGCGCACCTTATCAGTGTAATGTGACAATTAGGTCGCCGTGCAATGTGAATGTGGTGGGTGAAGGCTGCTTGATCCAATTGTTGTGACTAATATGCAAGTGATTTCATGAGCCCTGCGCGTCTGCAGCCACACAAGGTCATGAAACCATTTTTTGCAGTCACTGTTTGCTCAAATGGCTCATAGTAATTTGGTAGTGCTAATACATCTTAATCAATGAGTTCACACTTGACAAGTTCAAAAGCTTGTCAACCTCAAGTGTTCAAACATTTTTTTTTTCCTCAAATGTCATTGGCTTGTCATAAATGATGTCCAGCAATAGTCGTGTGATTTCTAAGTACTTTGCAATCCATGCCTGGCAATAATTGCGTACACCTATAAGGGACATCATTTACTTCTTTGTTATTGGTTTTAGGGCTCGGGCAACGCCTTCTTTTTGCTTGTCACCAAAAATGCGCCCCTTTTCAGTCAAAATGCGGCCTAAATATGTGACTTCCTTTTTTAACAGCTGCATCTCATCGGTTCAGTTTGATGACGCATTAAGTAATTCTCGAGGTCAAACATATGTTTAATATCTTCCTCAATGTCCTCACTGTTGTCACTGTCAGAGGGGGAATCCAGAGGTTTGGACATCAACTCGCAGTCCGAAGCCCCACTGGGGTCCCGGCCTAGTCATTCATTTTCCCAATCGTACACTTCCTTAAAACAAGTTCTCAAACCCTTCATTCATTATGTAAATTACTCGTCTTCTCCTTGGCCGCCCTCGTGTGCAAGCCTATCCTAGACGCTCACAGCAGAAAAAGAAGGGAGGGGGGGGGCCTCACTGTTCATACGCCAATCACGCGGTCCCCAGGCAACCAAGCTGCCAGGGGTTACGCCCCCTACCAAAGGCTCCAGTTTACTGGCCACTCCTCCCTGCCAATTTACGAGCAGGCAATCTCAAGCCAATGGCAACAGCTCCTTCCCCCTAAACTTTCCGCTCGTTCCAATTCACTTACGCTTTCCTTCTGGCATCTGCCCAACCTACTTTACCTCTCAGTCATCTCCAACCCCCTCTTAACTTTCCGCTCATCCTATTTCACTTACGCTTTTCCTTCTCAACCTACCTTGCCTCTCAGTTAGAGAACCAAATTCTGCCCCCGCACCTCAGGTTTGACACCACTTAAAATTCAAAATCAGGAAACACCTATGCTTTTGCAAAGATTCCTCATGTTCACTTTCAAAACCTTCATTCCATCTTTCATAACACCTACTTCTCTCTTTCAATTCATGCAACCAACTCAGTGTCTTACATCCCTCAACCACATAGGTTCTCATTCTGTTACTCTATACAGTTTTCCACTTGCAAATCTGCCTATGACACCTTTCTCACTTGCCCTATCATTTGGACTTCATCAATCCTTTCTATGGAACATTAATTGTTCCTTTCCCTTTTCTACACATTCTTTTTCTTTCTTTACACATTCCTTTTCTTTTCTTATTAACTTCCAATCTCTACACTGCAAAGTTTCCCTGGACTTTACTATACTACCCAATACCCCAATTTTAGAAAATTGGACCAGTTTGTCAACACCTAGGGTGTTCTAAAAACTGGTTTCTCATCAGTAGGACAGCAACTCAATTTTCCTGTTGTGGCAATTCTCACTTCAACTTTTTCAGGTGGAGATTTCTTGTCTATTACATCCACAACAGTCTGCTGTTTATAATCCTACTGTATTACATGGGATAAAATACCAAGTGGTATTAGTAATCCCCAATCGCACACACTCCAGCTCACTGACTCAACCCCCACCCTTTCTCTTCTTTGTTCTCACACACACACATAGTCAGACTCAGACATATACACGGGCCCACAAAACAACACACACAGTTCTCAACATTGAACAGCTACAAACGAGAAGCTAATCAATATTTTTCAATTTCAACTAACCTACATTTTTCCTTTATTTCAAATTCGGAAAGTTGACAGTTAACTTCCTTCATCAATTCTGCCGCCATTTCTGACAGTCTTAATTGTTATGGTGTCTAGTTATGGTTCCTCAGTGTTGAGAAAAATTCAAATTGCCTGACTTTGGGTTGAATACCAAGCTTCTACTCCCAATTTGGAGCGGGTATTCCTGGGTGTTTTTACTCACAACCCTCGGTCAGTTTTAGATTTCTCAAACGTTGGACATTCATACAATACACATACACACTCACAGATTGATCAGTTCTGTGTCTGTGAAAATAGATAAACTATTTTCGTCTTCTATAAATAACAAACGTTGTACTATCACTTCCAAATATAGTAATAATTACATCTGTACTCTACCAGAAATAAGGACCCCTAAATCTGTCTTCCAGAAAAAACAACAGTTAATTCTGTACTATCCGAGCAGATATAATCAACTACACTTGTACTCTCTACCAGACAAGGAATGCCTTAATCTGCCTTCCAGAATAAACAACAGTTAATTCTGTACTGTCCGAGTCTTCCAACAAGTCTTCCAAAATAGCAAAGTTAAATCTGTATTTCTTCCAGAAAATAGCTAAGCTAAGATGTACTATCTCTTCGGGTAAAGGAACTCCCTGAAACCCTACTATCCTTCAAAAACCCCAAAAAGTTTTTTACTATCTGTTGTATACAACCACTGACCTGTGACAATCTCTCCGCTGGTCGAGACACTCGCGGTTCATGGATGAAGTCTGTGTTCTCTCCGGTGGAGGATGGCCGAGGACCGGCCTCCTGGAAGAGAGGACTTTTCACGATGGCGCCGTTTTCAGTCGTCGTCAATCGTCCACCGCAGATCACACGTTTTCATCCGGCATTCGAAGGACCAAGTAATGTTAAGGATGTTTCTATCAAAACAAGCCTGAACAAATGAATCAACCAGCCAAGATTGTCTGTCATTTCCGCGCGGGGCAGCCCTCGAACTCCGAGGCGAAGCCAGCGTGTTCGACTGCACACATGGTTTTTATTTGCATCAGCATAAGCAATTTGAATATGCAATACATACAGAATGGAAAACTTGACATTTGACTCCATCCCACTTGCCCACCCTCTTCCTGCCTATTCTAACGGTTTCAGCTTACAAGACACCTTTTGTTCATACTTCTGCTTATTCTAACAGCAAAAGGGAGCATGTTCACTCTGAACTTCATTTGACCTGTGTAGTGTATTTTCACAAGGCTTAACATGTTGAACTTATTTTATGGCCATGACGATATTGTTGCTTTAGAAATACCAAGCCTTGTGTTGGACCTCCCTAAATGCATAAGTTACAGCCTTAAGAGGCCTCGGGCCCCAAAATTATCTACGAAGGGTTAAAGAGGTCATCAACACCCCAAGGGAGGTGTTTACAGAAAAGGGTTCTGGCGTTGGGGAGTCACATTCGCGATGAGGCCGTACCTGGCACCCGTAGCTGTCGAAGGTTTAATTAGAGGCCAGAAAGATACGAATGCATGTGCAACAAAGGGGGCCTGTAAGATTAGTTATAGTTTGAAACTTGCTAAGATGACAAACTAAACAACAAAACTAACAGATGAACATACAAACTTAAATTTCTTTAACACTTCCCCGGGCACGGGCGGTGCCAAGCGGCCCCTAAGTTTAACCAAATGGAAGCTCCGGAGGAGGAGGGCATGCTCGCGTCACAGTAAGCCGAAGAGGAGCACCTTCCCCGGGCACGGGCGGTTCCAAGCGGCCCCGAAGTTTAACCGAATGGAAGCTCCGGAGGAGGAGGGCATGCTCGCGTCACAGTAAGCCGAAGAGGAGCACCTTCCCCGGGCACGGGCGGTTCCAAGCGGCCCCTACGTTTAACTGAATGGAAGCTCCGGAGGAGGAGGGCATGCTCGCGTCACAGTAAGCCGAAGAGGAGCACCTTCCCCGGGCACGGGCGGTGCCAAGCGGCCCCTAAGTTTAACCGAATGGAAGTTCCGGAGGAGGTCGGGCGTGTGTCACAGTTAAGCCGAATTGGAGCACCTCTTGCGCCCGGGCACGAGCGGAGCGCGAGGCTGTCCGTTATGAAAGAATAAATAAATAAAGAATGCCACCTTTTTTTCACAGGGCACACCGGACGGCGTACCATCAGGTTAAAGTCGGAGTAATTAAATAAATACAAAAAGAATGGCTGGGGAATAAAAAAATAATACGTTTTAATAATAATTTGTTTTTTTTGTTATAACATGAATTTCACTCTCTCTCTCTCTCTCTCTCCCCGTATATATATATATATATATATATATAAATATAAATATTTATATATTTATTATATATATTGTATATTTTTTTTAAGCATTTTTGAAGGTGCGCCGCTACTTCGCGGATTTTCAGTTTTCGCGGGTGGTCTCGGTCCCCATTAACCGCGATAACCGAGGGTTCACTGTACTCCATAAAATTTACAAAAAGCGAGGTGAAACACTCAACCAGGGCTGCTTTTTTGAACATTTCTCGAGGGCCATGGCGAGCCATTTCAAAAAAGCTGCACAACTAACGTATAAAATATTGATAAATTTGCTCTGCCTGATGTGTGTGTCAAGTTTCACGAGTTGTCGTTCATATTTAGAACCTCATAATCAGCGTTGTTTTATTGCCGAACCGTGCAATGCCACTCCCACAACTTTTCACGAAAAAGGATGAATTTCGTATTGTGACATCCTCATGGCCGAAACAGTCCTCCGAGCATATATGAGGGCGACCTTGTTGAGTTGCACGGAGAAAAACATCCAAGAAAATAACTTGTATTAGCTTTTACCAGTTGGTGGCGCTACTACTACGATGAAAAATAAGTTGGTAGATGTCTTCAGGGCTGAAGTATCCTCAAATGTGTACAACTTCGAGAAGATAGGATCATCTGAGTCATGTTGCCGGAGCTTTTGTTGCCACAAAGTACAATCGGACTTTTCAGCACCGTAATAGCCACGCCTTTTGCCAAAACGTCACAAACTCGGCAGAGAGTAAGATCATTGTCTTGAGTCTTTTCTGACTAATTTTCAGTCGGATTCGTCAAAAGGGCACCGTGCAGTACGTGAAAATTAAAATAAAACAAATTTTTGATTCCACTTGGCGGCGCTGTGTGTATAACAAAATAATAACATTAAGATGTCTTCAGGTCGGGACATTTTATTTACAGGTGAAGGTTTGGATTTTTAGGAGCATGTGCATGGGAGTTATTAAGCATTCATTTATTTGTATTAGGTTCATTTTGTCTTCTTATTATTGATATTTGACTGATTCATTAAAAGCAGACAATTATGTTTTAGGTAAATTTTTTACCTGACATGTTTCGGCGAGTCTTTCGCCTTCTTCAGAGTGTCGCATAATGGTGTCTTGAGACCCGTCTTTATCAGCTGATGTTCCATGAGGGTGTGACTTACCTGTCAAAAAAATGAAAAATCAGAGCAGTAAAAGAATAAGCACAACATGAACATTACAAATCAGCAATCACTGACCACTGCAAAAGGGAAAACCACATCATGGACCGGGAGAAGGGCAGGGTCATCCGCACCGAAGAGAACAAACAACAGCGCTGGATCAGAGAGGCCATTGAGATCTGCAAGCGAGGCATAAAAACCATGAACAGAGACAAGGGAGCCTTCATCCTCTCTACCACCTGGAGCAGCATCTTGGCGGAGTGAACGGACAGCGGGGGGTGTGACTTGCCTTCATTCTTGTGACAGGTAAGTCACGCCCTCATTGAACATCAGCTGATAAAGACGGGTCACAATACACCATCATGTGACACTCTGAAGAAGGCGAAAGACTTTCGTATTGTGACATCCTCAAGGCCTAAACACTCATCCGAGCAAATATAAGGTAGATTTTGTGAACCTGCCCGGAGAAAAACATCAACGAAAATAATTTGTATTTGTTTTAACCAGTTGGTGGCGCTACCACTGCGATCAAAAATAAGTTGGCAGCCGTCTTCAGGGCCTGAATATCCTCAAATGTGAAAAATTTCGAGAAGATGGATCATCTGAATCATTTTGCAGGAACTTTTGTTGCCACGGAGAATAATCAGACTCTGCGGCACCGCAAGAGCCACGCCCTTCGAAGGAAAGTCACAAAAATAGGGATAGCGTAAGATCAATGTCTTGAGTCTTTTCTAGCCAATTTTCAATCGGATTCGTTAAAAGGGCACCGTGCAGTACGTCAAAATGTAAAAAATGATATTGATTGGCGCAAGGTGTATAACAGAATATAAACATATAGATGTCTTCAGGTACCGACTCTTTATGTACATGTGAAGTTTTGGATTTTTAGCAGCATGTGCATGAGAGTTATTAAGCATTTTGTCCATTGCGGCGAAGGAAATCTTAAGTGAAAACTTCGAAGCCCCGCCCCCGTCATATAGTATTTCGGAAACAAAAGATTTTAGCCCCAGTGTTTGTCCCAGGTCTTAAGATGCTACAGACAGAATTTTAAGGCAATCAGATGAAGCCTTTAGGA